>NC_062291.1:57137301-57444542 GCF_902655055.1 Lutra lutra | reverse complement strand
CTGATTGTAGGGTTGTTGAAAGTTATAGGGAGACAGATTTCTGGAAACCTTTCTAATGGAGCGTCCAAAGGTGGAACAGATTGCCCTTGGAGGTGGTGAGTTCCACATCCCTGGGAGTATGTGAGTGGAGACTGTCGATGTGCCCTAAAGGGATTCAGCTTTGGAGTCATGGGTGGGCCATGTGACCTTCACAGCCTCTTGACCACAAAATTCCCTTACATGAAATTCCTCTTTTTCAGCAAGAACACATTTCTCCTTCTTCTTCTTTTTAAAAATTTTTTAAATTTTTAAAAAAGATTTTATTTATTTATTTGACAGAGAGATCACAAGTAGGCAGAGAGACAGGCAGAGAGAGAGGGAGAAGCAGGCTCCCCGTTGAGCTGAGAGCCCGATGGGGGGCTCGATCCCAAAACCCTGAGATCATGACCTGATCCTAAGGCAGAGGCTTAACTGCTGAACCACCAAGGCGCCCCTCTTTTTTTTTTTTTTTTTAAAGATTTTATTTATTTATTGGGGGGGAGGCACAGAGAGAGGAGAATGAATCCCAAGCAGATTCCGCACTGAGCACAGAGCCTAGCACGGGGCTCGATCCCACGAACCTGAGATCATGACCTGAGCTAAAATCAACAGTCAAACACTTAACAGACTGAGCCAACCAGCCAGGCGCCCTGGAAACACATTTATATTGTAAATCTTATCTTCCTCCTGCACCAGGTCTCCCTGGGGGTTCTGATTTTCCCCTGAAGAAATAGTGGTCATGTTTCTCCTATGACCTCAGCAGAATGTAAATGTAAAAAAAGACCTCAAGTAATCCATGTAATCCTTAAAAATGGTAAAGCTCCCAGCATATTTGTGTGTGTGTGTATATATATATATATATATATATATTTTCTTAACACTGAAGTACCTTTTGGGAAAACATGACTACTCATTAAGATATTCACTGAGACTATTTGAAATTTAGGCTAAGTTTTAGAATATTTAAAACTTAAAGATCAAAACTTTAGAGAGCAGAGCTGATAATAAGATAATTATTCCAGAAACTTAGAGTAAATGGGGTTATAGGTAGTCAATTATACTTCTTTTGCTGCTGCATTACCTAAACAAGTGATTCTCAAACTTTCCTGTGTTTAGGAGGACCTGGGGATTTTGTTAGTATGCACATTCTAACTTGGTAGGTCTGGGTGGGGCCCAAGAGTTAGTATTTCTTTCTTCTTCTTCTTTTTTTTTTTTTTAAGTTTTTTTTTATTTTAGAGAGAGAATGTGAGAGAGAGATCACGAGTAGGGCGGAGGGGCAGAGAGAGTAGCAGACTCCCTGCTAAACACGGAGCCTGATGCAGGACTTGATCCCAGGACCCTGGGATTATGACCTGAGCTGAAGGCAGATGCTTAACCAACTGAACTACCCAGGCACCCAAGATTCCACATTTCTAACAAGTTCCCAGATGATGCTGATGCTGCTGGTCAAAGGTCCACTGAGTATGTGAGCAAGGGTCTAAGCCCCTCTTCCTTTGCCAGGTCAGTGGTCATGTCCCTCTGTAGTGCATGGACCATTTTCTCCAATCTCCACTTTTCTGGAAGTAGAGGCACCATCACATCCAGGGGACTGCTTGATACCTGTCAGTTTAGGTATAAAATTAGGCCACTGTTTGGTGCTTAGGCCAACAGATTTCAGAGCCAAGTTCCTGAGTTCTCTTCCTCTGCCCCTACTCACAGATTCGATGTGTGAGCTCTGGCAACTTCTAGTCTCAGTTTTCCAGATGTAAGTGGTCCTGACATTAGAGGAAGGTTATACTTCCATCACGATCCTTACTGCTTTTTCGTTTGATAGGCCTGCTGATCATAATTACCATTCCACTAAAAAGTGTTTTCGAGGTTTTATTTTATTTCCCACCCCCTCTCCAAATTTGTCAGCTACCTTAAAATTGAGCAGATGTTTTAATTAGAGTCTTTAGTGTGTTGGAGCAGGCAGTTTGCTTCCTAGGATCTTCATCTGTAAAATGATGGGGTTGGACCACATGATTTGGAAGGTTTCTTCCAGCCCCCAGCACTGTAATATATCATTATAAGTTTTCCAAGAAGATGGCAAATTACTCAGAACACTGGAATTGATTCTGTTTAGTTGCAAAATGTCTGCAGTGATATATACCCAGTGCACAGAACACTGTACTATTGTTCTGGATTTTTTTTTTTTTTTAATTTGTTGGGTGATTATTTTAAAATAAGGAAGTGAGAAAAACCCAGGTACAGCATAGAAATTATTTCCTCTTTTTAGTGGAGCTGTATTCTTTGCTGCAAATCTCCCTGGAATACAAAAATAGATTGTTAGTCTGTGTGGGAAAGGACTTATTAGGTGGTGCTGAGTTTGGTTTCCAAAGTTCTCATCATTGTGTGTGTGTGTGTGTGTGTGTGTGTGTGTGTAGGGGGAAGGGAAGCAGTAAACCTTATTCTTCTAATATTATTCAGTATTATACTGGAGATCTCACCTGCTTCTTTATATGCATTCTTTTCCCTCTGCCTCCCCTGTCCCCCCTCATGCTTGTACTTCAGCAGTTCCAGGTGGTACCCAGAATTATAGTGTATTTTGCCTTTTGTTCCCCTGGGGAACATTTAGAGGCATATGTGCATATCTGGCCTTCCTTTGTTGATATGAATGTTCTAATCTGAATATTCTACTGGAGTTTAGAAGAAAGATACTTAAAAATGCTTTCAGCTCATCATATGGATTTAAAAATCTTTTCCTAAATATAAAAAGGAACATTTTTTTCTGAAATGAAGTAAACACATGTTCATCATAATGTTTAAAAAAATTTTAAAAAATACCTATAAATTATTCTTCAATTTTCCCCTTTTACAAATAATGTTGCAAATATCTTCCTGCAGCTTTGTGCCTAAATCTTTGTGGATCTATGAATTTCCCTGCTCTTCTCTCTGTAGACTCCTGGAGACAGTGCGGCATCACTGCTCTGGATGTCTTCCCACCCATCTCCCTATGACCTGAATCCGTGGTCCCTCTTACTACAGGTTTTTGTTGTTGTGCTTTAATTTTTTTTCTTTCCCTTTATGCCTGATTAAGTCCATTATTTACACGTACAGTTTTTCTCGTAGAGATATACATGTGGAGAAATGCTTTTTTGACAGTTATTATTAGGAGTAATGCAGAGGGCACTTTATGTGCATTTATTCCCCTCTTCTCCCCCACCACGACCCTGCGTGGGTGGATAGTTTTATTGCCATTTCTCAAACGAGAAAACTAAGGTTCAGAGAGTGTAAATGACTTGCACAAAGATGGGAACAGCTCTCTTTGGAACCGAGGGCCTTCGGACTCTAAAATGCTCTCCACGTTGCCTTGCTTTCTCCTAAGTCTCCTTTCAAAGAGGGATGAAGAAAGCTCATGGAAGAAGCAGTATCAGGGATGAGGAAGCTTCCCCGAGTTCTCTAGACCACTTTGTTTCAAGGGCCGGTGAGTGGGCTCCTGCCCCAGATGTACTGAACCAGACTCTCAAGGGGGTTAGTCCCAGGAAGGTGAATTTCCACAAGCCTTGCCCGTTGCTTCTGAGGCACAGCCGTGTTCTGGGGGCTCTGCTCTTTGCCTGGTGCCCTGTCCCTCAGCACTTCTGCTTAGAGGAGCAGGCAGCAGCTCAGGTGCTGTGGGCTGTGATGAGGTGGGTCACGGGGCAGAGGTCCCAGGGGCTTGGAGCTTGGCCACACGCATGACTCGGTTCCACGTCACAGGGAGCAGCCCTCAGAGAAGGGGGGAGGGTCAGACCCTTGTAGCAAAGAGGAAGTCACTGCGCCTTCCCTGCTCTCCTTCGTGCGGTGGCCATACTGATGGTAAGTCATTCACTTCTGGGGCTTCTGTGGTTCCCTGCAGAGGCTGAGGGGAGAATCTGACCTTTGGCCTCTTGAACCTGACTAATTTTGTTCTGCTGCTCTCCTGCCTCAAGGCTGTGGGTGTTTGGATCTGCTCTTTCTCTGCTGTGGCTTAACCACTCTGCAGTGGGCTCCTGAAGCCTCCCTAAATGTCCCTCTGCAAGGAGACTTTCTTCAGTACCTTCATTCCCTTTCTGCAATAATCTTTGACTTGGGGAAGAAGGTGCCCAGCTGGGGTAGCTGACTGACATCCACCCTGCTGTTCGCTAAAAAGCCACAGCGTGTCCCAGGGTCCTTTGGGTTTCCCTTGCCAGGTGCCCTGCCTGCCCTGTAGAATAAGGTAAGTTCACCCTGGGAGCTGTGCCTGAAACAATTAACAAGGGCGAGTCGACGTGGGGGCCCATGGAACTTTCGCCCCCCGAGGCCTTTGAGGTCCCCACGATTATGAATTTTCCCACAGAGCCGTGAGCCCCAGGTGGCGCGGTACAATTGGCTGTCCCTGCAGCTTCGTCAGCGGCCCAGAGGAGGCTGCCTCCTCCCAGTTCATTAGCTTTCCTGTGGCCCCTGGAGGAAGGTATCTGCAAGTCCCTTTGTCTGCTATGGTTGGTTGGTTGTTGAGATGCAGTGAAGAGGGAGTGATGAATGTTCAAGTTTCCTCTTCTGGGAGAATATCCTTCACACCTGTCTTTGTCTCGATTTTTCTATCACACGCTGGGATGGAAATACTAGATATAGGAATTTCTCTGGTTACTTTCTTACCCTGTTATTTCGGTATGTTTTTGCATCTTGCTTCTTCTGGGACTGTTGGTGGTAGAGAATACTAGAACTCAGGAGGAACCTGACACAGGTTTTACTCTTTTCTACAGACATTCTTTCATTTGGTCCATGCAGTTTCCCTGTAAGGAAGACCTTATTTTTATGCCCATTTTAAAGATGAGGAAAACAAGGCCTAGGCAGGTTCAGTGACTTGTCCAAAGTCATGCAGCTGCTTGTCCGTATAAGGTCAGGACAAGGACCTCCTGCTATCCAGTCCAAGGCCTACTCATGACCGTATCTATATACCACAACCAGCTTTTCATCTGATATATATTCTGTGGGCATCTATTATTTCCAACGTCCTGTGCTGGGATAGAGCAGGGAAAAGACAGATGTAGTCACTGCTGTAATGGGGGCTACGTTCTAGAGCAGTGCTGTCCAAAAAAGGTACAATGGGAGTCACATGTGGAATTTAAGGTTTTCTTGTAGCTGCAGAAAAAGAAAAGAGTAAAAAAGAAATTTTAATAATATGGCTTATTTTTTTTTCTTTTTTAAAGATTTTATTTATTTATTTGACAGAGAGAGAGATCACAAGTAGGCAGAGAGGCAGGCAGAGAGAGAGAAACAGGCTCCCCACCGAGCAGAGAGCCTGATGCGGGGCTCAATCCCAGGACCCTGAGACCATGACCTGAGCCAAAGGCAGAGGCTTAACCCACTGAGCCACCCGGGCACCCCTAATATGGCTTACTTAAGCCAATATATCTAAAATATTGTCATTTCGTGCTCGCTTCGGCAGCACATATAAAATATTGTCATTTCAACATATAATCAATATGAATAGTATCAATGAGATATTTTACATCTTTTTTTTTTTTAATACCAAGTCTTTGAAATCTGGTACGTAGTTTACACTTTGAGAACACACTGCAAATGTTCAACAGCCAGCTGTGGCCAGTGGCTATCATACTGGACAGTGTAGATCAAGAAGGGTGCTCACTTTTTGGAGAATTGGAACCCTATCAGTTAAAATTTAATACATTAAATGTCATAGGTGTTAACAATATGCCTATCCTGTTTTTTTCATTCATTCATGTATTTGGTCAATAAGTCATTTAGAAAGTTTTGAGTGAACATCTGTCTGCCAGGTGCTGGCCTATATATAATACCTCTTTATCTTTTTATTTCCTTTCTTCCCTTTCTATATTTTGTTAGCTGTTTAGCTATATTCCCAGGCTCTAGAAGTTCAGTGTCAGTTGAGACAGCATGAGCTTTGATTAACAACAGATTTCTGTCCTTGAAATGACCAGGTTATCATCCAGACCAGTGAGACTGAGCTCCTGGCTACCTAAGTGAAGACAATCAAACCAGGGTGTTTGTAGATACATAATTTTAAAAAGTTACATTTATACCAATATATGCATAGAGAGCTTCTTTTCTTGGAAGGATACACAAGAAATTTTTTAAAAGAAGATTTTATTTATTTATTTATTTGATAGAGAGAGAGAGAGAGATCACAAGCAGGCAGAGAGTGGGGGAAACAGGCTTCCCGCTGAGCAGAGAGCCCGACGCGGGGCTTGAACCCAGGACCCCGAGATCACGACCTGAGCCGAAGGCAGAGGCTTAACCCACTGAGCCACCCAGGTGCCCCAAGAAATTTTTTTTTAAAAAAACCTTTTATTTATTTATTTGACAGAGAGTTCACAAGTAGGCAGAGAGGCAGGCAGAGAGAAAGGAGGAAGCAGGCTCCCTGCTGAGCAGAGAGCCTGAAGTGGGGCTCGATCCCAGGACCCTGAGATCATGACCTGAGCTGAAGGCAGAGGCTTAACCCGCTGAGCCACTGAGGCGCCCCAAGAAATTTTTGATAGTAGTTGCTTTTGGGTGGATGGAAGGCTTTTTGTCTTAGACATTTCTCTGCTGTTTCCCTTTTTCTACTATGTTTATGTTTTACTTTCAGTTAGTAATTTTAAGAGAGAAATGATGGAGTTGTGGGGAATTCCAGGATCCAGAGGAAGGAGTTGGGTTTGTACCCAGCTAATCCAAGTAGGTTGAATTCAGGTTAAATTCATTTATACGAACTCCTTGGCCTTTTTCTCAGCCTCATGGGACTTATCTTCTGGGTAAGGGGGAAAGATAGGGCATTGGTTTGTTTACTTTTGTGATATCTGCACCTTCACACACTCCATATGGGCTAAAGCCTGCTGCTTATCATTGAGTCATATTTTTACACTTGTCAAATCAAATCTGGATTGATATCCTCTTAGGGTGCTACATACTGTCTTTATGACGAGAAGTAAGAAAACATGGGTGTATATTTCATAGACTCTGACACTAACTGCTTTTGCCTCCTTGGGCACATCACTTGGACAAGTCACCGTGTATCCGTTCTTATCCTTTTCAAAAAGCTGGGAGGTATGTGCTATGGTGAGCGCTGTGAATTGTGTAAGACTGATGAATCACAGACCTGTACCCCTGAAACAAATAATACATTGTATGTTAATAAAAAAAAAAAAAAGAACTCTCAGGGTAATAGAAATGCTCTATACCTGGATTGCAGTGGTAGTTCCATGACTATGTACCTTTGTTAAAACTCACAGAACTGTGTATACCAAAAGTATGAATTTTACTGTGTGTAAATTATACCTTAATAAACCTGACTTGGAAAAAAATTAAAAATAAAATAAAAATAAATAAATAAAAAGCTGGGGCGAATGCAGGTTAATATCTGAGACTTTTACAGCCAATGAAATCCGTGTAGTTCTACTGTGTGTGTTTGAACATGGCTTACTTTGCATTGCTGGGTCTTAATCTGATAGTTTTCAAAATTCCATCAAGGTGTAGTGTTTTATTTCAGCGAACAAGTTCTCCTTCACAATAGAATTTTAAGCAGAACCTTAAATGACATCATAATAGCTTTCAGTTTATGGACGTTACCCTAAGTTGAGTCTTAGGGGAATATAACATGATGCTGTGGGAATGAAAAAATGCATGTATTTAATATTTTACACATAATGCTTATTATGGTCCACGTGTGGATTTATGAATGTGGCTATATAGGAAAATAATGGGGCAGGGGGGAAATGGAGGCAAATATGCGTGACAAAATAGGTCTGTTAATTTCCTTATTATTACAGGATGTTTTGACAGCTTTTCAATTTAGTTTCCACTGCCATTCACATGACTGAGAGTGTGTCTGAGATGGCCAAGGAAATAGGATGATTTATGCTATACAGGACTCTATCTGCTCGTTGGAGAAATTACTAGAACCACGGTAGGCTTGTCATATGGACTTTTGAGAGGAAGACTTCCTGTTTTAGCCATTTTGCTATAGTTTAGGCAAACGGTGGTTGATTGGTTTTCCAAGACACCCAAGAAATGAGCAAAATCTAATTGATAAAATCGCCTTTTCTGTGGGGAAAAAACACTTGGAAGCTATTTTAGTTTCACTGTGTTTATGTTTTTAAAGAAAACACTGGGGGCGCCTGGGTGGCTCAGTGGGTTGAGCCGCTGCCTTCGGCTCAGGTCATGATCCCAGGTCCTGGGTTCGAGCCCCACATCGGGCTTTCTGCTCGGCAGGGAGCCTGCTTCCTCCTCTCTCTCTGCCTGCCTCTCTGCTTACTTGTGATTTCTCTCTGTCAAATAAATAAATAAAATCTTTAAAAAAAAAATAAAGAAAACACTGGTCTCTACTGCTGATGTCTTATGCATGACAAATAGAATATCAGTTCCCTATCACTCAGTTCATGGGGGTTGGATGGATGTACGCATGCATGGGTGCTTTCATGGATGGTTGTCCATTTTCCTTACTCTTGGTAGGGAAACTTACTTACTTTTTTTTTTTTTTAAGATTTTGTTTATTTATTTGACAGACAGAGATCACAGGTAGGCAGAGAGGCAAGCAGAGAGAGAGTGGGAAGCAGGCTCCCTGCTGAGCAGAGAGCCCGATGTGGGGCTCAATCCCAGGACCCTGAGATCATGACCTGAGCCAAAGGCAGAGGCTTTAACCCACTGAGCCACCCAGGCGCCCCATCTTACTTACTTTTGAACGCTTCTGTTAGAGAGGAAGCTATCCCTCTCATTAGTATCCTTTTTAGGCACCTGTGCTGCTGGTGTCATTTGGATCATCAACCATTTCCCTAGACCAGGTTTGTCTTGCGTCATGTAGTAGGGATGTAGCTAAAGAGAAACTTGAAGCTGATTCAAAGCAAGACAGCGTTGATATAGTACATCTTTTTTACTGGGTCCATACGTAAAAACAGACCACGTATGACATCCTGTTCCCCAAAAGAATCAGTACGCTGTTACAGAAACTAATAATCAGAATTGTTTGCTCCGTGAGGGGGTATGGGTGTGTCCCTCCATAGCAGAGATTAAATTGGATGTGTCCTCTTTAAAGGAGATCATTAAAGTGAAGATATCTGAAGAGTTCAAAAGAGACCTCTAGATTTGGCTTAGTCATTTTGGAAATTCCTTGGTACTTTTTCTTCTGGGTGTATGCCTTCTGCATATGTTTATCTTCCCTATCGCTCTTACAAGGCTAGACTCATACCAGCTTCTTATTTAAAAGAATGCTGGGTGAACATACATATTTTGTCTGCCAAGTTACCAGTTTCACAAACAGCCTGCTGGCTCTCTCTCGAACATCTGATAACACAGGAAGTAGAGGGGAGGCTGATGATGAAATGAAAGTGCTCTAATTTTAAAAGTGGACTAAATAAGTTTCCTTTTACATGTACAGCTAATGTCTGAGGCCATAATTGTAGTTAAAGCTTACAGAAAGACAGACACCTATCAAAGCTAGCAGACAGAAGAATATTCATGCTAGCTGCTGACCCCCCCCCCCTTTTTTTGAGCATATAAAATGTGGGGAAACATTTCTCTTGCAGGATACGGATTTAGCATTCCTGACGAATGCATTCCGTAGCATTCCTGTTATGGAACAGATTCCCCCTTTCATTTTCTAGAACTTTGTGAATATCATTTCTCAAAGCATTTCTCTGTGTCGCCAGAGGTCTCCAGCTGTAATTGTGAAGTGTTTCTGTGTTAGAAGTTTTTCAGGAAAAATGTTAATACTGAAAGAATTGTACACTCATTTGGCCTCCTAAATGTTTATTTTTGTTTTGTATTCACTTGGAAATCAGAGTCCCAGGGTTTGTAGAAAACCTTCATTCAGCATCGTTTCACCCCAGGCCCTTTTATGGTCTAGGGTGTTCATGTGGTTATAATTTGTCCATACTCTGGAAACAAGAGTCTCTGATGGGAGAATAGGGACAGAGAGCCTCTGAGTTCACAGGATCAAAATATAGAATATTAACATTAGAAATGGAAACTTTGGGATGATCTGGCCCATTCCCTTTTCTTTAAAATGAATGAAGAGGGGCACCTGGGTGGCTCAGTGGGTTAAGCCGCTGCCTTCGGCTCAGGTCATGATCTCAGGGTCCTGGGATTGAGTCCCACATCAGGCTCTCTGCTCAGCAGGGAACCTGCTTCCCTCCCTCTCTCTCTGCCTGCCTCTCTGCCTACTTGTGATCTCTGTCAAATAAATAAATAAAATCTTTAAAAAAAATAAAATGAATGAAGAGGGACCCAGAGGAATTCAAGGACTTACTAATGTTACACAGTTAGTGGCAGAAATGAGAATTTATGTTTATATTTAACAAATATTTATTGAGTTTATGAAGTGGTTGTCATGGGGGTTGCACTCTGCAAGGTCCTGAGAAGATGTGTTGAAAAAGTCAACTTGTTTCCTGCCCTCGCAAAGATTGTGTGTCTAGGAGAGGGCCATTAAACCACCATTTGTCCCATTAATTACCTAATGCCAGGTATGTCCAGTGTTATGAGGCAGAAGTCTGATAGCTCCTTTTGAATAATAAGGGGACCTGAGATATCCTAAGTGCTTCTTTGATAGTTCCTCAATGCATCCATTATGGAAAGAATGAGTTTCCTGAGCGTCCACCTTGGAAAAGAGAAGAAAGGGTGTGTTTTCCAATGATGGCAGAAGTTAAGCAGTTGGTAGGACACTCAGGTGGCTCAGTCAGTTAAGCTTTTTTATTTCATTTTAGATCATGATCTCAGGGTCCTGAGACAGAGCCTTGCATCGGGCTCTGCACTGGGTGTGGGACATGCTTAAGATTCTCTCTCCCTCTCCATCGGCTCCTACCCACCCCTCTCTCTCTTCCTGTCTCTAAAAAAAAAAAAAAAAAAAAAAAAAAAAAAGCTATGCATATGGTTGCCTAATGATAACACAGAGCCCAGTTAACCATAGCTTTCAGGCAGGTTAGTCATTTTTCTCAGAGTAGTGGTCAGACTGTCTAAAATTCTACAGTAGCTTTATTCAAGCACTCCGTTTTAAAATGAGCGTTTTGTTTCTTTCCTTAAATTTGAAGACAGCAGTGATGTTAGGTGTTCTACTTCATCTAAATGTGTGTTGGTTGGAAGGGTGGGCTAAAGATAAGTTGAAAATTAGTAAGGATCAATATAAAATTCAGCACAGGGTCCAAGAAAATAATTGAACAGTTGTGCAAAACAGAGCGAAGGAATAAATATTTTAAGAGTAGCATTTGTAAGAAGATGTAGTGGTTTTAGTTGGAGGCGAACTAAACGTGGTCGACAGAGCAACATCACCTTCCAAAAACAGTAAATGCCACAAGAAGGTTTATGAACAGAAAGACTAGGGTCAGAGAAGAGGCTGTTCATCTATCCTGTGTTAGTCAGCTTCCCTGGAGACGTGTTTACTGTTTTAATGGGAGGCATATACAGATATTCATCCATCCATCCATCCATTACCGTCCCCCCTCAGGAGAGTGGGGATACCCAGTGCCTGGCAGTGCTGCTCATGTATCAGGCCCTCAGGAAAGTGTGAAATGACTGAACGGAGTGAAGGAGAGAATTTCAAATTCTGTCACATGATAAACCTTTAAAGGAAATAAGTTTGTGGAGAAAAGAAGTTTCACTGGAGCCATGGAAACTGCCTTCCGAGTTTTGAAGGCCTGTCCCGTGGGAGGCAGAGGGGTGAGACTTTTCTGTTTCCGTGGTGGGAAGGGGCAAGGAGCCACCGAGGAAAGTTGCAGTGATGGCAATGACACGAGTTTAGTTCATAATCCGAAGACAGGTGATGTTGGGAAAAGGTCAAAGTGGATATTCTTTTTTTTTTTTTTTTAAGATTTTATTTATTTATCTGATGGACAGAGATCACAAGTAGGCAGAGAGGCAGGCAGAGAGAGAGGAAGGGAAGCAGGCTTCCTGCCAAGCACAGAGCCCGATACGGGACTCGATCCCAGGACCCTGGGATCATGACCTGAGCCAAAGGCAGAGGCTTTAACCCACTGAGCCACCCAGGTGCCCCCAAAGTGGATATTCTTTTTTTTTTTTTAATAATTTTTTTTATAAAGATATAATGTATTATTAGCCCCAGGGGTACAGGTCTGTGAATCACCAGGTTTACACATTTCACAGCACTCACCATAGCACATACCCTCCCCAGTGTCCATAGCCCCACCACCCTCTCCCTACCCCCCTCTCCGCTGGCAACGAACAGTTTGTTTTGTGAGATTAAGAGTCTCTTATGGTTTGTTTCTCTCCTGATCCCATCTTGTTTCATTTATTCTTTTCCTACCCCCCAAACCCCCCACATTGCATCTCCACTTTCTCAATCAGGGAGATCATATGATAGTTGTCTTTCTCCGATTGACTTATTTCACTAAGCATAATAGTTCCATCCACATCTAGTTCCATCCACATCGCTGCAAATGGCAAGATTTCATTTCTTTTGATGGCTGCATAGTATTCCATTGTATATATATACCACCTATTCTTTATGCATTCATCTGTTGATGGACATCTAGGTTTTTTCCATAGTTTGGCTATTGTGGACATTGCTGCTATAAACGTTCGGGTGCATGTGCCCCTTCAGATCACTACATTTGTATCTTTAGGGTAAATACCCAGTAGTGCAATTGCTGGGTCATAAAGTAGCTCTATTTTCAACTTTTTGAGGAACCTCCATGCTGTTTTCCAGAGTGGTTGCACCAGCTGGCATTCCCACCAACAGTGTAGGAGGGTTCCCCTTTCTCCGCATCCTCACCAGCATCTGTCATTTCCTGACTTGTTAATTTTAACCATTCTGACTGGTGTGAGGTGGTATCTCATTGTGGTTTTGATTTGTATTTCCCTGATGCTGAGTGATGTGGAGCACTTTTTCATGTGTCTGTTGGCCATCTGGATGTCTTCTTTGCAGAAATGTCTGTTGTGTCCTCTGCCCATTTCTTGATTGGATTATTTGTTCTTTGTTGAGTTTGATAAGTTCTTTATAGATTTTGAATACTAGCCCTTTATCTGATATGTCGTTTGCAAATATCTTCTCCCATTCTGTCAGTTGTCTTTTGGTTTTGTTAAATGTTTCCAAAGTGGAAATTCTTAAGCAAAGGTCAAAATTTTGTAGTAAATACTAAAAAAAAAAAAAAAAAAAAAAAAAAAAAAAAAAAAAAAAAGTAAATAAATTAAAAAAAATTAAAAATTGGGCTTTATTTTGGAAAGCAAAACTAAACATTAAGAAAGTAAGTTAATTTGATCATATGACACAGTTTTGATTGTAAGTTCAGCTATATGCTAATTATTAAGCCACAAAGACTGGACCAGCTGTTGCTGGGTTTTATGTAAGAGGGGTCAAATAAAATTTTCAGACAGTTTGATGCTAGCAAAAGATAACATTCCTTAGTTCATATTTGACTTTTTAAAAACAGTTGTATTGGGGTGCCTGGCTGGCTCAGTGGGTTAAAGCCTCTGCCTTTGGCTCAGGTCATGATCCCAGGGTTCTGGGATCGAGCCCCACATCAGGCTCTCTGCTCAGCAGGAAGCCTGCTTCCTCCTCTCTCTCTGCCAGCTTCTTTGCCTACTTGTGATCTCTATCTGTCAAATAAATAAATAAAATCTTAAAAAAAATAAAAACAGTTGTATTGAAATATGATTGACTTTTACCATTTTCAAAGTTTCCTCTCAGTCATTATGTATTCTTATAATTCACTTCTGATTATTAGGCAGCATTCCTGTGGACTTTTCTGGTCAGTTGGTACCCTTACCCATGGGCAGTGGCTTTACATGTGATTCAGTTTTCCAACATTACTTTCATCAACCTCATAAATTCCTGCATCTTTTGCAAAATCTTGAATTACCTGATACAAGCAAATCACATTGCATTTATGGTTTGTAGTAGAGAAATCCTAAATCTGAATGAGAACAAGCAATAAAAACATGACTTAATGGATGAAAATATACACCGTGATTAAGCAAGCAGAGATGTTTAAGTGGAGACCAATTTTGTAAATGATCATTTTGTTAGTAAATACTTTTATGTTATGAAAAATTGAATTTCCTATGTTACTATAGCTATGGAGACTTGAGATAGGAGTACTGGGAAGATGACAAGGCTGCTAGTTAGAAGCCCCTAACAAGCTTTGTTCCACCAAGCAGATAACTGAGGGGAATGAATATTCTGGCACATTTGTAACCCATTCCATTGCTAGACTAGTTGAGAACCTTTGCTATTGATGACAGAATCTTGAGTCATAACAGTCTCGGTTGGTGTGAACACTGGCCCCAAGCCAATGCGTGATGTTTAACAGGGCTAAGTGTTTATTTGCAATTAGGTCCCAAACCTCATCTCTACCCCCTATTTCCACCCCTACTAGAAAACAAACTGGATTATTCCATTGTAGCATGGCAGAGAGAGAAAGTCCTGGCTTACTTGGTCTCCAGGAAAAAGAGCTGGGGGTTTGAGGTGGCCATATGCTCTTTGTGAATCTGCAAGGTGTCACGACTGCTTTAAGATGCAGTCTTGAACCGCCCTTCTGGATAGTGGTCAGACTGGATGAAGCGGCAGCCCTTCTTGTATTATACACAGACTCTGTGTTACCCATCTGGAGTAGCTGTTGGCAGAAGGTGGGGGAGTGGATAGTTAGGTTGCGGGGGGGTGTATATAGAGGGAACAGATAAGCCAGAGCTCTCTTCGTTTAAGGCCAACTTAGAAAGGTGTGGGTATTACTCTAGACTTGTTTGTAAGGAGAGAACCCCAAGTTGGACAAAAGGGACATTAACAAAGAGGAAGGTCAGGAGTGCAGTTGGTCCTCAGAAATAACCTAGAATTAAGGACTTGAACTCTGCATTACCTCTTCACCTCTCCTTCCTGTGTCTCTCTGCACATTGGTGTCATTTTCTCTTTCTTTTTTTCTCTTAGAGCGCACGTGAGCGAGAGCATGGGTGCATGCACAGGGGTGGGGGGAGGGGCAGAGGGAGAAAGAGAATCTTAAGCAGGTTCACCCCCAGTGTGGAGCCCAATACAGGGCTTGATCTGATGCCCCTGAAATTAGGACCTGAGCAGAAATCAAGAGTTGGACACTCAACCGACTGAGCCACCCAGGGGCCCCTAGGACATTATTTTCTGAGTCCTCTCCAAGGAGAATTCCACCCCCTAGGAGCTGTCCTACCTTACTCTTTCCAGTCCCAACTCTGAAGAGGAACTGCTACTTATTCTCTCTGGTCCAAAATTTAAAAATCCCACAGTAGGGTCTAATTCGTTGAATTTGGGCCGGGTGCCTAACTCTAGGCCAGTTAACTGTGGCCAGGGGATTGGAGGACTATGAATGGTCCATATTGATAGTCTGGGTGGTGGGGCTTCTAAAAGCCTGGCAGCTTCCATTCAGACCACTGTTGTGTTCTTACGGAGCAGCATTTAAAAAGCTGCCCTGAGGCAGCTAGAATCATGGCTGTGCCTGAGGGGTAGGAGTAAGCAGGGATGTGTCGTCCCAGAATGACAGAATTGGGGGTGACAGTGAGACTGAGGCTCAGCACTGTCAAATGACTTGCCCAGGGATACCCAGCCAGTTAGGGACAAAAGCCCAGGCCTCTAGCACTGAACTCAGAGTTCTAGCCACTGTAGTTTATCATCTCCCCCAAAGAAGAAAACGCCAAGCCAAGATGACGACCTTCAAATGTCTGAAAGACAGTTATGTGGAAATGAGGAAGGTGTTTGGTGATGTTCCAAAGGCAGGTAAGGATTCGTGGATGGCAGTGACTGACAAGCAGAATTCTGCTAGATTGAAGGAAGAAGGTTAATGCCTGGGCAGGTGTAGGGATGGAGTGGGCTGCCCCAGGAGGTAGTGCCCAGAGGCCCTGTCCCTGGAAGCCTTCAGGCTATAGTTGGATAAAATCTGCCAAAGATGCTGAAGAAGTATTCCCTGAAGTCCCTTCCAGACCAGAGGCACTGTCAGTGACACACTGGGCCCTGGACAATGCTGCTTTTTTAACTGTTTTCCTCCAGCATCTGCCAGTTGTGCTAAGTGCTGTGCTGACCATTTTCCAGGGATCATCTCCTCTAACCTTCACTCATAACAGAGACTTTTGTCATCTCTTTCTGCTCATGATACACAGAGACACTGCTGTTTTCCCAGTGGCACATGGGACTTCAGGTTTGCTCCCCAACTTCTAGCCTTTTCCAGGTTGGTGGCTTCTCAAAAACGATTTGTTTCCAGCCCCATGTGCACCATCTCCTTCAGGTGCTCTCAAAGTGTGGTTCTCCAAATACCTGTGTCAGAACCATGTTTTTGGTTTTGATGCAGAACCAAATATTTTGAACCCATGTTTTTATAAATACTCGTGTTCCCCATATATTTGAACCCTACATTATTTGTTTATATTCATGTACCTCGGCCCTCCCTGTGACCCAATGAACCAGAATATCTGGGTGGAATGGACTGGGAATATGTATGAACGCTAATGATTCTGGTGGGTACTAAAGTTTGACAACCACTGGTCTAGAGCTTTCCGGGGAAAGGCTGGAGGGGAGATCAGATGCTGAAAATGCTCATATTTATCTAAACAGCTGAAACTTTGCTTCGAAAACCATGGGGAGATGTTGATAGGCCGAATGTTGGGGTCTGACATGATTGGAATTCATCTTCTAGTAAGTTCAGTCTGGCAGCTCTGTGGGCAGGGCTGGAGCTAGAGACTGGGCAGGAAAGGAGGGCAGCTTCCAGGAGAGAGGGGATGTGGGCCTGAGCTGAACAGAGGCAGTGGGAATAGGGAAGAAGGGACATTCTGGAGAGTGGAAAGCAGGCAGATCCAGAGGCAAGTAGCTTAGTGTGTGAGTTCAGGACACAGGAATGAAAGATGTCTGCATGTGGACGTTGGAAAGTAAGGAAGCACTTTCAGCAGGTGATTAGTTGAAAACTTTATGGAAGAGATGGCACTGAAATAGACGGTTGGGTCTGAGGAGGAATTCGTGAGAACAGGAGGGACTAAATCTTAGGATGAGGGAACTCTATGCACAAGGCAGAGGGGGTATGAAAGCATAGGATGTGTTTGAATTTGGGCTAAGAAGTGGTTGGGGAGGGACAGTGGAGGAAAAGGATTATAAAGATCAACTTGAATCAGCGGGCTAAGGCATTTCAATGTCAATATAAAGAGCCTTGCGCCTTTTGTCTCGGCTTTTTGCTCTTGGGGCAGCAATATGACCAAGATGACATTTGGAGAGATGGTTCTGCCCCACTAAAGGACTGACCCTAGGTGTTTGTTTGTTTTTAATTAAAGCACAGTTGACACACCATGTAGCATTAGTTTCAGGTGTAGGACCTAGTAATTGGACAAGTCTGTCATCCGTGCTCACCACAAATGTAGCTGTCATCTGTCACCATACAACGTTATTACGGTACCATTGACGCTATTCCCGATGCTGCGCCCTTCCTCCCCGTGACTTCTTCCTCCCATAACTAGAAGGCACTCCCCTTCACCTATTTTCTCCATCCCCCCCTAACCCCTTCCCTCTGGCCACCATCAGTTTGCTTTCTGTGTTTATTATAGATTTGTTTCTCCTTTTTGTTCACTTATTCCTTCATTGAGGGCCTACCCTAGTTGCTGAGGCAGGCTTTTCCCCAGAGTCGGTTTTGTGTAGAGCCAAATGTAAATAGATTCTACTTAAAGGAGAAATGGGACCCCTATTACAACCTGATGTGCGGATGAAATATCCATACATTTCCTTCCATAGGCTCATATGAGTGTTGTACTGAGATGGAGTCAAGCGCTAGTTTTCTCTGACATCTTGCCTTCGTTCTCTGACTCTTATCACCAACCAGCCTTTACTATGAGTAGTTACGCCCCCTAGAGATCTTAGGTGGTATGTTTATAAAAGGCCTCATCTCTGCTGTGGGTGGGAATGGTGGCTGGCTGGAATGAGCAAAGACCAAGATGTGCCTTGATGCCTCTTGAACAAAGAGTGGAAACGCTAACGGGTGTTGGGGTGGGGTGGGGTTGTTCCTAAATTTGCAATAGCTTCCTGGCACACAGATGTACAGGGACGTGGTCAGGGTCTGAAATAGTCCTGGCCAGCAGCCATGTTGTGCTGGGGAGTGAATAACTTGAAAGCTGTGGGTGCTCTTATGGATACTGTAGAGTGCCATTTTGTTCCTAGAAGGGGGTGTGGGGCGGGGGAAGCCCTGTCTTTTTTTTTCTCTCTTCTTTACCCCATGGCCCAAGTCGCTTTTCCTTAGATTCTAGTATCCTTGTTTTCCCCTTTCTCTGGATTCCTGTGGAACTCATTTGCCATGACATCCAGAAGTCATGCTCATTTATCTAATCGCTTCTTGAATTTCAGCTTGCTTCTGCCACCAGTAAATTCCTTAGGAGTAGAGCCCATGACTGTCATTCCATATGATTCTCCATTGTGCCTAGCACCATGTGGGCACACAGGGATCTCAGTAAGTACTCTTTGCTTGGTTGGCTGTTTGGTTGAAGTGTTGGAGCACAGATCTTAACAGTCTCTTTTTAGCTGAAGGAGCGTTATGATGATTAAATTACTCTCTCAGTGGCGTCACAATTATTAGTTGTCACAAATATGCATTGACTGCCTACATGCTGAATTGTTGAGGGGGAAAAATGCTTTCAGAGCACTCATGATCTAAATAAGGACTCAAATGGAGCTTCACCATTTGCTTCAGGTTATCCTGCTGCCCTCCCATCAATACAGAGTTACTGAGCACACGGTGAATTTGGGGAGGGCTTGTGCTCCAGCAGATGCTGGAAGGGCATTACAGAATCTGAGGAAAACATAAGTCCTATTGTCAAGAATTCTCCTGAGCCAAGCCAGCCAGGGGGCATTCATCTGTTAAAGGTCACTTTGGGCATCTGGGATTTACTATTTATCCCTCCCCCCCTTTTTAAAGTAGGCTCCACACCCAGTATGGGGCTTGAACTCCCGACTCTGAGATCAAGAGTCAGATGCTCTCCCGACTGAGCCACGCAGGCGCCCCTGGGACTTACTGTTTAACAGGACTGGGCGCACAATTCAGCCTTGCCAGTCTCCTCACGACCCAGCCTCTGTTGTCAGAGCTAGCTTCCTAGTGCCTTCCTGCTGCATCGGAGGAGGACTTGTATGCAGGAAAGGTGGTTAAGAGGGAAATCAGTGTCAGCGCCAGGTGGATGGGAGTTCTAGTCTCTCTGAGCTCTTGGAGGCTCCGCTTCGTTACCTGTAAAATGGGTGGAAATGTGCACCTCAGGGGACTCTCAGGAAATGTGTCTGAGAGGATGACTGGAAACACATGGCTCCATCTGCCCCCGTCCCCCAGCCTGCCTCAGCTGGGCTCACCTCGCTTCTGGGTCAGCGTCTGTTTGTTCCCCCACTTTCTATTCTCATGACCACTGCTTTGCTTTTAAGTCCTGGTCATTTGTTGTCACAGACACTGTATCTTTTATTTTATGGTCATATTTTATTTTATTATTTTTTTAAAAATATTTTATTTATTTATTTGACAGAGAGAGAGAGAGATCACAAGTAGGCAGAGAGCGAGAGAGGAAGCAGGCTCCCTGCTGAGCAGAGAGCCCGATTCGGGGCTCGATTCCAGGACCCTGAGATTATGACCCGAGCTGAAGGCAGAGGCTTAACCCACTGAGCCACCCAGGCGCCGCCATTTTTTTTAAATTACTTTTGTTAAAGATGTTATTTATTTACTTGACAGACAGAGATCACAAGTAGGCAGAGAGGCAGGCAGAGAGAGAGAGGAAGGGAAGCAGGCTTCCTGCCAAGCACAGAGCCCGATACGGGACTCGATCCCAGGACCCTGGGATCATGACCTGAGCCAAAGGCAGAGGCTTTAACCCACTGAGCCACCCAAGCACCCCTATTTTAAATTTTTTTAAATATTTCTTTTTTTTAATTATTTAAATTCCACTAGCCAACCAGTACATATTTCGTTTCAAATGTAGTGTTCAGTAATTTATTAGTTGCATATAATACCTGGTGCTCAGCCCATCATGTGACCCCCTTAATGCCCATTACACAGTTTATTTTTTAAGTTTTAGAAATCTCTTAAAAATGATAAAGATCATACATGTTTGTTATAAAGCATGTTTCTAACAATCAGAAGTCTACAGAGGAAAAAGCAAAAATTTCTGTCTACTTCCCCAAATCTTCATTTGCTTCTGTAGAGGTAACTGCCATAAGCAGCTTGGTATATATCTTTTTTAGAACATTTTTATAAACTTATCAAACCCACACGGGCCTTTTTTCATTATAGATAGAACCATTGTATACGTACTTTTCTCCAGCTTGATTTTTCAATCAATTGATCCTTTCCCGTGAATTTACAACATATACACACATGGTAATATTTTTTATAAAGTAGATTATTGTGTACATTTTATTTTGCAGATAGTCTTTTATCTTAGTCATAGATTAATTTGGCTTCTTGTTTCCATCTCATACCTCTCCACCAAAATGCCAGAATGGTTTCCCTAAAAACCCAAATGGGGGAATCTTTTTTTTTTTAAATTAACATATAAAGTATTATTAGCCCCAGGGGTACAGGTCTGTGAATCACCAGGTTTACACACTTCACAGCACTCACCATAGCACATACCCTCCCCAGTGTCCATAGCCCCACCACCCTCTCCCTCCCCCCCCTCCCCCTGGCAACCCTCAGTTTGTTTTGTGAGATTAAGAGTCTCTTATGGTTTGTCTCCCTCCTGATCCCATCTTGTTTCATTTATTCTTTTCCTACCCCCCAAACCCCCCATGTTGCTTCTCGACTTCCTCATATCAGGGAGATCATATGATAGTTGTCTTTCTCCAATTGACTTATTTTGCTAAGCATAATACCCTCTAGTTCCATCCACGTCGTTGCAAATGGTAAGATTTCATTTCTTTTGATGGCTGCATAGTAGTCCATTGTATGTATGTATGTGTATATATATATATATATTACACCACCTCTTCTTTATCCATTCATCTGTTGATGGACATCTAGGTTCTTTCCATAGTTTGGCTATTGTAGACATTGCTGCTATAAACATTCGGGTGCACGTGCCCCTTCAGATCACTACATTTGTATCTTTAGGGTAAATACCCAGTAGTGCAATTGCTGGGTCATAAAGTAGCTCTATTTTCAACTTTTTGAGGAACCTCCATGCTGTTTTCCAGAGTGGTTGCACCAGCTGGCATTCCCACCAACAGTGTAGGAGGGTTCCCCTTTCTCCGCATCCTCACCAGCATCTGTCATTTCCTGACTTATTAATTTTAACCATTCTGACTGGTGTGAGGTGGTATCTCATTGTGGTTTTGATTTGTATTTCCCTGATGCTGAGTGATGTGGACCACTTTTTCATGTGTCTGTTGGCCATCTGAATGTCTTCTTTGCAGAAATGTCTGTTGTGTCCTCTGCCCATTTCTTGATTGGATTATTTGTTCTTTGGCTGTTGAGTTTGATAAGTTCTTTATAGATTTTGGATACTAACCCTTTATCTGATATGTCGTTTACAAATATCTTCTCTCATTCTGTCAGTTGTCTTTTGGTTTTGTTAACTGTTTCCTTTGCTGTGCAAAAGCTTTTGATCTTGATGAAGTTCCAATAGTTCTCAAATGGGGGAGCATTTGATGATAAGATAAAGTCCCGACTCCTTAATGTGACAGTTAAAAGCTCTCTACCATCTTGCCCCATCTGATTGGCAGTTCCTTTGGCATATTCCTTCAATTTTTGTTGCTGTTCATGGCAGAAGCTTTTTGTCTTTTGGAAAAAACCTTTGTATACCCCAGTGTATTAAACAGCTTTTTGTTAACCTTCTTTCCTAGAGGAAATGAATTTCACACGTTTATTAACTCTTTGTTGACATGTCTTGAGTGATTCTACATGGCCTACTTTAGACATCGAAATTGGAGAGCCAGTTTTTAAGAGCTTAGTTTTGTCTCTTTTCTGTCCTTTTGCCTGGTGAACATATTAGGTATTCTCTTATTGCTGACCTTTTTCCTTTGCCCTGGAGTTATTATTATGTTTAGATGAACATGATCCAAAGACTGTGAGGCCTTGAGGATGGGAACAAGCAGACCAAGTAGATGATGATTGTATTCACAAGCTAAGCTAGAAAGCAAGCTGCAAAACAAAATGTGTCCAGGTGGGCTGTCTCCTGTATGTCACTCAGAGCCTGGTGCACAGTGAATGCTTGAAAAACTTTTCATCCCTAGAACACATGTCAGGTGTGAAAATTTCATCTGTGATTTGGGCAGGTGGAGATGAAGTTATTTCCATGGCCAGGGGCCCATCAGTGTGGCCTGTCATTTGCCGTTAGTCTAATTTGGGAAGAGGCCTCAGGGAATGTGTGCAGGTGATGATGGTCATCTCCTTTCTTGCTGAACCACAACCTGGCAGCTTCTCCTTCTCCTTGGTGCAGGGGCCTGAACAGAATGGGGGAGACTGGGAGTATCCTTTCGTTGCTTAATTCACACCAGTGATAGGTTTGTGCATCTCAAGTTTGAAGCCCATTGAATGACCACTCAATAACCACACGGGGATCATTTTAGATTCAATGTCGGTCATCTAAGAAACTCTGAAAAAAATCAAGACTTAAATAGCTCAGAAGCTGAATTTGCGGCTTTTGTGGATATATTTATTTATACTTTTCAAAAGCAGTATGCCTGCAGCTTAAGATACTCAAAATGACATTCTTTGCTTCCTCTGACCACAGAAGCCACACATCTATGTCATTACCAGGAGGTTGTGTTGAGGAGGTTGTGATCTTCCCACTGATCTTTCAAAAAAGCAAAACCAAATGAAAAGCCAAGAACTCCGGTGTCGGTTGCAATGCATGTATCGGCTGGGTTCCTCAGATCTCACCAAAGGATTTTTACCTTATTCGCAGCTTGTCTTGTTACTTGGCAACATGGTAGGTCTATCAGAAGGTGTCACCTCAAATGCTCTGATCTCTGATTTCTGTAATCATATTTAGGTTTTCCTTTTTTTGTGTTCCTCAGCACATTCTTTTCTAATATGGCATGTATCTGGTTGGCTCTTGGCCAGGCATCTGGAAGGTACCCATTCTGTCTTAAATGATGCCAGTTGTGCCTCGAAGTTTTTCAAAAGATTGTGGACACGGGTTCATTGGTCTTTGAATGCATTGGGATTTTTAAGTTATTATTATTTCTTTATAGTCTTCCAGGTAACTCCGTAGCATGTATCTCCTCACTCCTCCCTCAGCACAGCCTAAGCTCCTCCTCCCATGGTCTTTGTATATACCATGCAGAGTGCCTGATCCCAGATCAGACTTTCTTAATGGATCAAGGTAATTTTTCTCACTGAGCTGGGATCAGACTCAGCATTGGCCTTACTCAGGGTTCTAGGCATCCATCCCCATTCCCCTGGAGTTGAAATTTGAGATGAAACCAGCATCCCATTTCTGTTCTAGCACTTTTCCTACACACCTTATCTTAATATGTAATATTTTTCACTTCTAGGTATATAAAATATTTTAGCATCTATTTGAAAGTTAACTCCTGGGGTACCTGGGTGCCTCAGTGGGTTAAGCCTCTGCCTTCGGCTCAGGTCATGATCTCAGGGTCCTGGGATTGAGCCCTGCATCAGGCTCTCTATTCAGCGGGGATCCTGCTTCCCCCTCTGCCTCTGCCTGCTTCTCTGCCTGCTTGTGATCTCTCTCTGTGTGTCAAATAAATAAATAAAATCTTAAAAAAAAAAAATAAAAAAAAGTCTTAAAAAAAAGAAAGAAAGAAAGTTAAATCCCTATTTCTCTCTTGCTCAGGTTGCCTAACTAGCTATGCCATTGGTATTACATGAGAAAGAAAGACCTGCCTTTGCTTGCCTCTCACATCTGACTGTTCATTTGGGGGAGGCTTCTTTATCATTTGGGGTAGAATTCAGCCAGATCTCCTAAGTATCAAAGTTGCCTCATTTTTAGATTCAAGAAAAGACACAGAATTTTCAGAAATCTTTTTTTTTTTTAAAGATTTTATTTATTTATTTGACAGAGATCGCAAGTAGGCAGAGAGGCAGGCAGAGAGAGAGGAAGGGAAGCAGACTCCCTGCTGAGCAGAGAGCCTGATGTGGGGCTTGATCCCAGAACTCTGGGATCATGACCTGAGCCGAAGGCAGAGGTTTTAACCCACTGAGCCACCCAGGCGCCCCAGAATTTTCAGAAATCTTAAAATGAATGTCCTCTGGTGAGTTCTACTAGGTCTTAGTAATTAAAAACAACAACAACAACGATAACCATCAGCCTAGTTTCTGGTATCCAGGCTGGGGTCATTAAAATGAGTGGCACAGTCATGGGATGGGCATCACCTCCCATATATAGGTACAAATTTGAATGTTCATTTTGAGAAAATGTGTTAAGATTTCCATGACATGTTGGCTTAAAGCGACTGCCATACAATGGAGTTAGAAAACTGAAGATCTTAAAAAAAAAAAAAAAAAACTGAAGATCTTGAGGTCCTGGACAAAGTCTCACTCATCTTTATGAGACGGAGTTCTCAGCATATGTTGGCATCTAATGCTCAATAAATATTTGATGAATGAGTCAATGAATGATTGGAGTATCATACTAATGGTTTGGCTTAAAATAAATAAGATCAAATTATTTGGCTCATGGAAAAGGACTTAATTTTACTGTCTCGACTGCCAGTACATCTGAGTTGCCCACCGTCTGGGACTCTAAGTAGTAAGAGAGTAAGATGGGTAGCACTGGTGGGATGGATACTCACTAATTTGTTAGTGGAGCTAGTGTCATAAGTAGACTTTTTTTTTTGGTCTTAGTAAAATTTTAGAAAGGTCTCTTTTCTTACCTTTTTCTAAATCTGAAATATATTTCTGACATCTACAAATATTCAGGGCTTCTTGTGGCACTGTACTCTAGAATAAGAAAAAAAATAGGCCTCTTGGGTGGGGACATATCTTATTATCTCTAGTTTACTCTCCAGTACCTTAGCATTCTCCCACCTGGCCTTGAACCACGTACCCAATTGAGTATCTCCTCTAGTCAACATGTGAATCCTAAAAATCTCTGATTTTCCAATTGCACATTGTATAGTCAAGTCAAACAACATTTTATTTAAACATACACATGTCTCCTTGGAAATTAGCAGAATTTTCTGCCAAAGCTCATGGTTCTTATCTTGGGACATCTTTCAAGGAATGATTGTCACATGAGTGAAGCCTTGTTTTGATTTTAACAATTCTCAGCTTAGGGCTACATCCCTGAGCCTTCAATGTACAACCATCAATTGAGGTAGAAAGCATATGGTGCTTAGTGTCTAGAAACCATTTCAAATGCCTGTTCTTAGAACCTTGTTGCAGTCTGTTTAAACGTACTTTCAAGATAGATTTTTTTTTCAAGATAGATTTTTAATGTTTATTTTCTGAATAGCTCGGATTTGCAACTGAAGAGAAAAGCAGCTCTTGGAAAAAAATAGATTATATTAGAGAGGGAAAAGTTGTATGTAATGCTGTGTGATGGTTGCTATGGTGATGATTGAATGTAAATTTCAGTTTATGTAAAATCCTGCTAAGGTTTTGATTGGAGACCTGAGGTGAGGCTTGGTGTCAGTTGGTGAAGTGGCTAAAAAGCATCCATTAATGAGGGGAGGGGGAGGGAAAGATGGGATTACACAGCTCTTTCCCCACCCAGGTATCATTTTGTCACACACTAATCTCATAATAGTGACTAAAGCAAGACAACACTGGAACATGGAACAAAAAAATGGTGCTTCCCTTCTCCCTTGACAGTTTCTTCCTAGAGGAGATCTTCCTGGGAGAGAAGGCAGCTCTTGCAATGTTAAGCTCCAATGTGCCTGTTTCATTGGTTTTAAGTAGGTATTTGGTTGTGGGAAAGGTGATTCCAACACCAGATACAAGAACTGGGCTGAGTGACCTTTGTAGACCTTCTAGCCTCAATTTCCAGTGTTTGAGTACGTGTACATAGCAGCAAGAAGGGGGAAAAATAGCGGAAAGGTTAATCACATCATGTTACCCTAAAGCTTTCAGGCATTAGAATTGTAAATCTACCTGGAAAGCAGGCTTTTTTGGCTCTTCAGTTAAGCGATTTAATCTAAGAAGGAACAGTCATGGATCTGTGAGTAACCAACCTGATTACAAACTAGCATTTGTTTCTTTGAGTCTTACTCTTCAGCCTATCTACTTAACTCTTTAGTATTTATGTGTAGTTGCTCTAAGAGTACCCCCCTCCATTTATTTATTTATGATCTATAATTGCATGTGTATATTTTTTAAAGAGGATAAGCTTGAGAAAGCATACCAGTTGTTTCCCATTCATCCCACCTGTAGCAACAGGATCTTCAGGTCTCTGGGCAAAATGCTGAGTTATCACTGCCCACCTGGCTAATTGCAGACCCAAATAATGAAGACAGATATAGTTGATCTGGGCTATAGGCATTCAGGATAATTTTCAGCGTACTGATTGCGGTTGCTGCTGTGCAGATTCTAAGTAAAATTGGGAAATAACTGAATTTGCCTTTTGAGAACCTTCTGGCTCTTTTTCCTTTTTCCTGCTCCACTATGATTCTGCTCAGCAGCCCCCTTCATATCCAAAGTCACCCATTCTGACTGGGGAAACACCCTTGTAGAGATCCTCTTTTTGCTCAACTAGAAATGCTCCGGTTTCCAGAACAATCTTTCTCTTCAGCATTCTCTCAAACCTTGTCAGAATCCTCTCTCCAAAATGAGAAGGTAACCGAATTAATGGTTCTTCTTTAATGATCGTCATCAGAGGAGTGGCTAGTAGATTTTCAGAGCCTCTGGTTTTAGATTTCCTGTCCAGTTTTTCTCTAACCTTGAGGCGAATACAGACATCAAATTTATTAGGGGTTCAGTTATTTCTCCCCCCTACAAATTCATTTGTTGAAATCCTGCCTCCTAGTAGCTCAGAATATGATTGTATTGGAGATGGGGTCTTTTTAGGGAGTATTTAATGTTAAAGTAAGGGCAGTAGGATGAGCTCTAATCCAAGATGACTGCTGTCCTCACAAGAAGAGGAGGACCCAGATGTGTGCATTCACAGAGTAAAGACCAAGTGAGGTAGCTGTGTTCTGAGTTGCCAGGTGACGGAGAACTTTGTTCGAGGTGGAAGTTGTTGGCAGGCAGGAGGGATGGACGTTATGGTGGAATTTCCAACATTCTTCCGCCCTGGATGATTAGTGGAGCTGGTGAGTGGATGGCATTCCCCCGCTGACAGGTGATAGCGGTTGAAACGGTCAGAGGGAAGGTAGAGAGTTTATATTCCATGCTTGGGGGAATCTTTCTTTTTCCTCTGGGCCTTGTTGTGGCTGGAGTGAACTTGCGGACACCGCACCTGTTGTGCTTCCAACTTGAGAATGAGGCTTATGTGGCAGGATGATAGGATAGAGAAATGGGAAGAACCTGGGGCCTTGATGGTGTCAATGAAGTCTTGTGACAGCCAGCCCTCAGATCTGTCCTGCCAGACTTCCTACTCTGAGAGATCAAGGTCCTTATCTGCTGAAGGCTTTTGAGTTGGGATTTCCTTTACCTGCAGCCAACCATCTTAATATTAAGACTGTGCAGGGGCTGGGCTGAAGACAAGGATGAGCTTTCCCAGATAATTTGAAATTCCCATTAGTAAAGTAGACAAGAATGCCGCCTTTGCCACTGTAAGTATTCAAGTACAGGTTCACTATGATTTTTAAAAAATCTTTTACTGAGTAGAATTTTGCTCTAAACGATTCTTTAGTGTGTTTCAGACGTCATGATCTAAGATTCAAAAATAATTCTCACTAATGTGTGAGTGACCTTGAAGCTGAACCTTTCCTCAGGACATTTGCATTATCCCCAGTGTGATAACTCAGATGAAGTTTTTATTAGTAGCATGTGGAGGTGGGGGAGGTTTTTGTGCATGAGAACCTTCCAGGTGCTCCTTGCCCAGTTCAGATGAGCGAACATTCTTCTCTGCCCCTAATGGGGCCTGTGTCTGCCACCCCCACGTTTGGAAGATTATTGAACCCTGACCAAAGGGGAAATAAGCCATATTGTGACTATTGGATTTGCAAAACACAACATATAGAAGGCCTACAGTGTGTGGAGAGGAAAAGTGAAAAAGAGCAGGGTCTGGTGCCCTGAGAACTTCTGGCTGAGGGGCATGGCGGGAGTGGTGGACACAGGGCTGCAAGGATTATGGGGAAATACTTTTCTATTTGTTGGAACCTCTTTTGATGTCCACCTTTCATCGTTTGTATTATAAAAATAACAGTTTTGTTATTTTAAAATATAATGTTGTAATAGAATGTTGACTGTGCTTTAAAAGCACCACAATTTCTCCATTTGAATTTATGACCCTGGTTCACAAATGTCCTCATTTGCAAATAAGGAATTTGCAAACACTCCTGCCTTCTTCTCCTAGAAGTGTGAATCACTTGGGTAGATTTTTTTTTTATTCTGATCCCAATGTTGATTAGGTTTCTAGTGGTTCCTGTAGTTAAATATAAAATTACAGTGAAAACTGTATTTTGCTCTCATGCCTGTGATTCTGAAGCAGGAAGTGTGCCCTCCTGCTATGTATCTCGTACGTACTTACCCAGACTGGGCTTGTTGGGGAAGGATGTTTCCAGAAGGTCAGAGGATCACATGGCAGGTGGGATGTCATCCAGAGTGTCAGGGCTGGACAGGGCCCCTGAAATCACATTATGTCGTCCACGCTGTCTTTTTTTTTTTTTTTTTTTAAGATTTTATTTATTTATTTGACAGAGAGAGATCACAAGTAGATGGAGAGGCAGGCAGAGAGAGAGAGAGGGAAGCAGGATCTCCGCTGAGCAGAGAACCCGATGCGGGACTCGATCCCAGGACCCCGAGATCATGACCTGAGCCGAAGGCAGCGGCTTAACCCACTGAGCCACCCAGGCGCCCCTGTCCACGCTGTCTTAACACAAAGGCGGACAACTGGGAGTAAGAATGTGACTCACCAGGGATAGGTGGTTAATGGATCATTGACCTGAGGGTCAAAGTGTGAGAATGCCCAGGTTTTGCTTCAGCATATCAGTTTTCAAGCATTTCGATTTGCGAGGAAACCAAATCTGATTGATTTTCAGTTGGTAAGAGGGATCAATGCAGAGGCAATCAATGCAATGCAAGAGACAGAGATGTTGTGGAGAAGATAATTACTAAGCCTGTAAATATGTTTACATGTAATGGGCGGGGGGGATGGCCCAGCCACCATTTCTCCCTGGTGGCAGGAATTCTCTGTCCTGGACATCGGCTATGTCTGGTGTCAGGTTGGCCCTCGTGCTTCCCCAGCTCCTGCTAGGGACCCGGAGGAGAGAAAGAAGACACATTCAGAGCTGGGCTCGGTGCTCCCGTTGGAGGCCATGTAAGCACGAGGCTGGCCTGTTTACTGCCGGGAAGCTTTCTTTCCTTTCACTTCCCGGAGTGACCCTCCCTTGCTTCAGTTGGAAAGGCCCACTTCGGCTTGATTGGGAAGGTTCAACCAGTTCCTTTATTTTGTGCCCTTGGCGTTCCAACCTCTGACTGCAACAAGGCGGCTTGTGTTGGATTCCAGCTCCAACACAGAAAGTTAACGTTTCCTGAAAAAGTCCCAGTAAAATGGAAACTTAGATACAGTTTGATCAGCTCTGTCAAGCTGTTAATTATTAAACAAAATCAATATTTTTTAGTTTAATTTTGACTCTTTTCAGTTAGAAAAACTGAAGGTCATTCCTTCATAGACAACCCTTACCCCCGAAGGAAAAAAAAATCCCAGTGTGTGTTTTCGGTCTCCTTCTGGGAAATGGCAGGTTGGCAAAAAGTCCTCTGAGGTGGTGGTGGAAGTCATGAGTGTTTTACTGCTTGTCTGGGGGGCACCAAGGCCTGAGAGCAGCAAGGCTGGGAGAGGCCCAGGGTAGCTGAACTGGGCTCCAGGTCATAGCCAGCCCAAGTGCTCCAGGTCATAGCCAGCCCAAGAAGTGGGCGGATGTAGGGGCCTGAAGCCAGCAGCAGCCAGGCAATGACCACTAGCAGAAATCTGGCCAAGGTTTTAAGTGAACAATTAATTTGTCCCAGAGACAAAGGCAAGCAAAGAGTCCCCCAGCAGGTGCTCAGAATGGACATAGTGCTGCAGAGTCCTGTCTCTCTGAGCTCAGGGATGGTCCTGTTCTTGGGGGCAGGGAGGTGTGCCGAGCACGCTGTCTTTAAGAGGCAGACAGCTAGCCGGGGACAGACTGGCAACACTGTAGACAAACCATGGCAAATGGAACAAAAGAGGAGGTGGATGTGGCTCAGGGTGGATTCTGGCCCACCACCACCTCCCCTTGGCCTCCTCTCCAGGAAACAGCCAGATAGGGAAGTCCCTGGGACCTTTCATTTGTAGACAGACTGGTTTGGTTGTTTAAATCGTGATACTGCCTAACCATGGCTCTAGGCTTCTGTCCCTTAGCCCTGTAGTAGACTCACAAGAACTCAAATGCAAGGTACGCAACCATGGGGCTATTTCATGTCCTGATTGCTCATAGAAGTGCTTCATGATTACTAGTAAATGTAGAGAAATGACAGCTGCCTCTTAGGAAGCACTCACTATGCGTCAGGCACAGTGCACAACAGTAACAATCCTGAGAGGCTGGGATTGTAATTTCCATGGGGCAAATAAGGAAAATGAGGCTTTGAGAGGTTGCACAATTTGCCTAATGTAACCAGCTGGTAAGAGCTGAGATTCAACCTAGATTTTCTGGATCTGGAGTCCAGCGCTCTTAAGGACTACCCTATGGGTGGCTGTCCCGAAAATGGGCCTGGCAGACCTCCAGCTGAGTGGAATTGACCACGCGCCCCAGGGCTACAATCTGAACCCAAACCAGCATTTGCCTAAGGTTCTGGCATCATGCCTGCTCCCAGCTAGTGGCTGAGCTTGGTAGGGCTACTACAGCAGGCTGGCTCCCGGGAGACGTGGGACTCCTCCAGGGGCCACCTGCAGCTTGAGAACTCCTTGAGAGAGGCTTGTGGAACTTCCTTAGACGGCTAGGTGGTCTAGGACGCTTGCAGTCATCCTTCCTTCCCCCTCTTCTTTATCTGGCCTCAGACCATGTGATGATTTCTCCGGCTTTCCTCCCCATTTTCTGCCCCAGGTACTTTCCCTGATGTAATCCTTGCATGTTTAATTCCACCTCAGTGTTTGCTTTTCAGAAGACCTGGACCAATACAGTGTGTGTACCATGTCGAATTCCCAGGGCAGCTTGGCTCAGCCTGCGAGCGTGAACTGGAGGGTCAGACAATTTCCTGCTTCTCTCCAGATCCTGCCCTAAAAGCCCCATGGCACAAAGCCCAGTGTTGGTCCTCCCTGTTGTAGTTTCTCCCTGGTAGTTACTTGGGTGATCAGTCTTATCTTATTCATCGATTCGTCCATTCATGGAAGAAGCATTCATCGATTTCACTATGTTCTAGGCTCTGGGGATCAAAAGACGAATGTCAGGGAATCTGCCCTCAAAGGAAATCACAGTGGGAGAGCGATTTGGTCAACACATCAACAATACTAATTGCTAAGGACTCTCCAGGGCTTGCTGTCTGTCAAGTGTTCTTCAGGCATTGTATATGAATCAACTCATGATGTACTTACGACTATTGTGGGAGATCTATGATATGATGATTTCTGTTTGCCCAAGGGGCAGCTGAGGCAGACAGAAGGAAGTGGCAGAGCTCGGGTCTGGACGCAGGCAGAAAGCTCTTGGACTTACTGATTGCTCTGCTCCATGGCTCCTGACCGTGCTGCTTGTTCTAACTATGTGTGACCATGCCTGGGGACGCACGCTTCCACTGCAACAGAAAATCCCCTGGACTGCCACCACCGTGGGAACCAGCTCACTAGATGATCTGGTGCGCTCAGGACACCTCTTTTGTTGTGTAGATTCAAGGCTTGCTGCTGGTGCCTGGGAGTAGCCTGATCTCTGTTGTTTCCTGTCTCCTTGGCTACCAGGAGCATCCCTGGGCCTGGGCCGTATGGCCCTCACTTCATGGGTCTGGCTCTGGACAGATGCAGTGGTACACTCCTGTCCATTTCTACAGGGGCAGTCGTCTTGCAGAACTCTTATTCGGTAAATGAGTAACAACAAAAATAACAAATACTTAACTTTGTCGGGCACTTTTCAGTTTTCCAAAGGCTTCTGCATTTGTCACTTAATCCCAATGAGCCTGTGCAGCAGGCCGGGCAGGTATAAATAATCTCATTTTAAAGGAGAGGAAATTGAAGCTTAGGAAAGTCATGATTACCCAGTCAGTGGTAGCGGTGGGACTTGAATCTAGGCCCCTGTGGTTTTGCTGACTGCACTCTTCCAGAACCCCACGAACAGCTGCATTTATATTGCTAGAAAATAGGATATAATAGCTGTAGAGCCTTGCCTTTAGTGGAGCAGGTTTTAATTGCTAGGGTGGGAGGCAATCAGCAGCCCCTGGGTTAAAGGAGTTTCTATTTTGGCCCATAATTATTTAAGCAATTTGGAATGCCATCGTGTTGTTTGGTTTTTTTTTTAAGGCAGTCGCTGAGGAGAAGCCTGTCCCCAGCCCGATTTGACTCTTCTGTGAGTCCAGATGCTGCCTTTCAGGTTGAGGAGGGAAAGTTACGCTTCCTAAGAACGGAAAGTGAAACTGACCAGTCCAGTTTCCTGTTCTAGCTGGGTAGAATGCTAACGGTCAGCAACAGTAGGAAAAATAAACGTCACCTTAGTCTTTCTTGTAAGTGTGACAGTGGAGTGGTAGAGAGGATAAAACAAAAAGAGTTTTCTTCACGATTTCCTAAGCTCATTTCTATTATCAAGGGGTGTCTGTGTGGCTCAGTTGGTTAAGCATCTGCCTTCAGCTCAGGTCATGATCTTGGGGTCCTGGGATCTGGCCTGGAGTCCACTCCCTGCTCAGCGGGGAGTCTCCTTCTCCCTCTGCCTTCTCACCCCGTTCTGCTCTCTCCACCCTCCTTCTCAAAAAAAAAAAAAAAAAAAAAGAAAGAGTTGCCTTTGGTGTCTCAGTTCTTGGCCAGGTGAAAATAAACTGCATTTTTGTGGCCAGCCCTAGACAAAGCCGGTTTTTCTATCCTCACACCAGTAAATCCAGATGTCAATGTCTGTTTAGATTAGAATTGATTCCTGAACCAGGAAACTCAGAAGAGGCTGTTTAAAGAGTTTAATGGCCTCATTACAAGCCTGTGTCCTGCCATTTGAACGAAATTTACATAGAGAGAGGAAGCACATTTATAAGTATCGGAAAGAGATGAAGAAAGAGGAAATCTTCACAGAGGCTGTGGTACCTCCCGCTTGGTTAGCAACACTGGGGTTTTCTGAACGGTGAAACAGGGGCCTGCAGGCCTCCAGCCCCAAGAGTCCTGGTGGAGACCCTTGTCCCCATTGGTGGCTTTTGGAACGCAGGTATGGACAGTGTTTCTTAAGGATCTTGATAAACTTGGCCCATGAAAGCTGTGCTGGGAGCATCCCCAGAGATATGCTGGGTCCAGGGTAAATGTGGCTTTCTGCAACCCTTCCCAGATTTATGTCAGAGACTGGTTGAGGGCACTTTTGTCTGTGGCCAGGAAGCAGCTCACCTGGAGGAATTATTTCTCCAGTGGGGTCCTCTTTCTTGAGATCAGCCATTCCTTCAGCCAGGGAACTGGTTAGGGGATGGGAACCTTGAGTTCTAAATGTGGCTCTACCATTAAACCCGCTGCTGGTGACCGAGGGCAAGTCAGTTCACGTCCTGGTGTGCCCCGTTTTGCCATCTGCCAAGTGGGAGATAGTCACATCGGTCACGGGTACCTGAGGCCATTGAGAGGAAGAAGTGAGAACAAATTAAGCATTTGTTCCTGAGGCACCGAGTGGTGTGAAAACTCCAAATAACCCCTGGCTTCTTGGTGGGAATGGAGCAGTTTGGCTCACTTACTCAGGGAAGTTTCTAGAAGGTTGAACCTGGAAGAGGGCTGGAGGGGCCAAGCAAGTCTAGGGGGCATGAGTCCTGTTGTCAAGGTCTCTTTGGTTGTCATGGCAACCTCAGCTGTGGGGCTATTTTTATGCAAGCTGAAGAGCAGGTAGGGTACTGTTGGGGAGGGGAAGGGAAGAGCCCTCATCTTTTGCTTTAAAGCAAAACAAAACTAACACTTTGAATAGTTCACTTAGAGCCACTGGGTGAGGGTAAGACAGAGATCTGAGAGACCCAAGGTCTCCTCTCCTCCCGCACAGCAGCTTCCTTGTCCTGAACTTCAGGTCCCTGGAGGAGGGCCAGAGGAATTACCCGGTGAAGGAAGGAGGAAGGATTCCTTGTCTATGTGAGTTGGTGGTAACGACTGGCGTTGAGGTATGTGGAGTCCCGATCCAGAGACCTCTAGCTAGCACTACAGATCCACTGATGTGTGATGAAACTGGGCAGCCTCAGGAACCTGTAGCTGGCACAGAACATCGGGATGGCAAAGCAGGTTGGATGTGACAGGTGAGCTGGCGAGTGTTGGGAAACTCAGCGGCACCCGCTACGTCAGGCAGCGAGCCTGGGCTTGCAGGAGGAGGGGACTCCTTCTTGCTCCTCCTTTCTGTTCCTTTCTCCTTGTTTCCAGGGAGGCAGAGTGGCCACCATGGGGCTATTTGAGTTGGGGATATGCCTATAGGACTCTGCCTTACCTTTTTGGCATCATGGAGATGATGATGGTGAGGAAGGTGACAAGGACAATGACTGATGTCACTTTAGTGAACGCACATTAACACTGCTAAATGATCTCCCCCCCCCCCGCCGTGACTTTAATGCCAGTAAGATATGTGGCGGGTACGGCATTCCTCTGACTCTCCTACCGTCATTTGGACTGATGACTGTATGTGCCTTTGCCGGGAGTTGGTGACTTGCGGCTTTGGTGTACTTGTTACTGTGTTGGGAGGTTTTTTTAAGTGAAAGGGGTTCATTGGACAGGAAATTCAGTACCCATTAACTGAGGTGGGTAAACAAGGCAGGAGAAAGACCCATGGGTGTTGACTAAAATGAATAAGCAGTCTTGATGTTTGCCAGGAAGCGGGGAGGGGGGGAGTGGGTATTGAAACTCAAAACCTGAGTACCACCATTGCAGGCCTCTCATTTCACCCCAGAACCCACATGCTCTCGCAGGGAGAGCAAAATCTCCCTCATCTGGATCCACACATTTGGAATTTGGGGATGAGGCCAGGCCTGAGGTCTCCTTTTGCGCTTTCTAAGGATACAATAATAACCATGACACCAATTTTCTGAGCTGATATCTTAGAAACCAGATACATGGTAGGAGAAATGTTTAGTCTACTTAAGAATCATTTCTTTAAGCATTGTGTGAACCATGCTTGTGGTCCACTTTCAGACATTGGGTTAATTATAGCATCTCGTTTGCTCATGAAAGCAGAGCAGGATGTTGGCTTGGTAACAGTTTGTTAGCCACTGGTTTATGTAGTTATATATTTGGAGGCACTGTTTGTTTGCTCAGGGTGTGATGGCTGGTCAGCCACTCCCCTTCTCGATTCTGACTAAGATTTACAGAAGAGCTGATATATTCTGCTTGTGTCTCTGGAATTATTCCAGAGAACAAGCAAAGTTCTTCCACTTTTAGAAAAACGAAGCTGTATTTTCAGTCTCTATTTTATAGGCTTTCCTTTTCTCATGAAGTGTTTGCTGATAGGTCTTTGATACACAACTAAAGTCCTTGAATGGCATTCAAGCGTCCTCGCTGACTCTCAGGTTCCCTTTCCCCTCTAACCCTATATACAAGGTGCCCCCACATTGCTTCCTGTGGCTCAAACACATCATTTGATGTCAAGCCTTTGTGCCTTTAACCATGCCTTTACCTCAGCCAGGAAAGTCGCTCTGACCCCCTCGTCAGCATTCTCTGTGTCTTTCAAGGCCTTACTTGCCATTTCTTTGGGGATGTCCTTCCTACTTTGATCCTATGGTGGTCATAAACTGTATTTTATTTATAAATTCCTGCTTATCCCTCATAATTTTTTTTTCCAAGTTATTCCTGTTCTCTTTTGTCTCTGGAAGTTGAGAGAAGCTCTCCCGGGTTTCTGGCTTATGTGGTCGCCCCCACTGTCAGGGAGGCCAGAAATGTTCTCACCCCTACATTTCTTGGAGGTCCTAGGATAGGCTTTGAATCTTGGTTATTCGTGGATAGGCAATGAATATATGTTGAAGGAATGAGCTATGATTTATTTTATTAAATTAAATGGAAATGTACCTTTTTCACTGAAGGGTAATCGCAGCCTCCAGATGCTATTCGACTTAGTTAAAGTAAGTTAATTTGCCTTCTTCATCCTTCAGGAAGTTGTTCTCAACTTCCTAAACTTCTGTTCTATTTTTCGTGTGGCAGCACTTTTAAATGCTTGGAAACTTAATGTCATTGAGGCGAAGTCAGAGTCTTACCACACAGGCTGGTGCTTGCTGATAAGGGATTTGATAGTTGTCTCAGGTTTTCCATGTGGAGCCTCCTGTTTCTAATTCAGCTGTCAGCTGCTTCTTCTTCTTTTGCGTCTTCTTCTTCTTTTAAGATTTTATTTATTTGAGACAGATGAGAGAGAGCAGGAGCAGGGAAGGGGTGGGGGCAGGGAGCAATAGAGGGAGAAGGAGAGGGAGAAGCAGACTCCCCGCTAACGTGGGGCTCCCTCCAGCAGATGCTTAACCAATTGAGCTACCCAGGCGTCCCATCAGCTGTAAGCTTCTTGAGGCCAAGACTATAGAGGACACATTCTTGGCACTCCCCAGTGGGTCCCATGTCAGACATATTCAGTAGATATTTGCTAGGTGACTTGAAAACTCAGGCTTCAGAACATTTTATGTCTGGCTTTCAGGTATCTTTGTTTTGTAGTTTTATCATGGTGGCTTGGTTAGGATGGGTGAAAATCATAATACATGAGAAGTTTCATCCTGAGTGGGAAAACCACTGGAAATTTCTCCAGACTTCAGGCAACTCTCTGTATTCCTGCCTCATTAGTGTGATGGTTAAATTTGGGTCCCTGACCCGGGATGCAAATACAGAGGGAACATGGCTCCTTTCTTTCATGGACCCTGCCACTAGGTTGCTTGGCTATTTATTTCTATACTATTCTAAGAAATCTTTGACTCTACTTCACTCTTTCTTTTATCACCTGCACTGGAAATCTTGGATGCAACTGATGATCTTCTCCTATTTCATTCCAGCCCATGGATATATGTTCCCCAATGACCACAACTGGACTGGCCCCAGTGAGCATTCCTTTTGGGCCTAGGTTGGCAGAAAGTTGTTTCGTCTCTGCTAAAAATGTGCCTCCTTAATATCTTTCTTTTTCACTTTCTTTTTCCTTTTCACCTAAAACTTTAAGAAAATAATTCAATACATTTATGCTATAGGCCTTCTTCTTCCCTTCCTCCCTTCACTTTCCCTTACTTTAAAAATCACTAATAAATTTAGCTTAACGTAATGGAAACTGTATAGCATAATTCAGCTTTCCTCAAACTTTGGTCATTTGAGAACCATCAACATGGTTTTTGGTTTATTTTTTTCAACAGACTTATTTATTTATTTATTTAAAACAATTTTATTGTGATATAATTCATATGCCATGCAGTTCACCCATTTAAAGTGTAAAATTCAATTTTTTCGGTATATTACTTTACCAGTTTTTAAAATGTGGCAAAATATAAGTGACATATTTGTCATTTTATCCAATTGTAAGTACACAATTCAGTGACATTAATTCCATTTGCAGTGTCACATAGCCATCACCATAGTCTTTGTCTTTCATACTAGCAAAAGTATTTTCTTTGAGTCATTGCATGGTTTTTTATTTAAGTAAATTTGTTCTAAAAGGAAACTTTGCCACTATAGTGGAAAAACCGGTTATCTCTTAGTATAAAAAGAAGATAACTTTAAAAATAAAGACAATAAAAATCAAACAGTGTTATTAAGTTTTATAAGTGGTATTAAGTACTACAAAACAGTGGTTTATAGTAAATGACAGTAAGTTCTACTGGATACTCATACCTACAGAAAGAAGTCTGTGAGCTTGAGACCTTGTCCTCACCATAGTACAAAGGGAGAAAAAGAAAAGCATGTGAAAAAGATATTTAGGGGATGCTCTTACCATACTAAGCCTTCATCTCAAAATAAGTGGGGTTGAAGGAATGAAAGGGGATTGCTTTCTACTATGCAGTTCAGTGTCACCAAATATTTGCTGTAGCTTTGGAATCATCTCCCACACAGCAGGTTACATGGTTCACAGTGTGGAAAACACTACCAGAGTGCGTGAAAGCCTGGATTTGGGGGTTAAATTTTCATACATGAAACACCTGCATGATTTGGATAACTTCCTTAAATTTCTTTCTTTCTTTCTTTCTTTTTTTTAAATTTTGGCTTTATTTTTTTTTTTTAAGATTTATTTATTTATTTATTTATTTGACAGATGGAGATCACAGAGAAGCAGGCAGAGAGAGAGGGGGAAGCAGGCTCCCTGCTGAGCAGAGAGCCCCATGCGGGGCTCGATCCCAGGACTCTGGGATCACGACCTGAGCCGAAGGCAGAGGCTTTAACCCACTGAGCCACCCAGGCGCCCCTATTTTTATTTTTATTTTTTTAAAGTTTTTATTTATTGATTTGACAGACAGAGATCACAAGTAGGCAGAGAGGCAGGCAGAGAGAAAGGAGGAAGCAGGCTCCCTGCCAAGCAGAGAGCCTGACGAGGGACTCGATCCTAGGACCCTGAGATCATGATCTGAGCTGAAGGCAGAGGCTTTAACCCACTGAGTCACCCAGGCGTCCCAACTTCCTTAAATTTCTATGTCCCAGTGTTCTCATCTGGGAAATGGGCAGAATCATATCAATCCCTTGTGATAGAATAGAATCACATATGTTAAGGGTTTTGCCTGGGTCCTGGCATATAGTAAATGCTCAACAAATGTGGTTGTTTAAATGAATGATCCTTGTTTACAGTTTTCTCGGAGCTAAGCATTAACTTACAAGAAAAGTTAGCTTGTGTATTCTGAAAAAACTCTCCCAAGACCAGCAAACACCATCCTCCGGCCCCCCACAGGCTGTCAAAAAGCCGTGGTTCTGACTGACTACCAGACAGTGTGCAGGAAAAAGACAGCAAACTTATTGGTCTGAAAACTTAACTGGATGGGAAGAGAATGCAGCCTAGGGTCAGGCCTCTTGAGCTCACAGGACCCCGCTGGTTCCGTGGGTGTTCAGTGTCGCTTGATTTAAACCCCATCCTTGGCATGTGCCCGTTGGCCCAGGTGGTGGGTTGCAGCACATCTAACCCAGGGTGTCTTGGCTCAGAATGAGGCAGCCCCACCAGGCATTGGCAAGCTAAAGCCTCAGTTGTGTCTCCTTACGTGGCCACCAGAGCCCCACACCAGGAACAGCGAGTGACAGCTGCTTCCTGCCCCGGACCCGGCCACAAACCAGCAGGGCCCGGACTGCTGGGGGCCAGTTCCCGCTGGCTTGCTTCCTTCCGTCCTTCAGGCACAGGGTTTCCATCTCTAAAATGAGGATAAGATAATAGTTCCAATCTCCCAGCGTTGTCGCAAGTATTAAATGAGATTAAGACTATCAAGCAGTCCCCACAGTATTCAGTAACAGGTAACTTCTACTGTTACTATTAGTAGGGAGGGGTCTGTCCCCAACATTGTCACTGAACATGCGCGGCTCCATGGGGCGTGGTGGCCGTCCCGGCACACACTCATGCGTTGCATTCACAATGCGCAGTTTGTTGACCCAGACAATACAGAGACACCCTCATAAAGGATAAAAATTACGAACCCTTAGTGTTGACAGATTATTCTGCTGTTTTTAAATATGTATAAACATATTCATCTCCTTATGTTTGCTGTTCCTTCCCACCTCGGAAAGCAAAACACGAGCAAAATACCGATGTCGGTGTGAAATGAATAAAAGGCAGCCGGACAGGGCTTTTTTAGCCAGATGAGGCTGGCTTATTACCACAGCACCACTAGCGTGGCTTGAGGCTGTGGTGCTTGCTCTGTCCACTGAGGGGGCTTGCTGTGACTCCCCTGGGTTATGCTGGGGCTTGGATCTCCCACCACATTTCTCTGTATGAAGTAGTGTACAGGGAAGCCTCTGGTGTTCGTGGGGCTCAGACACCTCCAACGCATATCGCCCTGCCGCCTCTCTTCTTCCCTCATTGGCCCCTGACCTCCCGTGCAACACCGTCTAGCTGCTGACCCCCCCACACACGCACACGCAGGCACCACCGTCTTGTGGCAGGACCCAATTATAACACGGTCATCCTGAGAATCTGGAATGTCTTTGCATCTTACTTCAGAGGCACTGATTCTCATAAGGACTCAATGAAAAGCCTGAGCACAAATTCTCATAAGGATGATATCTGAGGCCTTTTGGCAGATGCCAGTTTGAGAAACGTGGATTCGCGTCTGGCCTAAATCTCTAGAGTATTTGGAGCAGACTCCAAAATGAAACACAATATTTAAAAAGACTAATAGGCAAGCCCAGGCCCTGGATGAGAGTATAATAGGAGTTAAGAAAAACGGTCACTGAATTATCTGGCAGAGAAGGCAAAGTGTGAAACACACATGTTAGCCTCTTCTTGCTAATAGGAGAAAATAGGCAAGTTCTCTCAAGAGATGAACTTTTCAGGGCACCTGGGTGGCTCAGTGGGTTAAAGCCTCTGCCTTCGGCTTAGGTCATGATCTCAGGGTCCTGGCATTGACCCTGCATCAGGCGGTCTGCTCAACAGGGAGCCTCCTTCCCTTTCTCTCTCTCTGCCTGACTCTCTGCCTACTTGTGAACTCTGTCAAATAAATAAATAAAATCTTAAAAAAAAAAAAAAAGAGACGAACTTCTCCTGCTTCTGAATCCAACGAGTATTTGCCACATGAATCCTTTATAGATGAGACTCCAGGGAGCCGGAGGCACCAAGAAAGTCTTTGTCTATAATTTCTCTAGAGTTCCTGTGGACCTTATAAAAGCTGAGGAAATACTGTTCAATTTTAAAGCAGTGAGGATACTGTTGGCGTCTTAATAATACTTAATAATACTTCACAGTGGGTGGGGGGAGGTCCTCAGGGTTTTCAGAGCACCTTCTCTCAAACATTTCTTATTTGAGTCCCAGGACAGCGCCCTACCCCCCAAGATGGGGAGGGTCATTAGGGGTCTGCATCCTGAAGTGGCCACGTGTGGTGCTGTCTCTCTCTGTCAGGTGGGTTTCAGGGGTGCTCTCGTCTGGCTTAGAATTTCCTCCAAGGAAACCTTGGGTTTGCTCTTCCCTGGAAGGTAGTAGTGGGTAAGTGGTGGTGTGTCAGCGCCTCCAGAGTCGGCCTCAGGATGGATGGCATCCTGCCTGACTTGCTGAAATGAATTCGCTGCTGGGAGCGAATTCATTTCAGGTGACTGAATGGATAGATCTACTGGAAGGAACTGTTTATATGGCCCATCTGAACACTGACCAGTATCTGCCAAGTGCCACACTCTTAGGGTAAGTCTCATTTGTGCCAAGCTAGTGACACGATTCGGCACAAGATTCGGCTGCTTTCTCTTTACCCAACCCCCAGCATCCGGGTGCTTTCTCCCTGTGTAAACTCATAGAACGTATGAAAGATGGATAGGTAGGAAGGAAGGAAGAATGGGGGAAGAAGGGAAGAAGGGTCATGCACAAGCCAAGCACAGATTTTGTTCTGACCCTTTATATCCATTTCTCTTAATATAGTTGATACCCTACACTAGAAGATATATGGTTTTGTATCTTGCTGTGTTGCTTGACATAATGTCATAAACTTGTACTTTAAAACTCTTTGAAAATAATATTCTGTAAAAAGATTTTATTTGTCAGAGAGAGAGAGGGGGAGAGCGGGCGGGCACAAGCAGGGGAAACAGCAGGCAGAGCCAGAAGCAGATTCCATGCTGAGCAAGGAGTCTGGTGCAGAACTCAATCCCAGGACTCTGAGATCATGCATGACCTGAGCTGAAGGCTGACGCTTAACCGACTGAGCCACCCAGGCATCCAAAATTAATATTTTTAAGTATTCTTTCATCAGACAGTGAAGTTGTTTTCCACTTCTCACGGATGCAAAGAATGAATTAGTAGACACCTCGGTTCATTATCTTTGTCTACATTTTGAACATTTATTTTCCTACTTAAGAGAAATTTGTAGTAGAATTATATACCAAAGGATACAAACATTTTAAAGACTTTCTCTTTCTCTGTATATGGACACATGCCTTTCCAGAAAGGTCTTACCAGTTTATACTTCCCTCAGCATCGAACAAGAGTAAGTATCTGTTTTTCCTCACCTTCAAACATTTCCTAATTCAAAAAGGTAGACTAGCGATATGTTATTTTTATGTGCATTTCCATGATAATTAGTGATAATGAAGATGTTTTATTTTTTTAGATTGGGAGGTAATTTGTATTTCTTCTTCTGTGAATTATCTACTTATTTGGTGTTTTTAAAGAGATTTCTATGATCTCTTCATATAGTAAGGAGATTAGCCCCTTGGCATATATATTAATTTCTAATTTTAAACCAGTTTATGATTTGCCATTGGATTTTTTGGTAACAACTTTATTGAGGTATAATTCACATAATGTTGTACAAGTTAGCCAGTTTTTTCAAAATTTTATTTAAATTCTATTAACACAAAAAAACACCCCCCCAAAAGCCCAAAAAAAACCAAAAAAATAATTTCTATTGACATATGACCATTAATAGTTTCAGAGGTAGAGTTCAATGATTCATCAGTTGGATATCACACCCAGTGCTCATTCTATCAAAAAAGTTACCCGTTTAAAGTGTACAATTCAGTGGATTTTTGGGGATATTCACAGACTTGTGCAGCTATCACCACTGTTAATGCTAGAATATTTTCATACCCTCCAAAAAGAAACAGCATACCCTTTAGCTATCATCCCCCGAGCCCTACTTCCCCACCAAGCCCCCAGCCATAGGCAACCACTAATCTACTTTTTTTCTCTATAGATTTGCCTCCTATGGACATTATTATGTATTTGGAATCACACAATGTGTGGTCTTTTGTGGCTGGCTTCTTTCACTCAGCATCGTGTTTTCAATGTTCAATATTTTATTCCTTTTTATGACTGAATAATATACCATATTTTGTCTATCCATTCATTAGCTGAGGGACATTTGGGTTGTTTTCACCCTTGGCTATTATGACTAATGCTGCCAAAGCAATACAATTTAGATTTTAGTTTTATAAAACTTTGTTTACTAAAGTTTTAAATTCATACCAACCCTATTGCTTGCCTAGATTGTATTTCTTTAGTTGTTTAAGATGAACAAATCTTTTCCCAAACCAATGATAAAATTTTCAGTTTTTAATTTTTTTAAAGGATTTTATTTATTTATTGGAGAGAGAGAGAAAGAGTGAGAGAATATGAGCAGGGCGAAGAACAGAGGCAGAGGGAGAAGCAGGTGCCCCTCTGAGCAGGGAGCCCTATGGGGCTCCATCCCAGGACCCCGGGATCATGACCTGAGCTAAAGGCAGCTGCCTGATCGACTGAGCTACCCAGATGCCCCTCATCTTTTTAATTTTTAATTTTTTTTCATCTTTTTAATTTTTAAGATCTGTTTTATTTTTCACTTTAGTTTATTTTTCACTTTAAATCAAAGCTTTATTTTGGAGTATATGAGAATTAGGAAGCATCTAAATAGTCCTTCTGTCCCTTCACCCCCACCCCAAATAGCTAAATTTTTCCAGTACCATCTGCTGAGTCATTTATTCTTCTCACCAACAATTTTCTTTATTCTACACTGATTTCTAATGCTTTCTTTATCACATATTAAGTTTTTATGAGACTAAAGCTTGATTTGGGGGTTATCCATTGTATTGAATTGCTGTTTAATTTTTTTATAAATGTAATATAAAATGGGATTAAACTTTATTGTTTCTTGAATATTAGTAAGAGGCATAAAACCTATATAAATGGAATTTTCCTAGATAGGAAAATTGGTTATTATAAAGAAGAACATTGTTGCAAATATAATTTAAAATGCAGCGCAAGAAGAGAGGTATGTGGCTTATGCTCTGAATTTTATTTGAAAACTGAGAAAGTTTTTCTTCCATGATTATTGATTTTGTCAGATTTTTTGCTTGTTTTGAGATAGTTTTGGTAATTCATATTTTTCTATAAAAATTGTATTGAAATTTTAAAAATTCGTAGCATAAAGTTTTCACATCAGTATGTTTCTAAAATTCTTCTCCTTATATGTCACTGTCATGTCTTTCTCATTGGTTTACTTATATTTTCTCTATACTTTCCTCAATATATTTATTAGAGCTTTGACTCTTTGGCAAGCTGACTAATAATAGATCAGTAACTTGGGAGAAATGAAGAGTTTTTCTTTTTTGAAGCAGTGGAAGACTGTACAATGGGTCTGTTCCAAGGAGCTTATACCTGTAAAATAACTTAGAATAGGGAATTGGCAAAAGTTGATGCCTAGCACTGGACCATTCAGGGTAGTGTCTAAACAATTCTGGGGGAATTCCAGGGAACTTCGTGCAGTTTCAAGTAACTGATGGGGTGTTTTAAGTCAATGAGGTAATTTTCTTATCCAGGAAGAACCTCAGAAATGGAAAAAAAAATGGGATGGTTCAGGCATCTAATAAGAAAATATTAAAGCTTGATGTGATATTATATTCAGAAGAAGAATGCTAATTATCACTGATCTTTTTGGCTCTTTCCTAAACAGTCTCCCTCACTGGGTGGTTGTTGCTTGGGTGGCATGTACAGCTCTGTCCGTGGGGATGGGTCCTGGCAGTTGTAGGAGTGGTGCATCAAGGAGAGAAGGCAGCAGAGAAGGAGAAAATGGCCGCCTCTGTTAACATGGCTGGACAGCAGGGAGGCAGGCAGCTGCTGCACTTAGCCTTTGAGGGGGATAATTAGCACTGATAGAGGAGTCAGTAGGACTGGAAAGGAAAGGAGAGCTCTAGCAGATTGATGGCTCTGATGCCTAGTGAAAACCAGCATCAACCCTTCTTGGAACTCCCAGGGTTCTTGACCTTGTCTCTTAGCCCTAAATTCTGCTGGGATTCCTGTTGTACAAGCAAGGTCAGAGACCTGGCTGCTTCTGCCAGGCCTTGTGGAATAGTGAGTCATGGGGGAAATCCCAGAGAAGGGAAGAGCAGTAGGAGTGTGCCTCCCACCCATCACAGTCTGGGGCCATGCAGAGGCAACTGTCATTACAGATGTCAGGCTCTAGAATGAGACCACTGTCTCAGGCTGTGGGGTTTTTAAGCTGCATATCTGGGAGTCCTGGGTCCTCTCCCCAGCCTGAGCAGGTCCTGGAGGTCCTTGCCTCACAGTTACAGCAGTAAGACATGATGGTGCCTTGCCCCCTCAGCCCAGCTCCCCCACCAAAGCCTTCATGGTCATGGGAGCATGGCCTGTCCCCTGTTATGACCTGAGGTCTAGTCTGCAAGCCTGTGGGTGCAGCTTTCTGGGGGCCTGAGGCACCATGCCAGCATTTTACTAGGGCTGAGTACTGTGGGCTCTGCCAGAGGCCACCTCCTTCCCTGGGAGTCCAGCCTGCAGGAATCAGCCAAGAGAACCCCTGCCTCTCACTAGACCTGCCCTTTTAGATTGTGGACTCTCCAAAGGCAGGCTTGATGTCTCATTCATCTTCATGTCCCCTCAGTGCCTGACATGTTTGGCTGGATCTGTAAGTGGTTTAGGAGTGAAGAAGAGGCAGCCCAAGAAAGGAACTGGATGAACCTTCCTTCCCTTAATGATTCTTAACCATTTTGTCCTTCTTGGGAGATCTGATGAAAGCTTTGGACTATCTCCAGAGAAGTATAGACAAGCATGTGCACGTGCACACACACACACAGAATCTTGCACACAGCCTATCAATTGATGAACCCTAGTTAAGAGCCCCTGCCTCAGAGTTCTGGTAGGTTCCACTTACATTACCTCAGCATCATCTCATTCTGTGCCATGCCCCACACATCTGCCCACCCCCTTCACTTGCTCTGAACCCATGCACAGTATAGGTGTTGGCTAGGGTACTGATCTGGAACCCAGTTACTTTGATCCAAGATTTGTTGAGAATGATTGCTTTTCACGGTTGCTATAAAGTGGCTCCATGGCCTAGCCATGACCTCAAGGAATAATGGCTTCCTGGACAGGACAGGTTTTACTTGATGTTCAAAAGATGACCTTTAGTGGACAGCCCGTGCTTGACCCCACCTGAGGAGAAGGGGCCTTCTTCCCTCGCAGCCACCAAAGCCAGCAGTGCAGGAAGCCTGGAAGTAAAGCTTCCAGAAACCTACTGGTTGAAACTAGACTTGCCAGCCTTGGGCAACATCCTGTTTCAGACTTTCTGGTCTTCTCCACAGTCTTCCTCTTGCTGTCACCCTACCCTTGTGCTCTAACGGGTAATTGACTTTTTCCCAGTAGGTTGTCTTTCATGATTTCCTGAGTCACTCCCTCCAGCTTGTATTTATTTGACATTCAGAGCATTTCCTATTTGGTAATATTTGGGGCTTTCATGGGGTGGAACATGTCTATGAGTTCTCCTTCCTTGTGTTCCCATTCAGTGATGTCCTTTGTCCCGTAGATTCTGGCTGTGATTCAGTCACTGACACCGAGACTGAGGACGAGAAGGTCCCTTCCTACTTGAAGCAGCAGAACCTGCCACAGCAGACTTCACCTGGGAACCTGATGGTGGTGCAGCCGGACCGTATTCGCTGTGGGGTAGGTGCTCCTGGGGCTGGTGGATCCTGACAGTGCACGGCCTTTTCAGTGGTTGCTTCTGTTGCAGTAAAGGGAGTGTAATCTTAGCCTTCCCTCAGGGATTCTCTTGTAGATTAGCTGCCCTGGGATTCCCAGTACCTGAGCCCTTGAGCACACCTCACTCCTTTTTTTTTTTTTTTTTTTAAAGATTTTTGTTTTTATTTATTTGACAGAGATCACAAGTAGACAGAGAGGCAGGCAGAGAGAGAGAGAGGAGGAAGCAGGCTCCCCGCTGAGCAGAGAGCCCGATGTGGGGCTCGATCCCAGGACTCTGGGATCATGACCCGAGCCAAAGGCAGAGGCTTTAGCCCACTGAGGCACCCAGGCGCCCCACCTCACTCCTTTAAATAAGAGAGAGGGAGGAGAGCCTAGGTGGCTCAGTGGGTTAAAGCCTCTGCTTTTGGCTCGGGTCATGATCACAGAGTCCTGGGATCGAGCCCTGCATCGGGCTCTCTGCTCAGCGAGGAGCTTCTTCCCCCTCTCTCTCTGCCTGCCTCACTGCCTACTTGTGATCTCTCTGTCAAATAAATAAAATCTTTAAAAAAAAAAAAAGAGAGAGAGAGGCGAGCTCAGGAAAGTGTGTGTCACCCCTCTAAGACTTAAGTTCATAGATCAGAAATATAGATGTGTGGCAGCTTACCAGACACTTATGCCAACCCTGGAGGGAGAGGCCTGGGTCTTTTCCTGCCAGCCTAGGTCTGGAAGGAAAGAGAGTGGGGGGTGCATTTTGAAAGCTTGCTTCTCCTTCAACTGACCACTCCCATTCCCCAAGTGAATGCCTTGAAGTTCGCTGGCTGCAGCGTGCCAGTATTGCTTGCTAAAAGGGCTAAGATAAAAGCCAGAGTATAATGTGACTAACATTTTCAGGATGGGACCTATGTTAACAGGTGACTTGAATGTGATGGCCCAATGGATGCGCCACTGTCATGCGAATTCTACCATAGAACTGGTAGTTTTTCATTATCTTTCGTTTCTTGTTGAAAATGTGTGATATTATTAGTTCAGAGCAGCAGAATGCTTTCCCGTGGCTACAAGCTCATAAACATGCTGGGTTTAGATTGCACAGTAAGACAGGATCATTGTATGTGGCCGGCCTGGCAAGAAATCATCAACCGAGCGAGGTGAAGTAGAATTCGGGTTGTTCCATGCGTGGGAAAAATCTGCCCTTCAGTAAGGTATTTGTGCCCATTCAAGAAGAGTATAAGAAGCAGACCCCAGGAGGGGTCCTCCAGGCTGACGCCTGTCACATCGTAAGGTCCATGTGTCACCCAGGGGTCTTGATAAAATTCAGACTTTGATGGTTCAGTGGGTCCAGGAGGGGCCTGGGATTCTGCATTTCAAACCGCTTCCAAGGCTGTCAGCCTGCCGGCTTTCCATGGAGCAGTCAGGCTCATGTCCGAATAGTGCTTCTCAGACGATCGGTGAAGACCCGTTTTATTTCGTTCTACAAAATTCCCAATTCTGCCATGCACCAGTGCTTTTAAAAATGCCATAAAAGAGAAATGCTGTAAAAATGAAATAAAAAGAGGTACAAGCCGTTGGATTTTAAATTATTACATTAGGTCCCACAGACATAAAATTACTCCCATCAAACTGCTGTAAAGCTTGATAAATGTTCACTCTTGGTCTTTGTAACTTGTCCCTTTGGGACCCGTGGTGGTCGGGCCCAGAGCTGGACTGCAGACCCCTCCCTGCTAGCGCTGGAGCTTGGGGAGTCGGGAGAACCTCTGCCCAGCACCCTGACTGGGCACCCAGGATGGGGAGGGGACACTGACTGGCCTCCTGTTCCAGGTGGAAACCACTGTCTACGTCATCGTGAGATGTAAGTTGGATGACAGGGTGACAACAGAAGCAGAATTTTCTCCTGAGGATTCTCCCTCCGTCCGGGTGGAAGCCAAGCTGGAGAATGAATACACCGTTTCTGTGAAGGCTCCCAGTAAGTAGCCCCATCTACCTCCGGAAATTAGGCGTCCTGTTCAGGAAGAAGCCCACTCTTGCTTTCTTTTTCTTGTCCTGTCTTTATTCAGCAGCTGAGAAAAGTGACAGCCAAGATTTGGATTTTGTTGTCATGTTCTATTTAAAGGAAAAGGAAGTCTCAGAAACATGCATGTGCGATGGGGGAAAAATGGATATTGTAAAATTTTTATCTGTAAGAAGTAAACATATTAAAAATTTTTGAGGGCTACCCGGGTGGCTCAGTTGGTTAAGCGTCTGCCTTCAGCTTAGGTCATGATCCCGGGGTTCTGGGATCGAGCCCCATGTCAGCTCCCTGTTCAGCAGGAGAGTCGCTCTGCTTCTCTCTTTACCTCTGTCCCTTAGCCTGACTTGTGCACTGTCTCTCACTCACTCTCTCTTTCAAATAAATAAAATCTTTAAAAATATTTTTTTGAAATTAGAGAAAAATAGAAAAAAAGTCATCACACTACTACCCTGTCTTTTGGCCTTTGTTCACAATTTTAAAAACAGAGTTGTTTTCAATATTTATTCTCTCAGCATCCTTTTGCCCCCCCCTTTTTTTCCCCTAAAGATTTTATTTATTTATTTAAACAGAGAGAGAGATCACAAGTAGGCAGAAAGGCAGGCAGAGGGTGAAGGGGAAGCAGGCTCCCCACTGAGCAGAGATTCCCGATGTGGGGGCTCCATCCCAGGACCCTGAGACCATGACCTGAGACCATGACCTGAGCCGAAGGCAGAGGCCCAACCCACTGAGCCACCCAGGCGCCCCTTGCCCCTTGCTGTTACATGGACCTTGTAACTTTCCATTTTATAGTATATTTTTTCTATCATAAAACTTATGTGAGTTCAATACTGAAAAGTTAAAGAATGCAGGGGCACCTGGGTGGCTCAGTGGGTTAAAGCCTCTTCCTTCGGCTCAGGTCATGATCTCAGGGTCCTGGGATCGAGCCCCGCATTGGGCTCTCTGCTCAGCGGGGAGCCTGCTTCCTCCTCTCTCTCTGACTGCCTCTCTGCCTACTTGTGATCTCTGTCTGTCAAGTGAATAAAAAAAAAATTAAAAAAAAAAATTAAAAAGGAAAAAGAGAAAGTAAAGGAAAGTAAATAAATGCAGCCAAGGTAAAGGAAAATAAATGGAAAATTGCCTTTATGCCCCAAAAGAAATCAGTGATTTCTGTAAATTTTCTGCATCTATGTACATATCTTTGTATAGTCTCATAGGCCACTTTTGTTACCTGGAAGATACCTATGAGTATTTGCTCACATTAATAAGTATTCTTTTACAACATAATTCTTCATGGTTCCAAACTAATCCGTTGTATAGATGTATCATAATTTATAAAACCAGTTCCTTGTGTTGAACTTGTATCTTAGAAGTCATCTTGTTTAAAGCTGCATTATACTCCCTTGAAAAGAAGTATCATCTTTTAATTTTTCGCTTCCTCATTGTTACGTATTTATGTCATTCCTGATTTCTTATTGTCTTCTTCCTATTTTAAATTCTGATATATCAAACATCTTTATGCTTGCATGGATTGAGGAGTATTTCCTCAAGATGGAACCCCTGAAACGTGGTGCATTTTGAAGGATCCTGGAAAACAGGGCTTCCTTGCTTTCGGAAATACTACTCCTATCTATCAAGTTTGCTATGTCATGGCCAACCCTAGGCATTATCATTTTCAAATATCTTTGCTAATTCGATGTCTTTTGAAAGAGTAGCCCATTATTTTAATTTGCATTTCTTTGATTACTAACGAGGCTATTTTTCCATGTTCTCTACTTGTTGCATTTCCTCTTTTGTGAATCGAATCTTTGTGGTTGGTATATTTTTAATTTTTCTTTCCCCCTCAAAACCCCTTCCTGTGGTGGAGAAGAGCTAAAGAGCACAGAGTCATGACAGCCAGTGAATCAATTCTCCCAGTCCAGGGCTATGGAAGCACTGAGTTCCGCCAGCCAGGATCTTTTCCCACCTTGTGGCCACCGCTGACCTTTGTAGATTATTTATTTATTTATTTTTTAAAGAAAGATTTTATTTATTTATTTACTTGACAGAGATCTCAAGTACGTGAAGAGGCAGGCAGAGAGAGAGAGAGAGGAGGAAGCAGGCTTCCCGCTGAGCAGAGAGCCTGATACGGGGCTCTATCCCAGGACCCTGGGACCATGACCTGAGCCAAAGGCAGAGGCTTTAACCCACTGAGCCACCCAGGTGCCCCTATAGAAAGTGTTTTAAACTCAACTCTTCTTGTTTGTCATGGTCCTGGGCCTACTGTAGCAACCAAAACATGAAAATCTTCCAAAAATGAAATTGCCAAACCAACGGGGACAGTTCCTCTGACTCTGGGTCTCTCAGGTGCCAGTCTCCTCACTTCCTACTTCTACCCTTCCCCTCACTTCTCTATCCCGCACCTACCTCCCAAATCTTTCTTCCAGCCCCCAGTTAATTTCTTTACCATTAAGGTGAATCCACGGATAGTTTCCCCTGGCCCTTGTTCTTCCTAGGCACGTTCATGGTTTTTTGGTTTTTTTTTTTCTTCTCTTCAGGCCTCTCCTCTGGGAATGTTTCCTTGAAGATCTATTCCGGGGATTTAGTGGTGTGTGAAACTGTGATCAGCTATTATACTGACATGGAAGAGATCGGGAACTTATTGTCCAATGCAGCAAATCCCGTGGAGTTCATGTGTCAGGTAAGGATGTGGAAAGGAACCCTGCAGTTTCTGGACATGTAGTTTCTACTCGTGGTTCTTTGGCTTTGAATCTACTGGATGGAAGATGGCTGGATTTAAAATCTGACCTTCCTCACTTTTGTGTTCAGGCCTTTAAAATCGTGCCCTACAACACGGAGACCCTTGATAAACTGCTCACTGAGTCTCTGAAGAACAACATCCCTGCGAGTGGACTGCACCTCTTTGGAATTAACCAACTGGAAGAAGAAGATATGATGACAAGTAAGTCAGAAATCCAGGCCTCAGGAAACCAACTGTGGGGTGATTCTAGTTTGTGGGTTTCAGCATCCAATCCCCCCATGCTTGGACCCTTTTGGTTCCCACTCTGCAGCTCATCCTTTGCGAATGGTTCCTTCACTGGCAAGCTAGAGCGTCTTCTAAATTGTAGATCTGGGGGCGCCTGAGTGGCTCAGTGGGTTAAGCCGCTGCCTTCGGCTCAGGTCATGATCCCAGGTCCTGGGTTCGAGCCCCGCATCGGGCTTTCTGCTCAGCAGGGAGCCTGCTTCCTCCTCTCTCTCTGCCTGCCTCTCTGCTTACTTGTGATTTCTCTCTGTCAAATAAATAAATAAAATCTTTAAAAATAAATAAATAAATAAATAAATTGTAGATCTGAAAATTTCAGCCCCTTGCTAAAAACCCTTTGTGGTTCCCATTTGCCTTCTAGATAAAGTCCAGACTCCTTAGCATTTTTGCAAGCCCTTCCCAAGAGGTTCCCGCTGCATTTCTGCCCTCATCTCTATGCTGTCCCTGGGCTCTGCTCTACAGGAAGTCTGAACTTCTTTCACCTCATGAGAATTCTGCCCTGCCTCTTGCTGCCTGAACTCTATGGGAATTCAGTTTCCTCCTGTCCTCCTTGGTTGATGTGCACCTGGCTAACATCTCGTCATTTCCGAACAGCGGCCTAGGTAGCACTTCCTCAGGAAGACCTCTCTGATCCTTCGGTGGGTTCTGTCTATGTGCTGTGGGCTGCCCTAGCATGTCGGGTATCCTCTGTGTTCGTTCTCAGCTGTGTCTGTCTTTTCTGCAGGCTGTCAGCTCCATGAGGGCTGACGCAGTGCCTGGGTGGCTAATTGTAGGCTCGAAACCAACATTTGTTCAGTGAGGGAGGGGCAGTCTCCTGTGTGCATGTGACAGGCTAGATAACGGCTCCTTTGGGGGGATGGTGCCCGGTGGGCTGACAGGACGCCTGGTAGGGCTCTTCTGTGGAGATTGCTCTTTCTTCACGTTGCATGATGGAGCTTGGTTGCCCCCTGCCCCATGTCCCATCCTTCCCTAGCGTAGAGCCATAAGAATAGGGTTATATTACCCTCAGGTCCTTCTCCTGGGGTCATTGTCTTGTGGCCTCTCCCCATTTTTCTACTGTGGAATACTGTGGACTGTTCTTGCATTACTTCCTGCAGTGTTGATACTCTCTATTCTTAAACTTGGGGCTCAGGAAGAGTATTTATAGCCTGCCAATGTGGGATCCTGGGGACATGTTCAGACCTTCGTCCCAAGGATCATATCCTGATGAATAGGAAGCTGGGTTTGTTTTACTAAGAAAAATCTGTGTGTGTGTGTACATAGTAGTATATATCTGTCTGTTTATCTACCACTGTTGGGTTTAGAAATCAACGTTTAGGGCGCCTGGGTGGCTCAGTGGGTTAAAGCCTCTGCCTTCGGCTCCAGTCATGATCCCGGGGTCCTGGGATGGAGTTTGGCGTTGGGCTCCCTGCTTGGCGGGGAGCCTCCTTCCTCCTCTCTCTCTGCCTGCCTCTCTGCCTACTTGTGATCTTTCTCTGTGTGTCAAATAAATAAATAAAATCTTTTAAAAATCTAAAAAAAAAAAAAAGAAATCAACTTTTATGAAAACAAAAGAATGATTTGTCCCAAACTCCACAATGCAAACACGTCTATTTTCTTGGTAGAGTTTAGCTTGCTAAATCCAGATATTAGTATGCGGAGGAGGTCACGAGGATCCAGTGACCTGAAGGAGTACTTTGTTTCCCCTGAATCAAAAGGTTCATGGTCATCCTGCGGTTCAGGTGTGTTAATACCAACACTCAAAACCTGTCCTAAACAAAGAAATCACTGAATACCACCGTCTTATTAATCCTCCTAGCCCTTTTGAAATAGTTTGGAAATAGCTTCTAGTTCAAAACTAAGGGCCACGGAAAGGCTAATTAACATACTAGGATGACTGGGCATACTTTATGAAATTTGGAATAAGAGCTAAGAAGATGGACTTAATTTTTTTAAATCAGCACAAAGCAATTGTGTTAAAATGCTGTGACATTTGCAGAGAAGGTCAAGACATCATTCCTGTTGTACTTGGTGGCTGCTACCTAAGCTTTTAGAAAATCAGCATATTTTGAATTAGTATTATTTTTCAGGATTCTTTGATCCTTTTAGAGAAAAAAGGTAGATTATTAATTATTAGATTTGCTAATTAATTAGCATCATTTCTTCCATCATCCGAGGGCAGAATCTTCAGCTGTGCCTCAAAGGGAACTGTCAGATGTTAGGTCAATCAACCCAGAAGTAATGATTGAGTGCCTGCTGGATGCCATGGTAGGCTTGCCAGCTTTGTCTCCATGAACAAGGGTGCCCATGCCTTCATTCTTATTTGTCCATTGTCTTCCTGAACAATTTTCAGATCAGAGGGATGAAGAGTTGCCCACCTTGTTGCATTTTGCTGCGAAGTATGGGCTCAAGAACCTCACTGCCTTGTTGCTCACCTGCCCGGGAGCCCTACAGGCATACAGTGTGGCCAACAAGCATGGCCACTATCCCAACACCATTGCTGAGAAACACGGCTTCAGGGACCTGCGGCAGTTCATCGATGAGTATGTGGTAAGGTCAAGGTGGGAGAGGCCCCAGGAATGGAAATGGACTCTGTGGTCCTAGGGCCTACCTGTTCAGTAGAGATACGTGCCTCTTCTCTGGCAGGGCCAGTTTGTATGGGCTTAAGAGATGCTTCCTGGAGTCCCATGGACCTAAGTCCACATTCCTGTGCCAACATTTGTCAGCCATGTGACTTTGGACATATCACGTACCCTCTCTCTTTTAGTTTTCTAAAGTGCAGAAGGAGGGTAATGCTAGTTCTTCTCATAGGGTGGTTTTCAGGATAAAAGGAAAGAATGGATGTAAAGCACTGAGGTCCACTCAGAGAGATTTACAGAGACATTTAAAGACTGAATCTGCTGCAGGTTGATGCTGATCCCTCTTCCCCAGCCCCACCCCATCCCCAAGGGACTTTGGTGGGATGCTCCCAGCTGCCTTGCCACTATCAGGTCCAGGTGAACTGTTAGGATTGGTTCTCAGCAGAGTCCACAATGAAGCTCTGCACTTGAGGCTTCCCGGAGGCCAGCTGGGAGGTCCCCTGTTGTGCTAATGGCCTGTCTCTCTTTCTGAGCCTCTGCTGATCCCAAGAGAGATATGCCCTGTTTCTTAGCTCACCTGGTTTTGGACCTCCAGATCCTCCTTGATCATCGACTTCTGGGAACATCTTCGAGTTCTCATCCACTGTCTAGTCTTTGCTCCATGCCCCAGTATCACTTCTCTTGTCTTGGAGACCCCCGTCCTTCTTGACTCTCCCCTTTTCTGGTTTTCCTTCATCTTCATGAGTCACAGTGGGGACTCTCGTTCTCTTGCGTGGGGCTGAGACCTCAAAGGAACCATAAAGACAATCCAGTCTTGCTCTCTATCTCCATAAAGGAGTGAGCCTACACCTCCCCAGAAACTTAATTCCGTGCTGTTATTTCACAGTCCACAAGGCAGCGACTTGCTAAGGCATGGAGGGGGGCTCCCCACAGTTTGGGGGTGAATAAGTGTGTTGAACAAGTAGAATAGCCTGCGTGTCGTTTTGGGCACCTTTGACATAAATGAGACTAAAAAGCACTCACCGTCCAGGAGTATTTATTCTGCTTTACTTTGAAATCACAAATGTATAAAATGCAGCGCATCATTTCCACGCCAGTAGTTTTTATTGGGGACATACTGTGTTCACGGTCATGACTCCTAGTTATCGAATCTATTTGATTGGCAAATGCCATGTTTCACTTCATGTTCACTGCAGCCCTTGGAAGTTGACAGTATTGTTGTCTGTCTTTAACAAACAAGGAGAAGATGGGGCTTAAATTAGGTAGGCAGAATAATTGTGCCTGGGTTGCACTCTAGCAAGGGTGGAGATGGGACAGGAACCTAGTTTGATGCCAGTTCTGGGGCTTGTTCTTTTATTCTACGTAACAGGGAAGTGGAACGATGCCTTTTCAGTTTGCACTGAAATTAATCGGGTTCCCATTTCTCCTACCTTCTTGGCTCTCTAGCCGTAATCACCTTCAGCCAATGCATCTTCAGCATTGCTACCAAAAGGTCCCTGCATGTTTTTCTGACCTCTAAGGACTGTCCCGTTTCCTCTTTCCACCACATTGAAACCAAATGCCAGACCTTGAGTCTCCCAACACCTCACAGCTGTCACCTGGACCAGTCCTTCAGTTGCATCAAGAAACCAGCAGGTTGTGTCAACAGCAGATGAGCTCCCTCGAGGTGGTGTGATGAAAATGAGGATTTTTGTGGGTCGATGCTGAAATAAGGTTGTGAAACACCAAAATTTCTTACCAGGAAAAGTTGTGCAGAGTTTCAGAGAAGCCAGCTTTCTGCCTTTGCCACCACAGGGAGGCAGAAGGACGGGGTGGTCTGTCTGACTGCAGGGCCTTTCAGCTAAGGCTGTCTCTCCTCTGGACACACTGCGTATGAAACCACGGCAAGCACTTGGCAGCGGCCTGCTGGAAGGAATGGGGACTAGGGAGTGAGCTTCTGAGGGCCACCTGACTACTTATCAGGGCAAGGACAACTTAGCTGCCACCATTTCATTTGGATATCTGTGTTGTTGGTCAGTAAGGGTTACCGCCTTGGAGATCATTGATTTCCTTTGGAGGAACCAGGGTGTAGTAGAAAGGTCAGAAGGCAGGACTGCACGCCCTTAAGTAAGGTGCTAGGTTTTTCTGAGCTGTGGTTTTTCTCATGTGTGAACTAGGGAATATCGCAACTTTCCCAGGCAGCTGTGGAAAGAATGACATGAGGTAACGTATAGGCAAACACCTGGCATCGCACCTGACCCTTAGTAGGTGGTCTTGAGGAAGCCTTTAATTTGTACCTTCAGCCCCTGGACATTTAATGCCCGTCTCTTGTGTGCATGACCCTGTGCTTAGCATTGGGAGGAGACACGAAGGTTAAAACAAAGCACACAAGACAAACAGACTTGGAGCCTGGCCCCCAGGAGCTTGCGGGCTGGTGGGATAGCTGAACGCTGACCCGTGTGAACATTTCCTCTTTGCCGGTCCCAAGTGCACCGAAGGCCTTCCTCTTCCCAGAAGGCCAGAGTGTCTCCGGGTGCCTGTGAGTCCCATCTTCTCTTTCAGGAAACTGTGGACATGCTGAAGAGTCACATCAAAGAGGAACTGATGCAAGGGGAGGAGGCTGATGCCGTGTATGAGTCCATGGCCCACCTCTCCACAGACCTGCTCATGAAATGCTCCCTCAATCCCGGCTGCGATGAGGAGCTCTATGAGTCCATGGCTGCCTTTGTGCCTGCTGCCACCGAAGACCTCTGTAAGTAGTGCAGCCCAGCCTCCATCCTTCTGCTGAGCCATGGCTTTCTTCATTCTCGTGGACGGCAGGGGGGAAGTCCCTGCTTACCCCCGCTCCGCCCCAGACAGACGAAGATCCTGTTTTGCACAAAGTTAGGGCTGTCATCATGGGCTGTGACAAGCACACTCCTCCAAACTTCCTTTGCTGTGCCTGCTGAGTGGCGGGAGAGTGCAGGCAAAGGCTGGAGGTCAGAGTCGATGGAGGCATTGACTTGGGATCTGAGGGGCGAAGCATGTGGCTCTTAGCCCTGTCAGTCCCAATGGGCCCTTTTCTGTGGCGAACATTACATGATGTTCTCTTTGGTACCCTGATGTGCCATTCATAAATAATCTAACCTACCTATGCGTGAAAATTTAGAAATCAAATATGCGCCCTGATTGAAACATAAGTTAAAGGAGAGGGAGGGTTCAGATTGCCTGCACATGAGGACATCATGAAATGGTCAACTGCAGGCACCCACACCCAGAATCATTGCCAACATTACGGCATCAAATGCTGAGCGACCGACATGAGTCTGTTGTATCCGCGACTCATGTACCTCCGTCGACATTGGCACCCGTGCCTGGGTTTTCTTAAGTAGTAAGTGATTCTTCACACTCTCCATTTTCATACTAATTGAATTCCTGGAAAATTCCATGCATTCTAAAACCATGCAGAAATACAAGTTGTAGTTATATGTGAAGCAATTTAGTTTCTAGGCACAGAAATTTATAAGCAGATTTTTTTGATTACCTAGCTCTAATAGATTCATATATAGTAAACTTATTTCTAAAATGTCACATCTTTTTTTTAGTAATTTTTAAATTTTTTTATAAACATATAATATATTATTAGCCCCAGGGGTACAGGTCTGTGAATCGCCAGGTTTACACACTTGACAGCACTTACCATAGCACATATCCTCCCCAATGTTCATAGCCCCATCACCCTCTTCTATCCCCCTCTCCCCGGCAACCCTCAGTTTGTTTTGCGAGATAAGTGTTTCTTATGGTTTTGTCTCCCTCCCTATCCCATCTTGTTTCATTTTTTCTTTTCCTACCTCCCAGACACCCCGCATTGCCTCTCAACTTCCTCATGTCAGGAAAATCATATGACAGTTGTCTTTCTCCGACTGACTTATTTTGCTAAGCATAATACCCTCTAGTTCCATCCACGTCATCACAAATGGCAAGATTTCATTTCTTTTGATGGCTGCATAGTAGTCCATTGTATATATATACCACCTCTTCTTTATCCATTCATCTGTTGATGGACATTTAGGTTCTTTTCATAGTTTGGCTATTGTGGACATTGCTGCTATAAACATTAGGGTGCACGTGCCCCTTCGGATCACTACATTTGTATCTTTAGGGTAAATAACCAATAGTGCAATTGCTGGGTCGTAAAGTAGCTCCATTTTCAATTTTTTGAGGAATCTCCATGCTGTTTTCCAGAGTGGTTGCACCAGCTAGCATTCCCACCAACAGTGTAGGAGGGTTCCCCTTTCTCCGCATCCTCGCCAGCATCTGTCATTTCCTGACTTGTTAATTTTAGCCATTCTGACTGGTGTGAGGTGGTATCTCATTGTGGTTTTGATTTGCTAAAATGTCACATCTTTAGGACAGGATTTTTCTTGTAAATTGTTTTAACAAATTTTGCCCATTTGGGGGGTTAACTTGTTTTTCCAATTGTAAAAGTAATACATTCTTATAAAAACTTAAAAGAGGAATGTTATAATAGTTATTAAAAGTCTATATGACTCCACCCAAAACCAACCACTGTAGCACTCCTAACGGTTTGTTGGGGATATTTGTCCATATTTTTCTTTGTACCTACTGATATTAAATTAAGAAATACATATGCGTATGTAGATTTGTACAGATCTGTACAAATGCATGTATACATGTAAATGTATATTATAAGCAGTTTTTTTTAACCTATATGTATGGCTAGAAGTCACGAGGGGCACAAAACACTTCATAGTCCAGCACAGTGCCGTCCATGGGCAGAGTGTCTGTGTCTCTCCTGCTTCTGCTAAATGCTGGTACATAGTCTCCCCTTAGCTAAGGTCTCACCTTCCCGTGGACAGCTGGCCCACAAGCCGAGGATTCTCCCTCTGACCTATCTTCAGAAGGTCAGTGCTAGCTTAATGGTATGCCATTTATCTCATATGTAAGCATTTTATCATCTTCTGTCTCACAAGAAGGGTAAGTACAGTAAAATATTTTGAGACAGAGAGAAACTAGGTTCATATAACCGTTTTTTCATAAAACTTTTGTTGCAGCATATTGTTAGAGTTGTTCTATTTTATTCTTAGTTATTATTTATCTCCTACTGTGCCTAGTTATAAATTAGGAACTTTATCATAAGTATGTGTGTATAGGAAAAAAAAAAGTATGTAGGGCTTGGTAGTATCCGTGGTTTCAGGCATCTGCTGGGGGTACTTGGCATGTAGCCTCCCGAAGGATAAGGGGAACTTCTGAGCTATCCCTCCCTCCATGGTGGTGACAACTAAAATCCCTTCTTAGATTTTCCAAGCCTCCCCTAGAGGGCAGTGCCACTGCCCTTGAGATCCACTGGTCTAAATAATGTTGGACTTCAATGCACAGTGTTGGAGCGGGAGGACCTGCCACGGGCCCTCAAAGAACCTTCTTTATATGTCACTACCATTTGCTATGAAACGCTAAGCACTCTGAAACACGGCCTAAAACTTAGGCTTCCTTCCCTCTGGGCTATTCAACAGATTTAAGAAGGGTGAGACAAATACCCATCAGAGTATCAGCTTTATTGACAGGGCTTTCTGGAATAGTCTGGATCGAGTATTGCCAGCTTTCAACTGAGAAGAAGATGGAGGGGCTCTGGGTGCATGGGGCAGGGGGGTGGGCTTGAGTTTCCCACCCATGAATGGAAGAGCAGGTGCCAAGAAGTTGCCTTGGAGTGGAGGGGTGTGGGCAGGTCAGGGGCCAGAGGCAGACCCTAACACCAGCAGGGCCCTTGACGTGGCAGCCCCAGCACCTGGAAGCTGTGGTCCAGTCGTTGTGAGGTGCTTGCTAGTTCAACTGGCTGCCTCTTGGAGAGTGGGGAGAATGCGGGAAAGCTCGGTAGAGGCTCCCTTCCTGCACCTGATGGGGAGGACTGGACGTGCTGGTAGAAGCTCTTCCTGGATGAGCCACCACCTGCCCAGGGCCGGGGGGCGGGTGAGGAGAGAGGGCATCATCCCCCCATCCATATCCTCTATCTCACTGAATCCTTTAAGCCACATAAGAATGCTTTGATGAACCTGCACTTTATAAATGAGAAAACTGTGGCACAGAGAGGTTGAACAACAGTCCCAGGGTCTCACAGTGGATAAGTGACAGGGTTTACCTTTGAGCTCAGATCTCTGTCTCTAGGGCCATATTCTTTATTCTCGGTCAGAAGTCTCCATCAAATGCCATAAGTGTTAGTCCTGGTTTCTTCTGAAGAAGTCATCTAGCCACCACAGCCCCGGCCCTGAGGTCAGCTCACCAAGTGGCCTGTGGTGGCTCGGCACTTGACTTCTGTCTGTCTCTCCAACAAACATTTCTGGAGCATCTCCTGTGTTTTAGCTGCTTGCCACTTCCAGGTGTTGGGGTGACGAGAAGGGCCAGTATACTTTCCAATCTGGACCAGAGACCCATTCACAAAAGAACATTTGAAGGACAGTTGGTACCTACTTGGGAGGCCCAAGACTGTGTATCAACATTTCTGCCTTGTATCCTTACTGTGGGGCAGTTGAAAGGTTAAAGAATGCCCCACTTCACTACCTGTTTCGTGTTGACACAGAGGCTTAACACTTGTTATCCCCCTGGACGCTCCAGTCCTGTGGAAGCTGCGGGTTTTGCTAAAGGCAGCCACAGCAACGGCAGTGAACCTCTCCAGCTCTCCCCAGGGCAGCGGGGGACTAGGGAGAGAGCCTGGTTTGTGGCTGTTGGTGACATGTAAAGTTACAGGGGGTCAGGGGGTTCTGCTTGCCCTGGAGCTAGAAGGAGGCCACCAATAGGCAGGCTATAGAATTTGGCCGCTTTGTGGCTGGGGAGAAGAAGCTCACTGAATTTTTCATTTGCCAGATCATATAAACTCTGAATTTTCTGATGCTAGACCTGATTCGGTTTGTTTTTCTCTCTCTGTGGTTTAATCTTGGTAAGGACCACTTACCTATTGGCCGAGCAGGAGCAGCAACTTGGACCTGGGGAGGAACTGTTCCTTTTATTACCCTTGACCCTCCAGGAGAGAAGGCAGTCTAGTTCATTAAAATGCAGGACAAACTGATTAATCTCAGACACGTATTTGCAGCACCACCGGGCACAGTAATAGCTCTGCCAGGCCTTTCCAGTAAGCAGACTGCTTTCATCTCATCTGTTATTTTGTCCAAGCATCCTCGGGCTTGGTGGATAGAATTAGCTCTATTTCACAGGGAAGAAAACTAAGGCTCCAAAATGCAGTAGCTTGTGCCAGTCCCACTGAGGGAGAACTGGGTCAAGAATCTGGGTCTGCACATTCCCGGGGACAAGTCTGTCTGCTGCCCAGGAGGGACAGAGGACTTTCCTGGCCTGCTCTCCTAAGATCTGCATTTTCCAGCCCTGGGAGGGACACTTAGACAGGAGCTCTTTCTAAATGTCCCAAGAGCCATGTTGATCAGTGTCCCACCTTCGTTACCATTGAACCCTAGAGGCTGAAAGTAAATGTAGTAAGGAGTGTAGGCTATGTTCATTCCTGCATTTGTTCCCAGGACGAGCATTACGGAGGGCAGGTTTCAGGCGAGCTCTTTACTGCTTCTTTGGAGGTTACCCAGTGGTGTCAGGACAAATCTGCCTCTTTTCTGCCTTGAGTTTTGGAAAAGGGGTAGGAATGAGGTCCCCACAAGCACTAAGTAGGAAGGTTGGGAGGGAAACGGCCCTTGTTGAATGAAGCGGGGTGGGGGCGTGCTGTTGGCTTCTGACCCTGAGATTTTATGGTTCCGCTCCAGGCTCTCCTTCCTTTGAACTTGCGGGGGCGTACACACACGCATGCACAAGCCTGCACACCCACACACTCACACCCTTGACACTCACTGTCTTTAGTTTAGCTATGCTGCCACCAGGTGGTAGCTCCCAGTCTTTATTACCAGACCTAAAAGTTCACTCCCAGTTCTCTGGAGAATTTTTTGTTCAAGACAGATTTAAACTATCAGCTTCCTAACTTTACTATATAAGAAATAAATCTCCTTATTAGGGGTAAGCATATGCAGATGCTAAATAGAAATGAAGGCTGACCCCAACCCAGTGGGGCACAGGGAGGCTGAAGGCACTGGCTGAGTTCTGATGCTTCTCTTCCTCCCGGTGTGCGAGAACTGTGTTGGGGTTGTAGGCACTTGGTGAAGGCACGTGGGACTGACTGTGTTAAAAGCTAATAAGATAAAATCCCCACCACCAGCAGTGACCCTGCTCCCCTCTGGACCTGGAGAGCCATGGGTCACGCTCTCCCGGGGGCACGGCAAGCAGATGGCTTCGCACCCTGGTTCTGGATGTGCTTCTCTGGTTACCGGCTCCCACCTCAGTTAGGAAGCCTGCATCGTCCACAGTGATGTGCGAGAGTGCTGGAAAACAGAAAGTCCTCTTGGGTTCTTTGGGGTGGAGTGGTTTTGCTGACATTCCAGCGCAAAGACTTTCCTGAAAGGTGGTGGCAAGACACCTAGTAGACGGCCTGAGCGCGGGACGTCTCGGTCCGGAGCCGTTCCTCCAGGCTGTCCTCTCCTTCCCTGTCTCCTCTCATCTGTTCGTGCTGTTCCCGCTGCCTGGATTGCAGCCCGGACACCTCCCTGTCCATATTCATGTGTTTGTTCCTCCCTAATTTGTCCCTTCGCACAGTCATTCATTCAGCAGTATTTCTTAAACCTCTCGTGTGTTTCAGACACTGTGTGGGGTGACGGGGGGTCAGTAAACAAACCGGCATGATCCCTGCCTCCCAGAGCTGTCCTTCTAGCGGAGAGCTAGGCATGAGACAAAAACACCATGACACTAAATCTAGAACTGCAAACCCCGATGGTGGCCCAAGGGGGCAGCTACGGACGTGGAGAGTGAGGGGAGGAGGGTGTGTGACTTAGCAAGTCATGGTGCCCCGCACCCCCCCGCACTCCCCCCCCAGCACCCCCACCGCGAACTCCAGTCTTGAGTGGATTCCTGCCCAGCGGAGGGTCTGTGGACTGGCCCGGAGTACTGTACGGAGTCTGCGTAAGACATCCTCCTGACTTGTTTCTCCTAGCCTGTTCATCCCCAGCTCCTCCTGCGTTGCGACCCAAGCCTTCTTAGCCCGTCATTTCAGATTGCTCTTTCCCTTCTCTCTGTGTCTGTCTCCATCTCTGTCTCTCTCTCCCCGGTGTGTGTGACCACTGCTCCTTCTCCCTGTGTCTCTCCCTCCCATCACTTCTGCGGGGAAGTTGGACGGCCTTGCCGATGTCGCCCACGAAAGCACGTTATCCCCCCTGCGTGCAGGTGGAACCAGCCAGGTTTCAGCTCATCGTCGAATGCTTTCCCAGCCTGCTTCCTGACCTAAGGCTCTTTTTTGGCTATAAAAATACTGGGTGAAAAGATAATTCTCTTGGTCTGCCTTCAGGGTTTGAGAGCCTTTCCAGGAGAATGACCTCTCGGCATCTGAAATTTTACTATAGTAGATACTGATTGGGTTTTATATTAAATTAACAACACAAAATCTGGATGAGTTTCCACTGCAGCTAAATGATCTAGATTTATGTCCCCTGAGGAGTATTGTATGGGCTTCTTTGAAAATTCATTATTGCTCTCGACGCATTCCTTAATTAAGCGCCTGCCTAAGCTTTCTCTCATCTGTTCAAGCTCCTTTCTTCCCAGGCACGGGTTCTTTCTGACTGCCATCACTCCTTTCTGATCGTGCCAAATGAGATACAGCGTAACAATGCCACTGGCTCTTCCCCGGGGACTTTGGCCCCTTCTTCTCCTTGTTATAGGTGTATCTTTTTCTTTCTGTCTCTGCTGAAGTGAAAGAACTTTGTCCTTTCTCCTTAGACCAGCATGTTTCTGGCCTTTTTAGTTTATTTTTAACGGACAGGTGGTGATGGTTAAGTGCTTGGAATCGGAAGTACAAACCTCAAGCATCCAGAAATGGAGGATTCCTTTACAAAATGTCCTTTGTCTGGAACCACACTTGCAGGTCTTCCCCTGTGGAATTTTGGCTGTATCTCAGCCACTCTTGTGGCCCTCACTGTATGCCTGATTTGTATGTGCACGCGGGGTTGTCACCTTTAGAGCTGGAGAGAGTCCTAGTACTCATGAATTCCCAACAACTGGACACTTTCTTTATTATTACAAAGGTAGTGTCTATTATTATTAGGACTTACTCCCTAATACAGATATGGCAAATAGTGCCTGAAAAATAATTTCATGTGCCAGTGTCTGTTTGTTGGTATGGAGTGCCTGAGGGGCTGGGCTGAGGATCCTGAGACCAGAAAGAATGCCATGACTGCTGAGTGTTTGCCTTGAGTGCATGGAATAGGAACATGGAGGCCAATGTATGTATTTGCTGTTCTTGGTCTAACTCAAAGACACTTATGTTCAATCCAGTATCAAAAGAATCATTTTATTTAAAATATAAGCAGAACGAAAGTAATTTTTAGGTAACTTCATTTGAGGCAGTGTGCATGCCTATGTCTGGCCAGGGCTGCTGAGTCCACATGTGGCCATGATGGACTTGCTTGAGGTGGCCCTAATCTCTGGGTTGTATTGCCCTTGGCAGCCTCATATGGGGAGGAAATTTGGGGCAGGAAATTTGTGCTGATCCTTGGTTCCATCTGTGGTAGGCAGAGTCAGAGCCCCTGAATCTATGAATGGGCTAGAAGACCTGGTAGAGGAGGAGAAAAGTTGCAGCTGGGATTAAGGTTGCTACTTAGCTGGCCTTGACATAAAGGGAATGTCCTGAATGATGGGGGGTGGGCTCATAGTAGTCACTGGGGTCCTTAGAAGTGAAAGAAGGAAGCAGCAAACAGACCACAGATGGTGCCATGAGAAGGACTCAATCCAGCTAAGTGTGCTGCCTGGCACTGCTGGCCTCAAGAGTAGAGGAAGAGAGCCTGGAGCTGAGGAGTAGAGAGAAGCAGCTTCTGGATGCTGGAAGGGGCAAGGAGGCAGGTCCTCCCCTAGAGCTCCTGGAAAAGATGGCAGTCTTCTCAAAACTTTGGTTTCAGCCCAGTGAGACCCATTTCAGGTTTTCAAACTACAGAACTGTAAGGTAATAAATTTATGCTCTTCTCAGCCACTGTTTGTGGTGAATTTTTTACAGCAACAACAGAAAACTAGTACACTGGCTGCCTCAATATAATAATAGCATCTATTAATATTTAGTGCCTCTCACTGTTGCTAAATATTTCATAAGCATTGTCTCCCTCAGCCCCTACATTTTTCCTGTGTGGTGGGTAGCAGCATTCTTTATCCCCACTTTACAGATGGACATATACAGCTGTGTGATCTCAAGTATCTTGCCCAAGAACACAGAGCTAGTAAGAGTCAGAGCTAGGGGGGTGCCTGGGTGGCTCAGTGGGTTGGGCCGCTGCCTTCTGCTCGGGTCATGATCCCAGGTCCTGGGTTCGAGCCCCGCATCGGGCTTTCTGCTCAGCAGGGAGCCTGCTTCCTCCTCTCTCTCTGCCTGCCTCTCTGCTTGCTTGTGATTTCTCTCTGTCAAATAAATAAATAAAATCTTTAAAAAAAAAAAAAAAGAGTCAGAGCTGGGCCTTGAGCCTGGTTCTCTCGGATACCAGCGTCCATGCAGGTAACCACCACCTCTGACTGTGATGCCAACCTGCCTTGGTCACTCAGTCAATAGTGTCCTCACCTCTGTTGCTTGTCTGGCTTCAGTTGCTGCTTTCCTCTGACTTATGATTGTCTCCTGAGTGTGGATGATTCCCTTGGCTCCAGCCCTTGTCAGGGTCTTGACTGGGGATACCCAGGCTTTCTCCTGTGTCTGAAAACCACCCTCCTCCTCCTCCCTGCACCCTGTACCCGTCCTGCTCTTCCAGCCATGCCTCATGTCCTCTGGTTTAGCCTCTGGCTTTAAGATCAGCCTCTGCTACCACCCTGGTAGCATAGGATGGAGCCAGAAGACACTGAAGAGCTACAAGAATTTCCATGTTCATTGCTGAGCCCACAAATAAAGAATATGGTGGGCCTCAGGAAAGCAAAGGATAAATGGGCACAGGGCCTCCAGCTCAGGTCTGGACTGCATGGGCAGGGCCTTGGCAAAGGAGGATAGAGGCCTGCAGCTCTGTCCATCTGGAACTTGGTATTCCAGAGCCAGGGTCCAGAAAATGCCTGGCAAGCCTTGTGTGTGAGTCAGATTTCCACACATCAATCTATTGTAAAACACTGGCATTTGTTATCTTAAGATTTCCCCTATGCTCTAAGTATATTCAAATAGAAAAATGTTTTATGGGTGTAATAGGTGTAATTCTTCTCTAGGAAATGTAATACATGTGATATTTGAGAATATGTGTGGAAATTCAGATATTGGAGTTAACCCATAAGCATTTATTACTCTGATGGAGATTTGACTTCAAACAAAGTTACTGTGAAGAATAAATATAGGGGTGCCTGGGAGGCACAGTTGGTTAAGCATCCACCTCTTGGTTTTGGTTCAGGTTGTGATCTCAGGGTTGTGAGACTGAGTCCTGCATCAGGCTCTGCACTCAGCAGGGAGTCTGCTTAAGACTCTTTTTCCCACTCCCTCTGTCCCTCCCCTGCAACATAAAGCAATAAATCTTTAAAAAAAAAGAAAAAAGAAGAAGCATAAATTGAGCATAAACTGTTCTCTGCTTAGGACATTAGACTGGGAATGGAATTTAATAATAAAGACAACAGTAATAATAGTAGTAGTAATAGCCGCTTGCCTTACTTAGCACTTTTCTCTAGGCTAGGCGCTGTGCTAAGCATTTGGCCGGCTTCTCACATAATACTCATGGCAAACCTATGAGATACATACTACTCTTATCACCCTTTTACAGACAGGAAAAGAGAAGCTGAGAGGATTTAAAGAACTTGACCCAAGATAATCGTGGGCAAAGAGTTAATGTAACAGCTATCATTTCCCCTTCTGCTTGAGAATTTGACCTTCAGTTGACTTTCCAGCTCTGTTACCCTGGAAACGTGATAAGAGTCAAATGTCAACTATGTTTCTAGGCAACATTGCTTATGATAAAAATGACCCCTAATTGGTTGGTAAATTGCATCTGGAACTGGGAGGAGCTATGGGTGCACCATGAGGACCCGGAAGGGACGGCATACTTTGGGCTTCCCTGAGAGCAGTGACTCTGGCCTGCTTGTGGAGATCCTGGAAGGCTGCCTGGGGAGTGGCCATGAGTAATGTCGCTCCTGTGGGCCGGGAGGCTTTTCACCAGGGTGGCCCCTCCACCTGCCTGACCCGGATCTCCTCTCCTTGCCCATGAACTCCTGGACTGGCGACTGCCCTCGAGGAGGAATGCTGCCTGGCGCCATCCTGCTGGCCTGTGTCCTGCGTCCTCCTGAGCAGATTGGTGCCACCATGGGCCCTGGTCATCTTGGGAGGCTGAACCAACAGATGGATCTAAGAAGTCTGCTTGGTGTCAGACTGGTGGGTGTCTTAGTCCTCTGTCCAGGAGTGGAAGAATCAAAATTGGAACCTTGAATTTTGACCCTAGTGTCCAAGCCTCTCCTCAACCTTCCAGCGTGGCTCAGGGAGAAGAAATGACTCTACTAAGGTCACAGGACTTATATTTAGCAGGCCTAATTAAGGAGTGATTACAAAGGAAAAAAATCTGTCACGGGTGGCCCGTTTAGCTCCACCTGGGTCACAGTACCCAATGTGCATAGCTCACAGGTGTCACTGGAAGGTGACACAGTCCATAGGTGGACAGGAAAGGGTCAATGTAGGTCATCCCTGGGGGCCGTGCTTCTTTAGTTTTCCCATTGCATTTCCTCCTCTGCTTTTCAAATCTCCTCCCCTCCTCTTCTCCCCACTCCCCCCCCCCTTTTTTTTTAAAGAAACCCTTTTTATTTTTAACTATTTTTAGACTTAGAAATTGCAGAAATGCCAGTGTTCCTGTATCCCTTTCATCCAGGTTTTCCGGATACTAGCTCTTGTATAACCCCAGTGTAATTACTAAAGCCAGATCAGCGTTGGTGCAGTACCACCAACAGACCTCTAGGCCTTGTTCACGTCGCACTAGTTTTCCCTGCCCTGTAGGGGGGATGCTAGACGCTGATGGGATCTTAGATGCTGAGACTACAGAACATCTCACAACGCATGTGTTTATTTCTCCTTAGTCTCCTCCAATGTGTAAGTGTCCCTCAGTCATTCTTTGTCTTGAATGATAATCATTTATTTTGTAGACTGCCCCTCGGTTTGGGTTGGTTACCTGTTTTCTGTGAGTAGACTGAGGTTGTAAATTTTTGGAAGAATACCATAGAAACGGTGTTGTGTCCTCCTCAGTGCATTGTATCAAGGGATCCTGATGTTGATATGTTTTATTATTAGTACTCATTGTTTTTTCCTTTTTAATGCTTTCATCCACAAAACCCCCAGCATATTAGGATGGGGGTCATCATACTGGGGGCAGAAGCCTGTACCCTTGTGACATTAGCACACCAGGTCCAGCCAGGGCTGCTCATGCTGCAGCCAGTTTCTTCCACATTTTATTTTTCTAAGACTCTTTGTAGCTTCTTTAATTGTGCATCGACCTCTTGGATGTGGAAATCAGTTCTCAAATTGAACTTTGTTAGTAAAAATAGCTAGGCTGTTGGGTGACTATGTTACCATTGTCAAGGGGAGTGGCTGGTTGTGAAACTTACACTCTGTGTTGCCAGCCTGGGGGTTTGGTTATTGGTGATTGAAATTGTCTTGGTGCTCGACTGTGGGGTTTAAGAAACGAAACAGAGGATCATAGGGGAAGGAAGGGAAAAATAAAATAAGATAAAAACAAAGAAGGAGACAAACTATAAGAGACTCTTAACTATGGGGAAAAAACCTGAAGGTTGCTGGAGGGGAGGGTAACTGGGTGACAGGCATTAAGGAGGGCACATGGTGTAATGAGCACTGGATGTTGTATGCAACTGATGAATCACTGACCTCTATCTCTGAGACTAATAATACACTACATGTTAATTAATTGAATTTAGAGAAAAAAGAAAAAAAAGAAAGAAAAGAAATTGTCCTGGCGCTGCTCTGCCCAGGTTTTTGGAGATCCTGGAGTCTGAGGGGGCTGTGATTTCCTAGAGGGTGTAGCACCAGGCCTGTGGAATTTCTCCCTCCCCTCATCTCTAGGGTGTCTGATCCAAGCAAGTCTTTACTTTGGGATGGATTCCTCTGTGTTTTATTGCTGTGTGAATGAGGAGTTTCAAAAGTAGGCTGGGTCAGGGTCAGGTGGCTAGGAGGGTAGGGTTTGGGGTAGGGGTGTTTAGAGGTAGAGTACCACAGTGTCTATGGCATACACCTTTCGTCCCACCTTTCTAACTCTATGGGGCAAATAAAACCACAGTTCAGTGAGTTGAACAGCAAATCTCAAATAAGTAGAATTTTCTGGTCTCGAATTTTTTTTTGAAGATTATTTATTTGTTTATCTGACAGAGAGATAGCATACAAGTAGGCAGAGTGGCAGAGAAAGGGGAGGGAGAAGCAGGCTCTCTGCTGAGCAGGGAGCCCGATGCGGGGCTCAATCCCAGGACCCTGAGATCATGACCTGAGCCGAAGGCAGACACTTAACTGAATGAGCCACCCAGGCCCCCCGTTTGAATTTTTTTTTAAAGATTTTATTTATTTATTTGACAGAGATTACAAGTAGGCAGAGAGGCAGGCAGAGAGAGAGGAGGAAGCAGGCTCCCTGCTGAGCAGAGAGCCCGACTCAGGGCTTGATCTCAGGACTCTGAGATCATGACCTGAGCCGAAGGCAGAGGCCCCAACCCACTGAGCCACCCAGACGCCCCTTGAATTTTCTTTTTTTTAAAGATTTTTACTTATTTATTTGACAGAGAGCATGTGCAGGGGATGAGGAACAAGGGGAGAGGGAGAAGCAGGCTCCCCTGCTGAGCAGGGATCCTGATGAGGGGCTCAATCCAGGGATCCTGGGATCCATGAGCTGAGTCGAAGGCAGACACTTAACTGACTGAGCCACCTGGGTGCCTTTGGCCTTGAATTTTTAAAGAATGAATTATGTGTCAGTTCTTATCACAAACTTAATTTTTAAAATTAAAACACCTCCAGGTATGTTTCAGAATCAGTTCCGTCACCCCGATGTCTCTGTGGCTTAGGTTATAGAACTCAGAGGGGACAGGAGAGGTTCCTCACTCGGAACTGCAGAGCTTTGGACTAGAGAGTATCAAGGTCTGTTATAGCCCATGTGATGTCTCTGCCGTGTCAGGAAACAATAAACCAAAAAGGTAGAAAAAAGGAATTGGTTTTTCTTCTTCTTTTTTGGATAACATTTAAGGTAACATAAACATGACCCAAGCACTGTATTTCTTTATATTATTTTTTTCAGTAAATTAAAAAACTCAACTCTAAAAGAGTGAATGGTGAAAAATCCTTCTCCAGTCCTTGTCCCTCATCTTTTGAGTGCTGGGAAACCACTGATCTTAATTTTTTCCATCTACTTCTAGAGCTGCTTTTTGCATATATAAGCAAATTAAAAAACAGAATCTTATTCTCCCCTTCTTGGAGGCAATAGTTACTATATTGATTTTCTAAAATGTTGTATTTGTTAAAGGTTCTGATTGATCAAGAGTATGCATTTTTTCTTTCTTTTTTATTGTCTCAGATTTTTAAAAAATTACATATCATAGCCCCCCCCCCCATGAACCCCCTCTGGAGTCTAATTGTCTTCCTTCCCTCTCCAGATGTAACCATTACCATGAATTCAATGTTTATCCTTCCCAGCATGTAATGTTTTATAGGCCTTAAAACTTTATATAAACCATATCATACCAAAAACACCAGTCTGCAGACTTTTCATTCAATTTTATGGTTTTTTTATGGTCATATAATTTATATTTTGATTATCACAGGAGTATGGAACTAAGAGCTGTGCTATGTAATAATGTAATGTCTGGTCCCTAGAAAGTTTAAAATCTGTCCTTTTTTATAATTAAAAAAATCAGTTAATCTGATAATTGACAGGTGAGCCACAATTTATTTTTGTAATAACCTGAAATTATTTTTGCTTTGAAAATCTGATTGTATATATTTGATCATAATTATCTGGATCTTTAAAAAGAAAGTGTTAATAAAGTTTTTCTCATTTATGAAAGCCCCAAAAGCCACTATAGATAATTTGGAAGACAAAGGCATGTATAAAATAGAAAATAAAATGTCCATAACATATACTACTTCAGAAATAGCCACTATATGCATTTTGGCATATTCCTCTCTAGTCTTTTTTTCTAGGAATATACAAATATTTTGTTTCGGGATACCTCGGTGGCTAAGTCAGTTGAGCATCTGCCTTCGGCTCAGGTCATGGTCCTGGGGTCCTGGAATCGAGTCCCACATCAGGTTCCCTGCTCTGTGGGGAGCCTGCTTTTCCCTCTGCCTCTGCCTCTGCCTCTCTCTCTCTCTGTCATGAAAAAAAAATCTAAAAAAAAAAATAAATATTTTGTTTCAAAACAAGGATTATGTCATATGACATTTATCATCCTTAACATTACTTCATGACCAGGACCTCTTCTCAGTGACTGTTCTTGGGAAATGTGACATAAATAGTTGCTTTGAAGTCTTCATACAAATCCACCAGATTTTACTTAGCTGGTCCCCAAAGATCAAAGTGGTAAGGAAATGGCATATCTATGTATATTGATTAAATTCAAACCATTTTTTCTCAAAGTATACTATTCAACTTCAGTCTGCATATTTTGCCTAAGCAAATAAGTCCTCATTGTATGATATGACTCAGTGATATGTCTCAGTGAAAGTGCAATTTTTGACAATATCAAAGCTCTACTTTTTTTTTTTTTAAGATTTTATTTATTTGACAGAGAGAGATCACAAGTAGAGAGAGAGAGAGAGGAGGAAGCAGGCTCCCTGCCTAGCAGAGAGCCCGATGTGGGACTCGATCCCAGGACCCTGAGATCATGACCGGAGCTGAAGGCAGAGGCTTTTAACCCACTGAGCCACCCAGGCAGCCCACAAAGCTCTACTTTTAATATAAGGCTGAAATTTTGCTCCCAAAAAGCATACTTCAGATACTTCAGAGTCATAACGTAATAGGGCACTGTTGGTTACTTGGGTTACAGTAGAAAGCTACTGTGAGACCTGCATGGTTTTCATCCACAGTTTTGGTCTTTGTGGGTTCTTGTTTAATAATGAAAACCAAAGATCAGTGTGCTTCCTCCTTATAAATAATCATGTCCGTGGGTGACCTAGAAATAGAGTTCTTTTGCTATGCTGTTGAGATGGCACTACGGTGCTAGGAGTGGCTCCAACATCTTCTTTTTAATTGTTGCATACAGTTCCATTGTTTGAGTAAACCAGTTTATCTGTTCTTTGTTACTTCTGCTTCCCATTGGTGTGTGGTTGTTATACACAATGCTATATTATCCATTTAAAAATTAAGCCCATTGTTTCAAATGAGGACGAGCATAATATCTATACCTTTTGAGTCCTGTGGTCTAGGAAAGGGCCTGACAGTTGTGAATGTTGCTCTCCTCTATACCTCACACTCACAGGGGGTTCTTACTAAGCAGATAGATCGTTGGACAGATGGGTGGACGCATGCATGCGTGGGTGGGAAGATGGATGGATTCGTGAATTCTTGGGTCTCTTGGTTCACGATCTCTTGATTCGTCGAATCTTGTACATCCATCTGTAAAATCTCCTTGCCTATGTGAAAGAACAACATCTAAACTCTTAGTTTCCTTTTCTTATAGATGTTGAAATGCTTCAAGCCGGTACATCTAATCCAATCCCTAGAGATGGTTTCTCTCGGACCACTAAGGACTCTATGATCCGCAAGTTTTTAGAAGGTAATTCACAACTGTGAGCAGGGAAGCAAAAAGAGGGAAAGAGAAGCAAACGTAAGAACATTGGCTGGTTCCATGTGACGGTTGCTCCATTTGTGGAATGGGCTGCCATGTACCTGGCATATGGCATGATTGAAGGCACTCCATCCCCGTGAGCTGCCCATCAGCCTGTCACAGTAGGCCAGGAAGGAGTTCATACCACTGGAGCCACTCATTTGGGTAACAAGCTACATCCAACAAGACCTATTTTAAAACGCATGTGCTTATTTTTATTTGACTAAAGTTTATTGAGTACTAACTATGAGCTACTCACTGCTCTGGATGTTGGGGCAGAGGACACAGAGAAGAATGAAATGTGATCAAGTGCCCTCAGGAGACAACTTTCTGGAGAAGGTGGAGAACATAAGGGAGTGTACGCAAACATTGTTAAGTTGAGCCTGTCTTGCGTCATGGTTAAGAACATGAACTCTGATCCGTATTTAGTTCCCCCTTCAGCTGGTTGGAAAACCTTGGATAAGCTTTCAACTCCTCTGGGCCTCAGTGTCCTCAGGTGATGTATTGTCTAGTGGGCCTCAGAGCAGGCCTGGGCATAGAGCAAGCAACAAAGGTTTATGATTATTGTTGTTGTCATTATTATTATCATTGAAGGTCAGAGAGGGAAGGTGTTCAGTTGTGTGGCTGATTTCTTAACTCTGTCCAATCATTTACAGTTAATGGGAGTGGGGTCTGTTAATGAAGTAGGCATAGAAAGCAGGATGCTAAGAGGATGGGATTCAGGATGGGAGAAGCAGTTTTGACAGTGAAGAGGAAAGAACAGTTCTGAGTAGTGGTAGGTAAACCATAGCCTGGCTAGCCTGTTTTCGTAAAAAAAGTTTTATTAGAACACTTTATATCCATTCACTTACTATTGTCTATGGCTGTTCTCATGCTATAAAAGCAGGAGAGGACAGGCACCTTGGGAATCACTGTCACTAGTAGGGTAGCCACCTGCTCCCCCAGGATGCCTCATTTTGTTAACATCAGACAAGCCTCTCCAGAATTTCTTCATGCCCTTGTACAAGATGTTCAAAGATGAACAGGTGGGAACTTCTCCACTAGTTGGAAACTTTCTCGAAGGGAGAGCGTTAGAACTCAGAGCCCCTGGATGAGTTGGGACCCCCTGGTCAATGAGTCTTCTGGATCCAGGACACAGGGAAGCCAAGAGTGGTCTCCCCACAGCTCAGAAAAGAGGCAACTAAAAAGCTTCTGATAAATCACTGAATTGGAAATCCCGTAGGAAGAAGGCCCAAGCTTTATGCATTTCTGTATCTCAAACAGGCACTTAATAAAGATCTGTTGACAGCAGCGTGGTGCTGGGGAGAAGAAGGAAATGAGAGGAGAACCCCTACTATGTGTAGGCACTGAGCTGGGTGCTTTTCCTCTACTGTCTCGTTTTGACCTCACAGTACACTGTGAATAGGTCTCAGAGGGAAATCAGGCTCAGAGAGGGTATATGAGGTACCCGAGGTCACACAGCTCATGTGGATGAGGGGCGATGGCATATGGTCGGGTCTGCCGAGATTCTCAAACCCACTGTAAGCGGGTCCCAGCACAGAGTATTGCAGCCCGTCACCAGGAAGGGGGCAGCAAAAGCCTTATGGCTATGGGACCCCAGGGACAGAGGGGGAGAGGCAAGCTTCTTTCTGATTGGTGGATGGCAGAGCTGGGGGCAAAGGTTGCAAAAAAACCCATAGAGCATGGAGGTTGAGACAGGTTCTGGAGCCAGCTTTCCTGGATGCCAATCAGCTTTACGTAACTATGGGCATATTATTTAAATCCCCAAGGGCCCAGCTTCTTCATTTGCGAAACAAGAGTGATTGTAGTTCTTCCACAGTATCGTTAACACCGTCTAAGGAGATAATGCGGGTAATATACTTGGAACAGCACTTGACACAGAGGAAGTCCACGGCAAGGATTTGCTGTGGTCATTTTGTTGCTGGAGGCTTTGGTGGGGAGGACTCCTGGCTGCCCTCATGCTGCTGCCCAGGCACCAGGGGGTGGTTCCAAGGGTCCTTTGGCTTTGGGGCCTATGCTCCCTTTTCTATAGTCCCAGTGGGATGAATAACTGAATGCCAGCAGTAAAATTAAGATGATAGAGCCTAGTGCTCACTCCCTTTCACTGCATTGATGGTGACATCAGTGTTTTCTCAGTTGCTTCACGTGGGGTTCTCAGTAGCTCATACAGGAGACGGTACAGGGGAAGATCTTTGCCGAAGGGCAGTACTGGGCAAATAAGTTATGGTCACTCACTCTGTTCTTATGACTGTCAATCACCCAGTTTGTTTGGTCATTGCTTTCAGGCACTTTTCTTTGTGTTTCCAGGTAACAGCATGGGAATGGCCGGTTTGGAGCGGGAGCTGCACCACGGAGGTCTGGAAGAAGATGTGTATCACACGGTGGATGATGATGAGGCCTTTACTGTGGACCTGGCCAACAGACCCCCCGTGCCAGTGCCCAGGCCTGAGGCCGGTGCTCCTGGCACTCACCACCTGCCTGACAATGAGCCGTACATTTCTAAAGGCAAGTGTGGCAGGGACTGATGGTCAACAGGCTCTTTGGGGCTTCTTGACAAGAATTCCCCTCATCCTCTTAGCTTCTGAACCACTGTGCTGAGACTCTGTGCATCTGAATGGTCTCTAACCAGCCCCAGGAGATGGGGTTAGAGCTCAGGGCAGATTCTTGAGCTGGCCCACGGGCCATGGTCAGGGTCAATTCTGGCTTTCCCAGATGTATTCACGTGCCGTATGAAGACAGACCTCTACTCCAGATGGCAAGAATGCTGGTATATTTTTATATCCTGAAACTATTACTATCATTAATTTTTAATAGTTGACATTTATTGAAATCTACCAAGAGTACTCCATCTGGAACATGTCATTTCATCTTTACAATAATGTATTAGGTAAAGGCTGTTATCATCTCCATTGTACAGTTGAGGAAGATGGAGACCTACCGGGGTGGCTATTACCATGTAGCAGAGTCAGGATTTGAACTCAGGACATGAGATTCCACAGTCCTGGCTTTCAGCCACTATGCTAGGCTGTCTACCTACATACACTAATACAAACTGGTGAGAGCCAGGTTTGACTTCTTCACAGTGGTCCCCGGGATGTCAGTTAGATTCTGACGCATTGTCAGTTTCGCTCTCTTTTAAGACTCAATTGTGTTGAGAGGATTACAGATACTGTAAGAGCTAGGAATTGCCAGATCTGTGCACCTGACCTCCATTCCCTTGTTAATAGCATTAAGAAGTTGTGGGAGGTGTGACAAAAGGAGATCACAAATTGGGAAATAACCCTCAACCAGAGCTACATGTGAAATCAGACAAACAGCAAATAATTTCTATCTCAAATATTGCATTTTTTTTTCAGTTTTGATTTTGAGTCGTTAAACCTGGCAGATCCTAAGCTGGGTAGGACTAGAGCTCAGGGACATGATGGACAGTCAGGGGCTACCCATGCTTGTGGTTTGCTGTTCCCCTGGGTAACAGCTTCTTTGGCATGTGTAGCAGACACTCTTGGTACTCTCCCCACATCCCACAGCTCTGTATATTTCTGGGCCCATTGGCTGCTCCCTGCTGGTCAGAACCCGTGTCTCTTAGTCTGACCGCTTTCTCGGGCAGCCAGAGCTGCCTCTGCCCTTTTGCAAGGCAGGCTAGAAGGGTTGGGGGATTAACACCTCTGAGCCCCAGCAGCCAGTGATGGATGGACTGGTGGCTGAATACCCCAACATCCCTTCCCTTCTGCTGGAAGAACTCTGAGGTGCCTGTTCTACATTGCTTTCCAGAGCTCCCCGGCTTGCCCACCCCGGTAACTTACTGGCTACAGACCCTGTATGGCTTTATCCACTTCCCCGGCTCACTTCCCTCACTTCCCATGTTGACTCTTTGCCCCTGGATCCTTGTCCCCAGGGCTGCTTCTAAGTGAATATATATTGATAATACCTAAGAAGCAGGTGGGGAGAGGAGAAAGTGTTCATGTTATGGCTCACTGTGGGGACAGGGCCATGGGTGATTCCCAAAGATCCCTAAAGGACTTGCTAGGCAACTGGGAAAGCAGAGGAAAGAGAGGCAGGAGATGACAAAAAGGACAGTGGTCTGGAGGCCAGAACCCCGGGGTTTATGTCCTGGCCTGGGTCATGAGGTTAGACATTTCACTCTCTTTATCTTTCCTTTCCTCATCTGTAAAATGGGTCTCATAATGATACACGTAAACATCAATGCATATATCATAATAATCCCTAAAACACTCTGCAGAGCCTGACTGTGAGGGTCAGATGGGACAACACATTTATAAACTGTAGAGTGCCCTGCAGATTTCAGTCATGTTAACTAGCAGGCCAAAGGACCCCTGTGCCCTTGGCATCCATCTCAAGGTTTCACTAACGCTGAGTGCTTCCTCATGACCGCCACTGTTCTAAGCCCTTTCCATATATTAGCTTATGTAATCATCGCAACAACCTAGAGAGGAAGGTACTATTGTCATCATCATTTGATAGATAAGAAAACAAGGCAGAGACAGGCCAAGCCTCTTGTCCATGATCACATGGCTCCTACGTGGCCAAGGCAGGGTTTGAATCCAGGGAGCCTTCATCCCTGTGCGTTCCTACCACCAAGGGAGCGTTTGTCCCTTCTCCATTTTCCCCATTAGCAGTGATGGGACTGTTGCTCATGACTGACTCCAACTAAGTCACTCTGGAGCTGTGCACAAATGGTGTCTGCTCCATTGCTCCCAGTTCTGTCTTACGGCCCCTGGTGACATGTTGAGTGGCACTTCCTTTTATTCTCCAGTTTCAAGGTGTTCCAGGCCCAGCCCATGTTCTTGTCCATGTTACCCTTTTCTTGAACAATCCATCATACCCTCTGGCTGGCTTTGTCTTTCTGGCGTCGAGACCCTGTCTGTTTGGGATACCTTCGTTCCATAATCCCTCTAGTTTTGGCACCTTTGCTGCCTCCTATGGGAGGTGTGTTTTACAGAACTGCATACGGTGGCCCAAAATGTGAGCCACCATTTCCTTTTTGCATAAGATTTTGGTCCTTTTTTCCAGAAAATATCTAAAATATTATGAAGCCCCTTAGAAAGAAATCTGATTTGGCTTTTACCTAGAATATTCTTTATCTCATAGTTTTTGCAGAAAAAAGTCAAGAACGGCCTGGGAATTTTTACGTTTCCTCAGAGAGCATCCGGAAAGGTAAGTCCCACATGCTAAGCTTCCTTTCGTATGACCTGAACTTCCGGACGGCGGGAGCATTCGTGTTTCAATGATTTGCAGGTGTAACGACTCCTCAGCCCTGAAATACAGAGAGGTCCAGGGGACACCTTGCATGGTCTGTACTGATGGTGAGGGGAGAGGAGAAGAGATTGGGGCACCTTAGAATAATGTACAGATTGATCATACCGAGAACACAAACATACTAGAACGTATCTGTGACAGCACACAAAACAGTGTAAATAGTGATATTGGTGCCAACAGGATGAAAGTGGGTGGCCTGGCCCCCAGGCTTTATCTAAGGATACAGCCTTACCTGCTATTTACTTACACCAGCTGTACTGGCTAAGCAACACTTTATTCAACTTTTATTTAAGAGACATTTTGCTTGTGGTTGGGTAACATTTTTCTTCCTTTTTTTTTCCTCCTCAAAAGACTTTTTCGGGAAGTATGAGGAGATATGCACTCCTTTTTTTCTTAATTAACTTCTGCGTACTAAAGAGAGACACTCAATGTTATCCCATCGAGGATTCTTATGAAAAGGAGACACGACGCCATCTAAGCTTTGGAAGGCATCCCAAGGACTTAGGTAGCAGGAGAGTGGAACTGAGGGGCATATGCTTTTTGTTTTCTCCCCACATCCCATCTTTCAGCACAATTACAGACAGCCTTGAAGAAGGCAAGTCTGGGAGAAAGGTTTGTAGGTGTGTATAGACAGATGAGTGAATGGCTGGGAAGAACGACAGATGAACTTCTTTGAAGTCCTCTCTCGTCTTGCTCTCTTCCTGAATCACAATGTCCAGAGGGGGTCCTGCTAGAGAAATTCAAATTCAGAGATAGCCCTGTGTGAAATGAGCAGTAAAATGTTGGGTCATCCTCACAAGCCCCGGTGGCCCAATCACGTCTGCAGGGAACTCATTCTCCATGGAACTTAATGGACTCACAGCTAGAGAAAGAGAGGGGTTGCCTTCATATTTCCTGAGAATCTCCAAAGCAGAGAACCATGGCTTCGTAATGTGGAGGAGAGGTTGGCAGAGGAACAACCCAAGGAGAACCACTTAGCACCTAATTTATACCTGGTGACACTGCAGCTAGATCCTGGTTCCATTGACATTCCAGTCTTCTTGGGCATTTCATGTCCATGGGTCCACAGTCATGGTGCCCATGCAGTTTGGAGGCAGGGAGGAAAGTAAAAGGCCGGAGTGTGTTGGGGAAAGCATCCTGCTTTCCTGTATTTTCTTTTTCTCTGAATTTCCTGTATTTTCTCTTCTGGGAGTGGATTTTAGTCTAAAGCAGTGGTTTTCAACCACTGTGCTGCCTCCCAGAGGATGCTTGCAATGTCTGGGATATTTTTGGTTGTCACAGCTGAGGCAGGGGAGGCTGTTGGCTTCTAGTGGGTAGAGGGATGGCCTAGGATGAGGCTACACATCCTACAGCATATAAGATGCCCCCCCCCAACAAAGAACTCTCCAGTTCAAGGTGTCAATAGTGTCTAAATTGAGAAATTTAGTCTCAATGACTAATGTCTAATGGCTTCTTGGTCATTCAGGTTTGGGAGGTTCTGTTGACTTGCCCAGTGGGTGCTGTTCCTGCCTCCTAAAATGCTGTGGCCTTGTCTACTTTAGTGTAACAGGCTTTGAAGTCATTAGCTGCTTCCCCCTCCCTGATTCGTTGTCCTGTGCCCACCTTCTTCATTCCACATGGAATCGTTCTCTTGAGATGCATCCTCCTGAGCCGGTGACCAGCCTCGTTAACCCCACTTGCCTGCCTGCCCTCCCAGGTCGGGGAGCTGTCACCCTGAGTTTTGCCATCCTTTGCAGAGCCTCTCGTCCGACCATGGAGGGACAGGCCTCAGTCGAGTATATATGACCCTTTTGCTGGGATGAAAACACCAGGCCAGCGGCAGCTGATCACCCTCCAGGAGCAGGTGAAGCTGGGCATCGTCAACGTGGACGAGGCTGTGCTCCACTTCAAAGAGTGGCAGCTCAACCAGAAGAAGCGGTCGGAGTCCTTCCGCTTCCAGCAGGTAACCAGCCATGTCTGGTGGGTTTCAGGTCCGTTTCATCACCGGGCAGAGGGGAGGATGGGGTCAGCGCTGTCTTGTGTGTTGCTGTAACGGAGCCCCTGTGGCCAGGCCCGTGATGGGTGTTTTGAGTGTCATTGTGAATCCATGCATGTGTATGTCTATCCCCTGTTGCCTGCACCCACACGGCCCCCGGGCTGAGAGCTGGATGACTCTGCCGGTTGTTGTGAGTCTAGAGATCATGATCAAAGACTCATCTGTCACCCCTGATTTTTCAGCTGCCCCTTCCCTCTGCATGTGGCCCTATTCTTTGGCTTTCCAGTCTTTTTTCTTTTCAGAGCCTTTTTCTCTATTCCTAGTGCCAGCACTCTCACAGAACCGTCACACCTTTGAACTTAGAGAAGTTGGACTGTTCCCAAGAAATAGAACTAAGATGACAAAACAAGTCACAGACCAAAAACCACCCACATTAGAGCGTGCTCACACACAAACAGTATTTCTGTAGACACGTATACAAAAGCAGAGCCAGAGGTAAGGAGATGGCACCTCAGGGCCATCACTAGGGTGACCACTCAGGAGACTGGGATTGGAGGATGGGTCTCCTAAAGGAGACTCCTGTTTTGTTCTTTAAAGATTATTTATTTGTTTATTTATTTGAGAGCGCATGAGCAGGGGGAGCAACAGGCTGAGGGAGAAGCAGACTCCTCGCTGAGCAGGGAGCCCAACACAGGGCTCGATCCAGGGGTCCTGAGATCATGACCTGAGCTGAAGGTAGATGCTTAACCGACTCAGCCACCCAGGCACCCAAGACTCCTGTTATTTTTGTAAGAATCTATATAACTCCATATGTGTACTTCATGCACAATTTAAAGCAATTGGAAGAACTCAGACTTGACCTTAGGAAGCATATCTGTGGTCCAGCCCCTTCGTATTAGAAAGAAGAAGCTGTGCCTAGGGCGTTAGGGGACAGGTCCAAGACCCCTCACCTGGGAAGTGGAGGGAAAGGCAGGATCAGAATGGTTGCTTTTTCTCCCCATCTCCCCATGGTGCTTCCCAGAAGGTGTGTATTCTGTCCTCTGTCCTCAGAAGACCTGACACACCTGCTGTTGGGGGGAGGGGCAGCGGGACCAGCACTCACCTACTGCAGAGATGGAGTCCTGTCTCTCTAGCGTGGGAGTAGTGAGTCATCGAGCAGCATTTGTCCAGCTGGGCCAGCAGTCTACTGACAATGCTCAGTGTTGAATGACCTAACCTGTTCTGTTGCTCATAGTGTGCATTGCAAGAGGAGTACCATTGTTCCCATTTTACAGATAACTGAGGCTTGGAGAGTAGTGAGGCAGAGGAGCCCTTTCTCACGGCAGGGTCTATGCTCCCTTCACTACACTCTGCCTTCTTAGTGCTCCCTGAAAGAGGGTCCCCCGCTCTGCCGGCCGGCTTCCCTCCTCCTGGAGATCTGACGGTGAGGTGGTGCTCCAGTGCCGACAGGAACCCGGGGTCCTCCTCTTTCAGGAGACGCAGGGAAGCTGCGGTCCTACGGGGATAGCCTGGCTTTGGGCAAACAACGTTTTTCTTCTTCCTGGCCAGTCATTGGCCCACGGAGCATGGTAGTTAAGAGCAGCCAGGGTTCCGGGGCCTGGCAGCCCAAGTCACATCCTTGTTCTGTCACTCGGGGCTGGATGACCTCAGTCTTTCTGTACCTCTGTTTCCCATCTCACATGTAAAAGGAGAACATTGGACAAAGTAAACCACGTAAAGGACTCAGCATGCCGGGCACACAGTAAATGCAAAGCAGATGTTAGCCGTCTCTGTCTGTATCCAAGAGGCTTCTCCTGGTCCCATGAACATGCCTAGAACTCTTGGGTGTGGCTGACAATGGGGGCTCATATTTGACATGGCAGGCAATCCCAGCCCGTGGGAGCTGACCCTACTCTGTGCCCTGAGAGCCTCTGGGTATTTCTAGAGCATCCCCCATCCTGGGACCGGTGGTTGTGAAGACTGTCCTGGGGGCTGCCCCCATCTTCCCTTTCCTCTACGCCTCTGTCCACTTGTCTGTCTCCTTCACTTCCCCTCCTGTGAGTGGGCACCACCCAGGTTCCCTTCAGGTCCTTCTCTGTGAAGGTGGTCTTAAGTCCGTGTCCCCTTTCTGGTCCCACCTGTGGACTGGTGCAGCCACCAGCGGGGTGTGTCCTGCTGAGGCGCTCACAACTTGCAGCATGTCCAGCAACAAACCATACCTTGGGGCTGCTTCCCTTTCCTGGCTCCCCATTTCTGTTCACCGCACTGTTACCTTCCAGACACTGAGGTTGAGACTTTCCATCCCTTGGGCTCTTCTCCCTCACGCCCCTGTCTCCAGCCAGCTGCATGTGTTGCTTGGTTTTGCTCTGTGATGTCCTTCCTCTTGCATCGGCTCCTTCCTTGCTATCCCCTCCGGTGCCAGCTTCTGGCACCTTCGTGGGGCCTGCCACATAGTCTCTAGGTGGTGGATCTCCTTGCTGCTGACTCTTCCCACCTCCACTCTGTCAGACCTTAAAGCTGTGCCCAGCCCACACCTTCCCGTGTTTCCCTGCTGCTTCCTGGACCCAGCTCAGTCTTAGCTGTAGTCACAGTCCAAACACCCCTCCCACGCTGGCCTCCTTTGGCTCCCTCAGGGGACCTTTCTGGATGTCTAGATGTCAGTCCCTGGGCATTTTTTCTCGGATGTTCAGATACTTTGAGGTAGTTGTTACTAAAATAGCAACAGATTACAGCCCTCACATGTCTATTCAACCTTTGCTCAATGACTAATAGACTCGACTGCATGCTCTTGGAAAGCTATAAGGCCTGGTGTCTTGTCCTTTAAGAGTGCAAAGTCTCTCTGAAGATTCAACACACACACACCCCAAGGACACACACATGCACAAACGAGCTGGGCCAGGCCGCATAGCTCAGGGCCAGGGGGCGTCTATGGTCACTAAGGCCTGGGGCGGTCTGGAGAGCCTTAAGGCAGAAGGTGGACCTTGACCCAGACCTGGAACGAACTGATGGGGAGGAATCATCGCCCTTCACATTCAAAGGGTCTCAGAGACAGATAGGTGCATGGAGTATTTCCAAACACTACAGGACTGGCTTGGTAAAGGAGCCTACAAGGAGGAGGGCAGGGGGTTATAAGGTTGGGAAGGAGGTGGGAACCAGAGCGGAGGGGAGATTCTTCGTTGTAGGAAAGGGGTCTGCTCTTCAGGCACAACTTCTGTGAGTACTTGAATTTCTCTAGGGGCCGATGGCAGATGTGCTCAGCCTCATTTGCATGTTGGAGATGTTATTGCAATGGAATGTATCTTGCAAACAGCATAAAATCTGAAAGAAACTCTTAATGCCCAGAGGGTATTATTTCTCGTATATACTTTGAAAATGAACTGAATTTTTTTCCAGGAAAATCTTAAACGGCTGAGAGACAGCATCACCCGAAGACAAAGGGAGAAACAAAAATCAGGGAAGCAGGCAGGTATGTAGCTTGGGGGTTGCTGCATTGTGGGGGCTGCTGGCACCTGTCGTTTCTAACTCTCCTCTCTGCTGTGGCTGGAATGGGCAGAGCTTGCCCAGGGCCTATCACCCTGTTTACAGTTCTGGGTACCCCACTGTACTCTGAGGTTCTTTTGGGCAATGGCTTTGTCTTGTTTTTTTTTGTTTCTTTTTTTTTTTGCGAGAGAGCATGTGGGGTGTGAGAGGACAGAGGGAGAGGGAGAGAGAGTCCTAAGCAGGCTCCACACTCAGTGCAGAGTGCGGGGCAGAGCTCCATCCTACGTCCCCTGAGATCCTGACCTGAGCCAAAACCAAGAGTCAGACACTTAACCAACGGAGCCACCCAGGGGCCCCTGTCTTGTTTATTCTGTGTCTCTAGTACCCGGCCCATAAGACATGTCACCAAGGAAGTGAAAGGATTGACCTCTGCGTCTCCTGTCCTCTCCTTCAAAGAGGAGGATAAAACTTTCTCCCCAGGCACCTGTCTCTCCCCCTTGGCATTTAGGAAGACATGTTTTTTGAGCAGAGAAAGGAGAAAATCTCATGCACATAGTATCTGTTTCTGAATGAAGCAGGGAATGGCATCCCGGGTGTCCACAGCACACAGTGCTTCAGAAGCCAGGACCCAGAAGTGGCAGGGCTTCTGCCAGGCCGAGTAGGGGTCCAATAGCAGGGCACACATTCCAGTTGTCTACACGGAGGACCAGGCCTCTTGGCACCGCTAGCCCTGAGCAGTAATGGGCATTTGCCTACATTGAATATTTCCACTAAGAGCCTCTGGCATGGTGGGTCTCTATGATTTATTTTGGCCAGCCTATACCAGGTAGAGCTGCCAATAAAAGCCTTCCAGAAACTCTCGGATCTTGAGTAGAGCCCCAGTAAATAAAGGACTAAGTTTGTGTATAACTTCCATAGTCTGTCTCCAACTGCCATCAATAGCCTGACTTCTCATGACCCTGGCCAGACAGGTGACACCCCAGTCTTTAAAAATGACATCTTCCTCCTACAGGCCTCTTGCTCATGCCTTTTCTTTCTCTCCTGTGTGAAGACTCCTGGGCTGCAAGACCCAGCCAGCAGCCCCTGCTCTGTGAGGCCTTCCCGGGCCCCTGCACCCCCTTCCCTACATGAGTATTTATAGGACCTACTATCCCTTGCATTCATCCAGCACTTCTCTTTTGCTGCCTCTGATTGCTCTTACTTCGTCCCTGCATTCAAACCATCAATTCCCAGAGGTTCTGCCTCCAAAATGCATCTTCAGTCTGATGATTTCTGACTGTCTCCCCTGCCACAGCTGCATGCAGGCCACCATCATCTCTTCCTGGATGAATGAGGCACCTCTTCAATTGTCTCCTCATGTCTACTCTCACTTCTCTACAGTTAATCCTCCAAACTGCAGCCAGTGACCTTTTAAAAAATAAAAGATCAGATCAGATAGTCCCTTGCTCAAAACCTTCCAGGGCTCCGGTCCCACCCAGAGTAAAATCACCCTCCTCACTGTGGCCTGAGAAGGCCTACGTGGTCTCCGCCCTGAGCTCACCTCACTGACCTCCACTTTCCCTTTCAACCCTGTGCTCTCATCCCAAAGGACTCCTTTATTGTTCGTCTAACAAGTCAAGAGCAGCCCTCCCCAGGGCCTTTGCACTTGTCCCTCCTCCACTTTTCCCATGTCTTCACTGACTGGCTCTTTCCTCCTTCAGAATTTGGCTGTAAGTTCTCTTCAGAGAGGCCTTCTCCACATTCTCTCCAGAGTGACCCTCTGCCACTCATGTGCCTTTACTCACACTCTTTTCACATATCACAGACTGAAATTATGTGCCTATTCTCCCTGTAATTTTCTGGCCCATTCCCCCACCGTCACCTCCCATAAGCTCCCTGAGGGCAAGAGCTTGGCTGTTCTGTGCTTTGCTGAATGCCCAGAATGTAGGACAGTACTTTGATTGGGCTCAAGAAATCTCTGTTGGAATAAAATGTTTGGTAACACCATTCATTCATTCCACAAACATCTACCTGAGTGCCAGGTTCTCTGCCAGACATAGAGACCCGTAAAGCAAGATCTTTACCATTGGGTAATTTATGAGTTAGTCTTTTCCTTGTGTAGGTCTGATTTTCCCAGCTAGAGCCTGCCCCACAATGCCTAGTGCAGTGTTTTGCATCTGGCAGTAGCCTACTGAATATTAATGATTTTGATAATAATTGATTTTGGGAAAAGAGGCATACAGAGGTTATAACCATGGCAGAAGGTCAGAGAGGTCATCCTAAGATGTCTACTTGGGTGGCTAGATTTTACATGTATGCTTCCTCTACCGAAACTCACATGTGTTTGCCCTCCCGGCTGAAGGGAGGAGAAAGGAGAGAAGGCAGAAAATCTGGTTCAAGAGCTGCATAGTAATCTTCAGGTCAGACCACAGGTTCTAGGTGGGAAAAGGGATGAGGTGCTTTTTAAAACTAGAATGCATAAACCCAAAGACAGAAGCCTTGATTAAATGAAACATTTCACACTTTGACACAGGGGCAGCCTCAAAAAAGCTGTTATTTGGTGGTGCGTGAGTGTTTGAAGTCCCGAGAGTTGTAGTATTAGAATTACAAGCGTTGGTCAGCGGGGGTTCTCACACCTTTACCACCCAGACAATGGAGACGAGGAAGCAAGACCCACACACATGGTGGAGAGTCAAAGGGGACCAGAGTGGGCCTTGTGGCATTCAGGGTTGGGGTCAAGTTCCTAGCTGCTGCTCCCCTCAACTAGCTGGGAACCAGACAAGATAAGTACCCCAACTGAGCCTCAGTCCTCATCTACAAAGTGGCACAAATAAAAATGCCTCCCCCATTAGAGTTTTGTGAGGATCGAACAAGTTAGGGGACAGCTGGGGCCTCCTGCAGATGCCTGGCACATGGACACACCCTACGGACCACACACCTGCACAGCAGCTGGTGTCCTCTCAGTCAGGGCCTCCCAGGGAGCATGCGCTGGGCTGAGACTCGCCATCCAGGGTCCAGTCCTGGAATCCTGGGTTTTGGAACATTATACAAAGTTCACCCAAAGCTAATCAGCTCTGAATAAGTGATACCTGTCAGTGTCGTTACACTAGAATGGTCAAGGTCTACATTTTTTCAAAGGAACGTGGTTGAATGCCCTCGCTTCCCTTCCCCTCTACTCTTCAAGAGGAAGACCCTCTGGCTAGGTTTGAGGGGGAGGTGTTAAGTATTTTACTTTTACATTAGGGGCTTTGATTAATGTCTTAACTAGTAGAAAATCAAACCAAATCTAATTTGACACTAGACCGGAACAACTGGGGACCACATTCCCCCATAGGGAGAATGTTCTACCCATCAGCCCCAAGAGTTTCCTTTCATGTTCACTTTTTTAAAAAGATTTATTTATTTATTTGAGAGAGAGAGCACAGTGGGGAGAGACAAAAAAAAAAGCCCCAAGCAGACTGTGCTCCATGCAAAGTCTAACTCGGGGCTCGATCTCACAATCCTGAGATCAGGACCTGAGCTGAAACCAGGAGTCAGACACTTAACTGACTGCACCACCCAGGCGCCCCTTGTTTTTGTTTTTTATTGTGGTAAAATACCCATAACATAAAATTTATCCTTGATCCTAAATGTATAATTCAGTGGTGTTAAATACATCCACATCATGCAACCATTACCATGATCCATTTCTAGAACATTTTCTTCCCCGACAGGGATTTGAGAGCAAAGAGCTGATGTGGGAGATGATCCCGGGGAACACAGGGGGAGTGGGGAAGTGAGAGAGGAAGAGAGAGGGGACCAGCAAAATGCAGTTACCACTGTGGAGACTGGAGCTTCTTGTCCCTGGAGACACTGGGATTCAATGGACAGCACCATGGAAGGGGCCAAAAAGTGGGGCATTTATACACCAGCTCCCATGTCTGGGGGAAGCCCCTCGGAGGAGGGGTGCTTGTCATCTAGTTTCCAGAGAAAGCCTTAGGCAGTTTGGAAGTTGGACCCTATGCTCCATGTTATAGTCACTGTGTAGCCCTCGTGCTGCTTGTGTGTGCTTGTGGAAGTACAGGGTAGACATCTGGGGTGGGGTAGGGGAATGCAGGGGAAGAGATTAGGATTGTGACAGGTTTAGGGCAACCTACTCTGCTTTGACCATTGCATCTCCTTAAAAAAAAGAAATAATCTGTTTTCCACATTGAGCTTTTATTTTTACCAGAGGAAAGAGTTCTGCTTTCCCGGGCACCTGCATGGCTCAGTTGGTTAAGTATCTGCCTTCGGCTCAGGTCATGATCCCAGGGTCCTGGGGTCAAGTCCCACATCAGGCTCCCTGCTCATCAGGAAGCCTGCTTATCCCTCTGCCCTTCCTCGTGCTTGTTCTCTCAATCTCTCTCTCTCTTTCTGTCTCTCAAATAAATGAATAGAATCTTAAAAAAAAAAAAAAAAAGAACTCTACTTCCTCCCCACCCCTGCCAAAAGAAAAAGAAAAAAGAAAAGCATTTAGAAACCAGTGACACAGGGTAACATCAATCTGTAGGAAAATTAGGGTTGACAAATGGCATTTCTGCTTAAAGGACCTTTTCTAGGAACAGAGCCCATTCTAAACATAAGGGCTGTCTCTGTTTATTTAGAAATCTCATTTGCCTTAGGAAAGAAAAGCGGTAACTATTTTCCTCTGATTTGAGTTAGAATACCAAGGATAATTAAAAAGTAAGATTCTGTTCATAATAACGTGCTAGTCTTTCTTCAGCCTTGAGGAGTTGTTTTGTTCTTGCTGGGAAGGTGTAGAACATGGATGGTGTAGCTCAGAGGGGCTGGCACGGCCCGTGGCTTGTTGGACACCCCAGTTGAAGACAGTCCGTATTTGTGTTCTGGGTGTGTGTGGGGCTCATCTGCGGCAGGATGGGGAGGAGCAGGCCAGGTGCCAGGCAGCCTGGGCTCCCGTCCCTCCACTCTAATCACTGCATCCCTTTATGATCCAGGACAATCCCTTAAACCACTCTGTGCCTCAATTTCCTCACCCATGGCTGTACCTGACTTATCAAGTTCACGGGGAAGAAGTGAAGTTCAGAGCAAGTATAATGACCCATGTGGACACGCTCTGGGAAAAGTACCGTGCAATATAGTGCTGGTTGCTGTTCCTACCGTTGTTCCTTTCTTCTAAGAATATCAGGCTTTGATAGACTGGCTCTACTTGATTTTTTGAACTTCTGACTCCTATCTTTTTTTCCTGTGTATTTTACTTTCCTTCCTCCTAGAACCGGTTGAGGGTGGGAAATCGGGGCCTCAAAGTGAATTAAGCAGATAAGAACCTCCCTTTAAGAGAGTGTTGTTAAAAAAAAAAAAAATACCAGGTCAAAGCTGAGGAAAAAAAATAAGGCTCACACCCATTTGGGCCCAAGATGCTCTGGGCCCACACCCAGGTGCAGAACAGCCGGCGGGTCTCTGCCCACGTGGTTCCAGGCTCAGGAGGCTGCTTGCCCTGCGCCATGGTAATGAGGAGAGCCCGAGGGTGTGGGAAAGATCTGTGTCACACTGAGACCTAGAAAGCTGGTTTAATACTAGGACCAAACACTGCCCTTGGAACCCGTCTCCAGGATGAGGCGTGTGTGAGGTCCACGCAAACCACAGTCCAGCTTTGTGGCATCCTCTGTGTGGAGTGTTTCCCACAGGCTCGGTCTACCCTGTCCTCGAACTTCCTCTCTCCTATGGCTGTCATTTCCCTATTCGTGGTTCTTGGGCAGATTCTGGCTTTGGTTCGAGGAGCCACCTCTGCTCCTGGACTCCCTGAACCCCTGGCCGCACCCATCCCACAGCAGAGGAGAGGCGGAGGAGGATGTGGGGCCCTGGAGATAAGAGCACCTGGCTGGAAAGTACACGGAGCTCACACCTCTCCCTGAGGCCCTGAGCCCGGACTTGGGAATGATCCGGGCATCACGGGAGCCCTGTGACTTGAGCTCACCTGGTGTTCACACTCTCCCGTGGAGGAAGTGGGCAATGGGCCCCCACAGATATTTTGTTCTGCTCAGTCTAGAACCCAGTGTGGAAATCTAGGGAGGATTGAAGATCAGCTACTGGGCAGGGCTAAGCCAGTCAAGAGACCAGTTTAATGCTGTGCAGAGTGAAGGAATAATCTCTTCCTAAGTCTGTTGGGTCCAAAGCCACTGATCAGCCTCACAAGTCTCAGAACCTTTTATGGGGCTGATGGACTTACTTTCATTAGCCCTCTGGGCCCTTGCTGTCAGTTGCAGACTGCGCAGCTAGCACCCATCATTTGTTGAGGGATTCAGAGGCCGTATGATTAGTGGTTAGGAGCCTGGACTCCAAGCCTGGGTTCAAGTCCCAGCTGTCCCACTTACCAGCCACATGCTACTCCACTTTTCTGGAACTAGTTTCGGTTGGGAATGGTGATAATACTGTTTACTTTGTGGGTGTTGGGAAGCTCCTAGAACTCTGCTGGAGCATAGGATAACCAGCTTTAGGGTCAACAGTGCTCATGGGCTCTCCTTCTGAAAGGGAAGTACTCCACATCCCACAGCTGGAAAATGGGAGAACTGTAGCCCCAGACATCTCCCCAGTCTCAGGCTCTCTGCCTGACGTGGAAGCATTAGTCTTGCTTTCTCCCATGCCTCCACCCCTCTCCTCTGTCACGTAGTGATGGCCACACAGGAGTCTGTGAAGTTTCAGTGTTGAACTGGGCAGGGCCCCCTCCCCCTTCCCACACTCTCTCCCTTCCTTTCCCTCCCTTCTCCTCCCCAACAGGCACCCACAAGGTTCGGGCCAGGGAGGCGGGCGGAGAGGGAGCAGATGAACAGTTTGGCGGGTCACAGGTGCCTCAAAGCTTATCTCTTTTTCTTCTAATTTCAGACTTGGAGATCACCGTCCCAATTCGGCACTCACAGCACCTGCCTGGGAAAGTGGAGTTTGGAGTCTATGAGAGCGGCCCCAGGAAAAGCGCCTTTCCCCCAAGGACAGAGCTAAGGCGAGGAGACTGGAAAACAGATAGTACCTCCAGCACAGCAAGTGAGCAGGGGAGGAGGTGTGCCTTCACATCTGCATTCCTGGTGGTGCCTTTGGGCTTTGGGAACAGTCTGTTGTGAGCCCAGCAGACCCCAGCTGGATCCTGATTTGGGTTTGGGGGGTGTAAGAAATGGGGGACATTTAGCCTGTGCAGTTTACCTTTTTTCAGAGAACCAAAGATCTTTTACATCACTATGCCCTAAAGCCAGGTTTGTGTAATAATTTATTACACTGTTCCTTTTATAACTAGAAAAACCTAGTAATGACACTAGTTAATATTTACTGAGCATTTACTATATGCTAAGCCTCTTCTATATATTCTCTGATTAATTCTCACAATAGCTCTATGGCATAGGCACCATGACCTGTGTTTAGTGAGGAGGAAACAGGAGTCCTCATGCCTTGCCCCAGGTTAAACAGCTAATAAGTGGTGGTGTCAGGATTTGAACTTGGGCAGCCTGGATCCAAGGCCCAGATCCTCAACCACTGTCCCTTCTGCTTCCTCAGCTGTGGTAAGGAGAAGGAAAGGGTGCGAAGTCAGAAACATGAGAAAATGATGGACTCATATTTGAGAATTCTAACCTTATGGAGGAGTTGAGGATCCAATTAGGAAATGTGGGAGACATTTTGGCTGAAAAGCTTGATGGAGTCTGATTGCAACAGACAACTCCTGCTTATGGACATGCAGGAGGTGGGGGCTTTGGTTCCATGTCTAGGGTGGCGGTAGCACACCTCAGACACACCGGCTTCACCAGCAAAATAGATGTCGTTTCCCTTCTTTTGCACAGTTGAGCATTTTCAAAACAGCTAGGAAAACAAGGAAAGACGAGGAGACACGGGACTGAATTTCAGGACTTGTGGCTTCCTAAATGTCAGGCAGAGAACCCCCAAATGGATATGAGGATAGGAAGGTCATCTAAACCCAAGGGTTCTTGATCTTTTCTGCATCAGAGACCGTTTGGGAATCTGATCTGTGCTCTGGATGTTCTTCCCAGAGAAATGCATGGGAGCGTGTATGTGTACACACACACACACACACACACACACACACACACACACACACGGGGTTGCCCATCCATGGCCTTAGGTCAAGAACCCCACCCCTGTCTCCCTTCTTACTTTACGGATTGTGCATGTATAATCCAGAGCAGGAAAGAGTTTTGTGCAAGGCCACACAGTCAGTGAAGCCAGGGTGGGAGCAGGCCCCGATTTTTTCTCGACTTCTAGTTCCTGCCACTGCTACCTGTTTAAACAGACCCAAAGCCTATCACGTGACCACAGGGGACGCCTCCACCGGGTAGAAGAGAAAACTCCTCCTTCCATAATGGGGCGTGGTAATGTGTATCCAAAGCCCTCCTAAGGCAATTTAGAGAATTCTGACAAGTTCAGAAATGGGAGAGCTTTTCCCAGTGATGGCAGCTGGCTTAGGAAGCCCGAGGCAGGTGGCTCATCTCTCAGATGAGAGGTGGAAGACCACAGTGGTACAGATCCTCTGTGCATTCCAGGGTGGAGAGGAGGGGAAATGTAACAAGACAAATGGGAAGTACTCATTTCAGGTTCGGATTAACTTAAATGATTTTATGTGTATGTTTTACTTTGAGGTAAAGATGGAATGGAAAGCATAAAGTGTGCTTTTTACTTTGTGCAACGGTTTATGGCCCAGGGATGGCTATCTCGTCTGGTTAAAAAATGTTATGAAATGCCAGACCAGCGGATTTTACTCCAGTCCCTGCTATACAGTTTCAGTTATCTATTGCTGTGTAACAAACCACCATAAAACACAGTGGCTTGAAGTGTACATTTATTTATACTATAGTGCACTTGGGCAAGACTCAGTGCAGCTGGTTTAACTCCACTCCACGTGGGTGAGTTGGGGTCACTCATTCCTGTATGTGTCCTCAGCTGTAAGCCCGGCACGGGTGGGACCATCCTAGATGCTCTGTCATCCTTTGGGACCTCTCCCCTTATGGCCTCTAAGTCAGAAGACTGAACTCCTTATACTTATATGGTAACATAGTCCAGAAAGGGAACATTCCAGGAGGATAGACCCTGATGTGCAGGTGCTTATCAGGCTTTGCCTTGCATCGCACTCACTAATGTCATATTGATCAGAGCAGCTGTCATCTCTTGGGAACCACAGAAGAACAGTTGCAGGTTAAATCTGGTCATAACCAAGATTTTAGTTAAGAATATTAATGTTATGTTTAACAGAACACAAATTTTATTACAGAAAAACTTTTAGCCTTTTTGTAGATTGTTGGGTCCATGGTTTTTAAGGGTATTATATTTGATCACTTTTTCCCCCTCATTCATTTATCCATCAAATATTTGAGGGTTGCTCTATGCATTCTGAGTGAGACTGTACACTGGAGACATAAAGATGAAAAAGAAATAGAGACCATCCCTCGTGGTGGAGTAGAGAAAACATGAAACTAGCATGAGCTAGATGCTTGTCTGTTCTTTCTTCCTGGTGACACAGGCCAGGAAGAGGAAGGCACTGCCACCCCCCCACCCCGGGCTAGAGGGGTGATGACAGGGGCCAGAGCCTCCTACCAACCATGCAGTCCAGAGGGGATGTGGGTAAGAAAGGCAGCCTGGGGAGGGGAGAGGGCCAGGACAGATGAACTGGGGAGCCAAGGTTCAAAGCCAAACTTGGGGATTCAAGATTTAGGAGTACCCAGGGAAGGCATAATGAGAACTGATGAGTATGAATTTGTAGGGTTCCGGAGCCAGTGCCTGGCCAACTTTCTGCTCTCTGTCAATGGACAACTTTCAGAAGGAGGCTGGTTTGTTGTGAGGGAGTGGCATGAAGAATGGTAAAGGACAGGAGGCTTGGCTCCACAGGACTGGGAGGGGTGGCTTCCACTGGGGGAATCTGGAAAGGTTTCCATAGCATTTGCCCTGAGCATTGGAGCCTGAGGTTTTAGCCTTGTGGCTAAGGGTAGGATGGGGACATTCTGGCCAAGTGGACACTTCTATGTACAGGTGCCTGACTAGAAAGGAAAAGGGTCACATGCTCCTTAAAAAGCAAACTCTGAATCTCCTGGCTTATTAAGTATTTTGATATATTATTTTAGATGTAAACATCTACTTCTAGGAAATACTCCAAAATTATAATCTTAACTTGCTCTATTTCAACACACATCTGAATTAATTAGGTCAAAATTGATACCATAATGAAGTTGAAACTAAGACTATTTCCTTATTAACTAATATGATGAGGGGCTGTTTTAAGGGAAATTCAGTAAACCCAAGATCTGGCAATATGGCTAGTGGTGACAGTGGTAATTAAAGTCAGGTTTTTTGTCTTAGTTGACTGACTGTTGTTCTTTTTTTTTGCTCCTGGATCATCACATATTTGAGCTTGTTCTAATTCTCCTTGTCCAGTATGGTTGCCACTTGCCAAATATGGTTTTTTAAATTGAAGTTAATTAAAACTGTTCCTTGTATGCACAAGCTACCATATTGGATAGTATACAATAGAATATTTCCAGAAAGTTCTATTGGATAGAGCTGTCCTAATAAGATAGGTAGGTGATACATTCCCAATTCAAAAGCCTTGAGCACCTAAACTCACACAGTCATAGTTCCTACTGTGAGCATAAATTATGCTTTGCAGTTTGTATTTTGTCTGTATCAAATTGGCCCCTTATTAGAAGGTATATATGTGTGTGTGTCTGTGTGTGCGTTTGTGTGTGTGATTACATGCTTGCTGTAATTCCTAAATAAGTAAAATACTTCAACAACAAGATGTTTGCAGATTTTAGAAATACCACTGAATAAGAAAGAAAGAGAGCATCTCTGCTTCTTTGTCTGACAAACCAGACCACTAATATCAGATAGGATTTTCACAGGGATTAAGTGCAGTCATGTTTTTAAAGCATGTAATGTGTGGTAAGCCCTCAGTAAATGGCGCCGATAAAGCGAAGAAAAATAAAGGTAATAAGAAGGTGAACCATTTCATTTTATGCTGAAAGAAAATCTAAACACTAATAAAATGATAAAAGATGGCAGCCTTTTGAAGATCCCGTATTCATGGCTTCTGTATTGTTTCTATCGGTAAAAATAAGTAAGTGCTAGAGTCCTGCATTTTATTTTAACCTGAGAGAATCCACGGTCCAGCTAATTTTGTCTGTACCCTTCAGGCAGTGCGAGTAACCGATCCAGCACCCGGAGCCTCCTCAGCGTGAGCAGTGGGATGGAGGGGGACAATGAGGTGAGAGCGGGGACCCCACCCCCATTTTTCTTGTCTGAGGGGTCACGCCACTGCAGGAAATAGAAATCCAGATGAAAGAAGCCAGACACAGAAGGTCACATACTGTAGGATTCCATTTATGTGAAATATCCAGAATAGGTAGAATCAGAGAGACAGAATACTGATTTGGTGGTTACTGGAGGCTGTGGGGAGGGGGACATGGGGAGTACAGTGTTTCCTTTTGGGATGATGAAAATGTTTTGAGACTAGATAGAGGTGGTGGTTGTATAATATTGTGAATGTACTAAGTTGTTCACTTTAAAATGGTTAATTTTGGGGTGCCTGGGTGGCTTAGTGGGTTAGGCCTTTGCCTTTGGCTCAGGTCATGATCCCAGGGTCCTGGGATCGAGCCCAGCATCCTGCTCCCTGCTCAGCGAGGAGCCTACTTCCCTCCTCTCTCTCTGCCTGCCTCTCTGCCTACTTGTGATCTCTCTCTCTGTCAAATACATTTAAAAAAAAATCTTAAAAAAAAAAATAAGGGGCGCCTGGGTGGCTCAGTGGGTTAAGCCGCTGCCTTTGGCTCAGGTCATGATCTCAGAGTCCTGGGATCGAGCCCCGCATCAGGCTCTCTGCTCAGCGGGGAGCCTGCTTCCTCCTCTCTCTCTGCCTGCCTCTCTGCCTGCTTGTGATCTCTCTGTCAAATAAATAGATAAAATCTTTAAAAAAAATAAAATAAAATAAAATAAAATGGTTAATTTTATGTTAGGTGAATTTTACATCAATAAAAGGCGAGAGAGGGAAGGAAGGAAGGAAGGAAGGAAAGAAGGGAGGGAGGGAGGGAAGAAAGGAACAAAGTGAGGGAGGAAAGGAGGGAGGGGAGGAGAGAAATTGATACTCCATCTGACTGGTTAAGCCAAGAGGGCATCTCTGAGAAGCAGCAGGAGGACTATCAGGGAATCTGGGGTTGAGATCACATTTGGGGCCTGGATCAGAAGCCGTGAGAAATGGTGGAGCCAAGGCCGCTGCTCCCTGTATCCCCAGGGCAACATGCTCTTTCGTCTCTTCTTCCCTGGACATACTTGCTTTCTTCTCTCACTGTACACTGGCCTTTTCTGCTCCTCTGCATGAATGGTGGCAAATAGTCCCCTGAGAGCCACTAGGTCTCTTAGGAGAGGGTGAGCTACTCCCTTAGACTGAAGTGTCTATTCTGATCCAGGGACGAGTGGCTGGGATGGACAGGAGGGGTCACTGCCAACCCAGGAGACTCCCTGAGATAGAGTCCTTGGGGTGGGCTACCCCTCCAGTGAGCAGCTTCTGCTAATGACCCCATGACTGAGAACCACTCATGGTTCCACTGTCTCAGAAAGGGACTTGGGTTTAAAAACAAAATTTCTCCAGCTCTCTCTGGCTGTACAGAGCAGGCTTCTCAAACTTTAATATGCATGAGAATCTCCTAGGCTCCTGTGAATATGCAGGTTCTGATCAGGCAGGTCTGACAAGGAGTTGGAAAGCCAGCATTTCTCACAAGCTCTCAGGGGATGCTAATTTGATGGCCCACAGGGGGCACTCTGAGGAACAAGGGCCATTAATGATAATTTGGGCTCCATTGTCTCCTCAGGGAGTGTAGGCCTCAATGGAAAGCTGACCTGGTTTGCTAGGTTCATTTTCAGTTTGCGGATAACCTTTAGCCAAAGCCTGAGGAGGACTGAGAGGCTTTTGGGAAATGGTGTCCAATTATGCCTGTTGCCTAATGTAACTTTCCGTTTTCTTTCTTGTCCTTTTTTGCTGTAGGATAATGAAGTCCCTGAGGTTCCCAGAAGTCGTAGCCCGGGCCCCCCACAAGTGGAAGGAACACCCGCCATGCCCCTTGAGAGGCCCCCCAGAGTACCTCCCCGAGCTGCCTCACAGAGGTAACATTGATGCGGAGAAGAAGTGTTTTCCTCACTCTCTGAATTCCAGCAGGTGGAGAGTAGGATTTGGAGACATCTAAGATGACCTCAGAATGAGTCCAGAGTGAACTGAAATGCCTACTTTTGATGCATTTCAACAGGGACTCGTTGTTAATACGATGCTTTATTCAAGTGCAAATACTTTTTAAAAAAAAATTTTTTTTTAAGATTTTATTTATTTACTTGAGACAGAGATCACAAGTAGGCAGAGAGGCAGGCAGAGAGAAAGGAGGAAGCAGACTCCCTGCGGAGCAGAAAGCCTGATGTGGGGCTCTATCCCAGGACTCTGGGATCATGACCTCAGCCGAAGGCAGAGGCTTTAACCTACTGAGCCACCCAGGTTCCCCAAGTGCAAATACTTTAAGTAGCAAGTACAATATTTTATCAATGAAGTACGTTGGCAAACACCAACTTTTTGAGTAATTTGTATGTTTGCTTAGAATGCAGCTTCCTCATAACTAATTCCCTTGGCTGTATGTGGGGACAGTACCTTTTGGGGACCAGGAGATAAGAAGGAGTTGGGGATGAAAATAGAGGTGGGGTGCATAGCTCGGTGTGGTGGGGAGCATGGTTCTAGTGCCACACAATCTGGGGACAGTGTCCAGAAGTCACTTGTGAACTTGGGTGAATTATTTCACTTTCATGTAACTCAATTCTTCATCTGTAAAATGGGGATAACAGTAGAATGTCCTCACAGAGTCATAAGGGTGGTGTCTGGGCCCATAGTAAAAGCTCAGTAGAATGAGTGACTTTTCTCATCCAGGAGGAGAATGAGCATATGAAGGTTTGGAGATGGGCATTAGACAGACAAGCTGGGAGTGTTTGCTGGGCTCCAGTATCTGTCTTTGTTCATAATGGTTGTCTGGCCTCTGGTAGGAACCTTTTCAAGGTCTCGTGGAGTAACAGGAAAAGTGGTCAAAACTAGCTTGTGCGTCCACCCATGCAGAAAGGGTCCTTGGGAATGAAAGCCTAGGCTTGTCTTAGGTGTTTATTTCTTTGATGTCTAAAGTATAATGTGGAGGGAAATGATTAAAAGGTGGAAGCTTTTTTTTTTTTTTCCAACCAGGGTCGTGGTTTTTTTTTTTTTTAATGTTAAAACTTAAATGAATCTTGTCAGTGTAATTTGTTGAGAAAGTGCAACAAGGAGGCTTTTCTTCTGGTTTTCTGGAAAGAGAAGCTGACTTTGAGCTAGGCGTCTGTCCACTTCTCCCTTTGCTGTTCACCCCTCTTGCGTGTGCTTCCAGTAACATTCATATTCACGTACTGACACCTGTTACACAGATCTCCCCCACCCCCATAATCACAAGCGGTGTCAGGTTCACCAGCATGTTTCCTTGGTGTAGACTAGAGGTCACGTGTAGAATGTTAGTCCTGGAAGACCCATAACGATAATCTGGTCCAGTCCCCTGAATTGGCATAGTGTGCTGTTTCTTGAAAATTATTATACAGTTGGTGATTGGGGAGAGGTGTTTATGGCGAACTACAGTAATAAATGCTAATCTGTATTGAATGTGTACTATGTACTAGGTATTATGTTCAACACACAGAATGCATTATCTCAGTTCCTTCCACAACTCTCAGTGATATTTAGGATTATCCTATTTTGCAGATGTACTCACTAGGGCTTGGCCTGGATTGAGACTTGTTCTGTGTGGCACCTCTGGGTGTGCCTGACTGGAGGCTGCAGTGTCTTAATCATTTTGTGACATCTGTTCCAGAAGGTCAAGGTGTCATTAGGAGGAGATCCAAGACCTAAGACCTTTTATTACTCAAGATTGAAGAGTTTGGAGGCAGTTGCTAATTGCACCAAGATGAAAATAGTTGCCAAGTTTGAAAACTATAGCTGCAGGGCTTTTGTTAATGGGAGAGAAAAAGAGAACAACCAGGGAAACAGGTTCCAGAAATTAAAGGCTAGAAATTGGGATGCATATAAGTATGTAAAAAGAGATGGCTGATGAAATTTTGGGGGAGTCTAGAAGCATGTTGTGATAAAAATGGCAGCAAAAAGGAGGAAAACACTTTTACTAAAGAAATAGTGTTTGCAAAGAAATCTGTAATTGATAGAGCTTGGCATTTGGGTTCCTTTTTGGTGTGAAGAAAGATTTGCAAATATGCAGTTGTTTTGTAAGTATGTATGCAATTTGCATAATAAAATGAGATGTTTGAACAAATAATAAAGCCAATAAATGGCTTCCATGCTTGACCCACTGGCAGACAGGAGGAGAGGCTGACCTTGGGGGTCTCCTCTCCACTTCCAGATCTGGGAATCAGTAACTATTCTTTGCCTGTGTCTCCTGAACGCCTCTGCTGTCACACAGCTCTGGGGGTGCAGCGCTTGTTGACCGCTTCCAGTCCTGGTCCCTTCCTCTGTTCACTCCGCATGCTGTCCGCAGAACTTGAGCTGTCATTGAGGACTCCAAGCTTCCACAATTACCTCAATCCTCTGTTTCCTACTCTCTGCTGGTGACCTCAACCCACAGATATCTCAAACAGAGCCGGGGCAAAACTGAATTCATCCCACCTGCCATTCTCTGCCCCTAACTGTCTTCTTCTGGTAAGTTCCTAGCCTGTGATAATGGCACGGTTCTGCACCAAACTCAGGTGCCACCCACCATCCCTGCCTCCCGGGCAGCTCCCACAGAGTGTGTCTCCAGACTCTGTCCATTCTGCTGCCCTTTCAGCTCTCAGATCCACCCCCTCTCCATCTGCCAGTGCCTGTGTTCATCCTCGGAGACTCACACTTACCTCCCTCCAGAGTGCGCTTTCTAGATCAGAAATTGCTGATGATGTCACTTCCTGGCGTGAAAGCCTTCACATTTAATGCTGTAGTTTTTAGCGTGCTCTGGCCCTGTCTAGCCTCAAGTCCCACCTTCTCCTGTATTCACTGATGTTCCACCCCTGCATTCCCAGAGAGCCGTGCCATTTAGAACTGTGTCTTTGCCCAATCTGTGCCTTCTGCCTGGAATGCTGTCTCCCTACTCCCTTCCAACCTCTGCTTAGAAGATTCCTGTACACCCTTCAGGACTCAGTCTAGTCATCACTTCCTTTATGGAGCCTTCCCTAATGTTCCTATGCCTTCTTTTGGTTCTCCAAATACTTCTGTTGGATTTCCTTCCATGTTATGGCCCTTGTGTACATATCTGTTTCAAGTGGATGGTGAGCCTTGAAAGCATAGAAACTGTTTTTGATTAAAACATTTTTTTTCCTACTGTCCCCAGTCCCACTGTTTAGCACAGTAACTGGAACATAGTAGGAACTTAATAAATATTTATCATGTAAGTGAATTAATGGATGGATAGAAAGATTGGTACTGTTTGTGTTAGACTACACATCTCTTAAAAAGTTAGCCGTCAGGTCATCTGCCACACAGAGCAGGTGGGTCATAGATTAGTGGAAAGAGGTTTCACACTCCCACCTTAAAGTTCTCAATGTATTTCAAAGTCAGGGAAGGTGGATGGTGACAAGAACAGGAGCAGATGCATGATATCTTTTTTTTTTTTTTAAAGATTTTATTTATTTATTTGACAGAGAGATCACAAGTAGACAGAGAGGCAGGCAGAGAGAGAGAGGGAAGGAGGCTCTCTGCCAAGCAGAGAGCCCGATGCAGGACTTGATCCCAGGACCCTGAGATCATGACCTGAGCCAAAGGCAGTGGCTTAACCCACTGAGCCACCCAGGCGCCCCAGATGCATGATATCTTTGCGCAGCATTTCCTTTGCGGGCCATTAGTCCTTAGAGAATAGACAGCTGACAATATCACACTCTTCACAGGTGAGGTCCTGCCAGTTGACCCAAAAAACCCCCCAAAAAACAAGAAACAAAAAACAAAAACAAAAACAAGAAACTCAAATCTTACTGAGCCATTGCTGCTTTGTTTTTAAACATATTTTGCCATTCGCTAGTGATTTATCAATCACTAACAATTTGTGCACTCCCCTTTAAGGCAAAGCCAAGGTCCTGTAAAATCAGAACACACTTCCGGAGGCCTCCTGCAGTGCCAGAAGCTAATACTTTAAATGCAGACTTGTGAAGAGGTCTGTGGGGTCCCTATGAGGGGCTGGAGTGGTCAGGGAGTGAGGGTACTTGGGACAGAAGCTATTTACTAATAGGGAAGTTTAAAAATATTTTCAACAATGTTATGAGGATACAAAAGCAGACCAGCTAAATAACAGTCCTGCTTTATTTTTTTTTAAAGATTTTATTTATTTATTTGACAGAGATCACAAGTAGGCAGAGAGGCAGGCAGAGAGAGAGGAGGAAGCAGACTCCCTGCTGAGCAGAGAGCCCGATGTGGGACTCGATCCCAGGGTCCTGGGATCATGACCTGAGCCGAAGGCAGAGGTTTTAACCCACTGAGCCACCCAGGTGCCCCAATAGTCCTGCTTTAAAAGAACATTAACCAACATCAAGATTTCTGGGTTCTTGAACCAAACTCATCAGCCACAAGACCTTACTCTCAACAGAGAGGAGAAAGCAGCCAGTTCTTAAGTATCTCTGGGCACTTGTGTTTCCAACTTCAGCTTCCCAGTGTCCTGGAGAGGCTGTCTCCCCACACACCACCCCTTGATTCTGATTACTTCCATGGTTCTGTTATGTCTACCATCAGAAATCCATTTCCCTGAGAGAGGACTTCCAATCCTAGGTTGAGACCGTTCATCAGAATAAAATACAGAAATAATTTGCTTGTAGGCCCACCCAGCCGCAGAATGGGACAGCAGAGAGAGGATAAGGGGCCAGCGGGAAATCATGACTATCTTCATTGGTGGGTGATAAATTGTAAGGCTCATGGAGCGTACATGGGAAAAAGACTAAGAACAGATCTTTATTCATAATAATAAAATTATTAGCTTTACTTCTTGAGTGCCTATACTCACTGCTATATCCCGTGCCCAGGAGAAGACACATAGTAGATAAATGGTTTTGAGAGGGAGTGAAGGAGGGGAAGGAGGAAGGTAAGAAGGAAGGAAGGAAGCAAGCAAATAAAGAATCCAGGAAGCCAAGAAGCCTAAGCTTACTCAGGTAATAAGTAGAATTTCCTGACTTTCCTCCAGCTTTCTCCTGTAAGCTCTGGTTCATAGGGCAAAATGGGGAGGCAGAAGGAGATGGTCCGTTTGTCTTTTCTGGAGGAAGAGGCAACTACACAAAACCATCTACTTCCGGAGGTCACAGCAGGGCTTTCTGAGGATGTTTGTGGCAGGTCCCTGCCTTGTTCCTCAGATAGCCCCTCCCTTTTTCTTCAACTCTTTTGTCGTTTCCTTGACCTAAACGTTTCAAGAAACATTTAGTAAATATTTGATCATTGATTCATTCGGTCCTTAACTACGCAACTCCAGGATAGCACAGTTCAATTACAGCACCCAACAAAGCTCTCTTTCTTGACTTATTGACTTGCCTCCGAGAGAATCAAATATTGGCTTTATTGCACAAATGTGGAAACACCAGCCGCAATTGTTGAACCTCTCTGTAAATAGACTCACCCAGGTCTATCTGGAGTGGCATTTAGGATTGTTTAAAAACCATCCAGAATAACATGGAGGGGGGCTTCTAGGAAAAGCACATGTGGAGTTGGGATAACACACTTAGTGATTCCATGAGGAAGTAGTTGTGAGAAGCACAGAATTCTTAATTCTTCTCTCAAGGGACCTCCTCCTACAGTATGTCTCCCACCTGGCTGCGTATTTGTATCACTGATGTTTTAAAATACAGGCTTTATCATTATCATTATAATAATTATTATTATTTTAAAGATTTTATGTATCTGAGAGAGAGGGTAAGAGAGAGAGACAGATCATGAGCAGTGGGGAGGGAGAAGCAGACTCCCTGCTGGGCAGGGAGCCCGACTTGATCCCAGGACCCTGGGATCATGACTTGAACCACAGGTAGATGCTTAACTGACTGAGCCACCCAGGCGCCCAAGACTTTATTATTACTTAGGTATGATTAGATCAACAGATCAGGAAACAACTGTTCTTGAGAAGATAGTTTGTTGTCCTCCTAGATCCCAAGAGGAGGGGGCCGCATTATGCCATGGGGACCTGCTGGGGAAGTATCAGGTTTAGTCCCGGAGAAAGGCAATGGAGTGGGGAACATGGGCCTGAGCTTTTGTTGTGGTTTCTGCAGGAGGGTGCAAGGAAGGTGGGGTAAGCAGATTTAGGATTAGCTAGTTTGAGTAATTTCAATGGACTCTGGGGCAAAGGTTCCTAGTTGTCTGGCACCTGGCGCTCCTGTGATTAGGGCAGATGGGTAGTGGCCCAAATGCCAGAACCCATAAAGGGAGTGGCTGGGGTATAGACTGTGACTCGCTAGTTTGCATATGAATGGCGTACTCTGTCCGTGAGTTGCTATCCTTAGAAATGAGTTGCCATGGGAGGGGCAGTCCCTCCAGGGTTAGCCAGGCTCCAGGTATCGAAGCATCAGAAAATAAAAGACATGGTTACATAACTTCTTGGGGGAGGGACACTATTAAAGATTTGTGATGCTTGAGCCTTATCCTCTAGAAGTTAGGAAAGAATGGGTCTAGGAGAGAGCTTGGGCATTAGTAGTTCTTAAAGGTCCCTTGGTGATTCTAAGGTGCTGTCAAGATTGCGATGCACAACCAGCGGGTAGGCCGCTCAGCGGTCCAAGTGGTTTCACTAATTACAGAACATGTTCTTTGCATAGTTTACCAAGTTTGCAACCGACCATTGTTGCTTAAGAACGAGTTAATCCATTTAAAAAGTTGCTTCATCTTTTATTTCAGGCCTCCAACCAGGGAGACTTTCCATCCTCCTCCTCCTGTTCCACCCAGAGGTCGCTGATTCCACCTCCTAAAACCTGCCGATGTCCGGACTTGGTGACTTGCAATTTCAGCCCATTAATGATATCTTCGCATTGAGTTTCACGGCGGGACTGCTGACCTTAAGACCTCCCCTCATGGCTGATGTTGTTGTGGCCCAGCTGGTTTGGGCTTTCCTTGAAGATATTATTAAGACATGAAGAAGTAAAGGCCTTTATTCACCATCACCAAGTATATTGATCCATATCCTTCTTTGCCAAAAGGATAAAGACTTAATTGGAATATTTACCTCAAATCTGGCATGTCAGAAGCCTGAAAAGATGGGTCAGAAGTGTACTTTACAAGTGATTTTACCGAAATGCACTTATATTAGGACTTACTTATTTGCTAGTCCAGACTAACTTCTAGAAGTGGTTATGATCTAAGACTTACAATATTTGGGTAAGGAGATATGTCCTGCTTTTTAAATGATTCTTCAACTTTTCTATAGAATCAGGAGGGCGTCTAAATGCCAGGCCTGGTCACATAGAACAAACTGAAAAAGACTTTAGAGACGGATTAGTCCTAACTCCTTTTTTGTGGAAGGCAAATCCGAGGTTCCACAGAAACTAAGAGTTTACAATTGGTTAGAGGAAGAGATGTGTTTAGTAGAGTCTGGGTCTCTTAATTTCAGTCACCACACTTCAATCTCTAGAGAGCCAATTGCTCTCCCTCAAGAAATGCCCACGTGTAGAAATTTGGTCACCAACTGGCTATTGACCTTCCAGAAATATCCTTCTTCCATATCTCCCAGGCATGGGACTATCAAGTATTTTTTTCAACTTGTGCATTTATACTTCGATATGCTTTCAAAATAGTATTGTTGCCAAGGAACATCTGTAAATGCTTGGGAACCAGAAGCTTGGGATACCAATGACCATATTTATTGTTCTGCAGCCTTCATAGGTCTTATTAGTTCTGGCCTTAAGGAGGGAGAAGGATCCTTGACTCTTTCTCTGCCAAGAGATCAAAAGAGAAAGGAGGAATGTAAAAGAGAAACAGTTATCTATTTCCTTATTATTATCAGTAGACTTGGAATATCTGTGCAGAGAATAGAGAGCCATTAATATGTCATAATTGTCATATGTCACTAATATGTCATTAATTTTGAGACTGGCACAGAAATCTACCTTTAAAGCACAAATCCTTAATTTGATACTTAAACATACAGTAAAGTTAGTAACAGACATATTTCTTTAAAAAATATCAGAAATCTGGTGATTTTTCATGAAATGTATTCTCTATCCCACACAGATATATACAAGCCCAGTATTAATGATCTATTTAAGTACAGTTTTATTGTTCCTTTCCTAATGATTCAGGGTTGTTGTTATGGGTTGTCTTCCAGTTTCATTCATCGGTCCAACAAACAAGGACTCCTATTGAAATTAATAGCTTATGGGTCATGGGTCTTTTTTCTGACATAAAATACACTATTGGCTGTGGCCATTAAAAGAGTGTTTTGCAAGTCACCTACCAAAATGCCTGGCACACTGTAGCCATTCTGCAGTGGTTCCTTTAACCTCCTTCTCACTTATTTGGGAGAAGAAGAATAACGTGGGGTAGGGGGAGAACAAGAAATTATAACGTTGGTATGGTTGTCCTTCCTATTATTTATAGATGATCTCTTAAGCACATTTAATTTTGAGAAAAGCTACACTTTTTTTTTTTTTAATATTCAGTATCTTTAAGCCCCTTCTTAGAGGCCAGATTTAGATTTTTGTACATTCTCTGATTAATAAGCATTTAGGTCAATAACACGGCAAAACTTACTGTCAGCTCATGGTGTTAGCATCTTCGTATGCACATCACTGTTTGTGCAATATTGGAATATTTGATTACATTTTCTTCTTCTGTGAGAGTAGTAGAAAACATAAAATTGAAAATGCTGATTAGAAACTTGGGTCTGACAAATGTGATACACTTGAGACATGGGTGGAAATGGTCAGATGTTCACTGCATATCCAAATTGCTCCATGTTGTCAAAGAATGGCTCCAACGATGAGGTAAAATTCTCCATTTCCTGGAAACAGAATTACCCATTATAATATAAACTTATTCAACTTCCACACAACTTTTATACACATTGAGGAATACATTATGTAACAAAACCATGGATTTCAGTACAGTGAGGATCAGAAACGAAATTTTAAGTAGATCTCCAAAGAGACTGTTAAAAAAGTTCTCTGTATGATGCTCTGGGAGACAACTCAGCGGCCGCCATCCTTCCCCAAGATTTTATGAGCTGGTTCAACAGAAAGAAGCTATTCGTTATAGTCATGGTCATTGCCTTTGCTTCTAACTGTACAAGGCATACTGTCCTCCAGCTCCTAGGCCAGTATTCTTCCTTCATCTCGTATTAAAACCTGTGAGAAGACAACCCAACAATATAAGCAACAAAGCACGAAGACTGAGAGACTATGAGTAAGAGGTTGGTGTTGCAATCAAATAATTTAGCTTGACATATTTAATGGTGTGAATAATCCCTAATGCTTTGCCATAATTAGGCAAAGTGATAGTATGTAAATTACTTCAGTGAGTAGTTTTACAAGTCAAGCTAAGTACTTATTCTCCCCTCCACTCTTGCTTTGTTACTAAAAAAGGGAGGTTCTAGCCTGTCCTGTATCACTTCACTAGCTGGGATTTTTAGATCCCGCTCCCATATGCACCGGGGAATGAGATGGTTTTCTGTGGTCCTCTTTCAGAGACTAGTGTGTGGTTTTGCAGCTGATTGGCTGAGGAAGCATTAATAACAGATTTGTCTCAGTCTGAGAACCAACTGTTTTAAGTCATTGCTTCCCAAAGAAAAAACTTAAGAACAATTACAGAATTTTCTCCATGCCTAGGGCATTTCAGCTAGAACAGAAAAGAGAGGTATACAGCAAGGAATAGCAACGGAAGGACTGTCCCACCCCAGAAGTAATTAACTAGAAAGACAAACATAACGAAGCAGAAAGAAGAAATAGACTTTCAAAGAAAAGGTGATCTGAAACTAGCCCTTCGACAAGGCTTGTCTTGAGCAGCCATAAGGCAAGTAGATCTCCCCCACTTGCCCACCAGAGTCTTAAAAGTTCATATAGAGAGGCCTTTAACTGGGTTCAGTCACATATACCGTCCAGATGGTCTCAACAACACCTTACTCACTCAAGGCTATGTTCTTGGAGCAGCTCCCATTTTGGAAATGGTAGACAGAGTATATTTTCCAAAACAGGGAAGGGGGTGAGGATCCTCTAACTGCCAGGGTACAGTGTGAGGGTCGACTGGCGGTCATACTCTCTCAATTACCTTCTCCAACAGTGCCTGATATTGGAAATCAAAAGATATACATTGTTATTTATAGACCAAGACTTTTGAAGATCATGTTCATCAGAAATGAAAATAAAAGATTGAAATGGTGGGTTTCTGGATCATTTACTGGTCATAAGCCCTTTAACCAATTGAGTCTTAGGAGGACTACCATAAAAAGGCTGTATAGCCATTGGTGGGGGGTTCCCTTTCACTAGCATGTTTTTTCCCATTCCTTTTGGTGTCATGGAATGGGGTCATTAATCTAGATGAAGAAACTGGGGAAATTAGATATATCAATGTTTTTTACTCCCTAGTCTTACAGAACAGCCCTGGTTTGTTTGTTTGTTTGTTTGTTTGTTTTTTAAGATTTTATTTATTTTTGAGAGAGACAGAGACAGAAACAGAAACAGAGAGTGCATGAAATGGGGGAAGGGGCAGAGGGAGAACAGACTCCCTGCTGAACAGGGACCCCAATACAGGACTCAATCCCAGGACTCCAAGATCGTGATCAGGGCTGAAGGCAGACACTTAACCCACTGAGCCACCCAGATCCCTGGAACAGCCCTGATTTTGATGGTGCTTCTGAGTCTTATCTTTTAGGGTAAAGTTGTCAGTTTCCAAAGATATTTGAAGCCACATTCCTTTTCCTCTAGCCAGTTATTTGATTCCTATTCTTTCTTTCCATACCTACCATTATCAGACTTTTGTCACCTGAAGCCATTTATCATCATCATTTCCTAGTACCTACCAGAATTCCTGGCACATAGCAGAACTTGGTGAATAGTTGTTGAGTTAATGACCTTATATGCTCTTCCCACCATTAAACTTTTCCAAATACTCCACCAAAATAGGGTTTCCTCTTTTCTACTTGCCCATTGCTCTTACTGCCTCTGGAACATTTGCACAGCTGGTCACATTTTGTGCAGTTCTTTTTTTGTACACTGACCTGCCTGTTCTCTGTTGCGTGTGTACTTTCCTGGTTTTAAGTCTACACTCCCCACATGGATGCTTTAAATTCTTCTTGTGTCCTCCCCACCCCCAAGCTGTTGCCAACCCAGTACTCCCCACAACACCCAGTGGATGTTTGCTGCTTCAAATCTGTGGAGGCTGGTGATGGATGTTCAAGCAAGAAACGACTCATCCATCTTAATTCAGCACTTACACTGCTTGTTCTTCAATTGTGCATCATCACTCGATTCAAAAGCAGTGATTATTCATTCACGGAGCATTTACTGAGCTTTCACTATGAGCAAGTCACTTCACTAGGTGCTCTAGGGGATTTACAAAGATGTATAAGACGCCTCCTCTGATTTCTATAGCAATTACTGGTGTATGATTCATTCAGCAATTAATCACATACTGCCTTGTGATGTCTCCTAGACTGACTAGAAAGTATTGTGTAAATCCTCTATGCAGTTTGACTTTTCACTTATTAATGTCTTCATTCACTCAGCAGATAGTTTGAGTGTCTATATGTGATGAACGCTATTCCAGCAGCTGGGACAGGTACAAAGATGAACAAATGATCATCCTTGCCATCACTAAAGGTCAGAATGCAGGGGCGCCTGGCTGGCTCAGTCGGTTGAGTGTCTGCCTTCGGTTCAGGTCATGATCCCAGGGTCCTGGGATCAAGCCCCACACCCAGCTCCCTGCTCAGTGAGGATCCTGCTTCTCCCTCTCCCTCTTTTGCTCCCCCTGCTTGTGCTTTCTTTCTCTTTCTCTCCCTCTCAAATAAATAAAATCTTTAAAATAAACAATAAATACACATTCCTGAAAACTCTACTGGACTAGTAATTGTTAAAGTTTTGTTTTTTTTTTTTTGAAGGTGAGAATGTAGTATAGAAGAGGAGATGAAAGGTGGTAACTATGGCATAACATATTGAATGCTTTTGGAGTGCCAGAGAAGGGATGCTCAACTTCTTTGGGGGGGGGTGGGTCATAAAAAGTTTCACGCAAGAGATGATAATTTACTTAGGCCTGGAAGGAGAGTATCTAATAATTGTCCACTTATTTGTATTCTAGGCAAAGGCACACAAGTATTTAAAAAAAAAAAAAACACATGGTATTTTGGGGAAATATTGGGATGAAGCCAGGACAGAGGTTAGTGGGAGGTAAAGTTGGAGTCTGATAAATTGGGATCTGATTGTGCAGCTGCCTGTTAACAGGGCTGTCCTTTAGCAAGAAATCCCCCCTCCCCAATTACATACATAGCACATGGTCATTGTAAAAAACATCCAAATATTAACAGGTATGTACAAAGAAGAAACTTACCTGATGTGAATGGCTTGCATCATAAACTTTCAGATTGTTTTCTCTGGGTAGAAATTAGGACCATTTAAAATGATACTATATTCCAGGCACTGGGTGGCTCAGTCAGTTAAGTGTCCAATTTCAGCTCAGGTCATGATATCAGGGTCTTAAGATCAAGTCCCGCATCAGGCTCCATACTCAGCGTAAGTATCGATCTCTCTCTCCCTCTGCCTCTGCCCCTGCTCACCCTCTGTTACTCTCAAAATAAGTAAATAAAATTTTTAAATGTGATTATATCTATTTTGTCAGCATTTTCATTTAAAAGTATCTTTTGAGGCACCTGGGTGGACAGTTGGTTTCGGATCAGGTCATGATCTCAGGGTCATGAGATCGACCCCTGAGTTGGGCTGTGTGCTCAGCACAGAATCTGCTTCAGATTCTCTCTCCCTCTCCCTCTCTTGCATGTACATGCTCTCTAAAATAAATAATCTTAAAAAAAAATTCTTAATATCACTGCATGCCAGTACATACAGGTCTATTTCATTCTTAAAATGACTGTAGAGGTGGAGGACCACTAGTAGTAAGAAAGACTGATTCTGGAACCAGATTGCTTGGGACTGACTACTCTTTCAGCAAACTGCTTAACCTCCCTGCGCTTCCGTTATCATACCTGTAAAATGAACATATTAATAGGACCTGTTGCATAGAGTTTTTCTAAGTATTAAATGAGTCAACAGGTGTAAAGGGCTCGGAATAGTGCCTGGCAGATGAAAATTTTAGCTGTGTTTCCATGATTTATTTAAACCAAATTCAAGGAGTGTTTTAAAATAATTAAAAAAAAAGATTTATTAATTCTAGACAGAGGGTACACGAGCAGGGGGAAGGGTGGGGGACGATGGAGAGAATCTCCAGTAGACTCCCGTGGATCAAGGAGCTGGATACAGGCTGGATCCTACCACCCTGAGGTCATGACACCAGCTGAAATCAAGAGTAGGATGCTTAACCGACTGAACCACTCAGGTACCCCTCAGGGAGTGATTTAAACAAGAGAGAGATATAATCAGGTTTCTTTTTAGAAAGATCACTCTGGCACCTGTTGGAGAGGATAAACGGGGAGGAAAGATTGGTGGCAGGGATCCTGTTAGGTTGTTGCAGTACGTTGAGATGGAGATTGGCTTACTGGCCGAAGAAAGAAAAAATAGATTTTGAGGCATTTCTAAGATCAAATCCTACCACTTGCTGACTTATGATGATTGAAAAGGGACTGTCCGACTACAGGTTCCAGCGTTTTGGTGCCGTATTTACACGACAAGCGTTTTTAAAGTTCCTGCTACGGGCCTGACACTGTTCTGGACACAGGATCTCTGCTTAGGAGAGGAGCTCGGGTTCCAAGAGGAGTTTAAGTCTGTGGACAGGAGACCAACGGTATAATCAAACAGATAAATGAGTAAGAATTTCAACAAGATCGATTAGTACGGGCCCGATAAATAGTCAAGTGACTCTAAAACACGTATCCACTCCTGTACGGGTCTAACAATCTCCCAGGACGATGAGAGGCGCGCGTGATTCATTCATGGCGGTGGACGGGAGCCTGCAAAGCGTTATCTGATCTGATCCCCCAAGCTCCAGAGGCTGCGGGTCCCACCCCATTTCACAGCCGAGGAAATCGAGGCCAGGAAAACGTAAAACGTTTTGGCCAAGGTCACAGAGCTCCCAGCGCCCGGACGCGGCCCGAAACGCGCGCGGTTCAGGTACCGGCGCGAAGCTCCAGGCCGAGGCCGTGGGTGCGCGCCGCCGCTCCCGAGCCCCGGGGACGGATGGCCCGGAGGCCCCAGCGGCCCAGGCGGGCGACCCGGCGGCGCGCGGGGCACCCGAAGCAGGGGGCCCCGGGCGGGTTCGCGGCTCCCGGAGGCGGGGGGCGGCCGGCGGCGGTTGCAGGCCCGCGTCGCGAGGCACTTCCGGCGTGTGCCGGGGTGGCCGGATGACGTGGCTGAGTCAGAGGAAGAGGCTGAGAGGCGCCGGGGGGCGGGGGAGGCTCGGGAGCGGGCGGTGACGGCGGCGGCGCGGAGGAGCCAGCGGCTGGGCCCGGGCCCCGTGCGTCTGTCCGCGCCCCGTGGATGCGAATCGGCCGCGGCGGAGGCGGCGGAGGCGGAGGCGGAGGAGGAGTCGGAGTCGGTGCGCCGGCACCGTGCCGGTGGGAGCGCGGAGGATGAGGCGGCTGCCGGGCGCTCCCGGCGTGGCGGCGGCCGCCGCGCTGTTGCTGCTGCTGCTGCTGCCCCGGGCCCGGGCGGACGAGCACGAGCACACGGTGAGAGGCGCCCCCGGCCGGAGTGGCTGCCCTCCCCCACCCCCCGCCCGCCCCGTCGCCCAGTCCGGCTTGGCGCGGCCTGGAGGGCTGGGCGGCCCCGGCGGTGCCCCGCGGCCGCGGAGGACGCCTTCCGGTTTGGGCCTGGCGGAGCAGGAACCCCGGGAGCTGGGAGGAGGCGTTTGTGGGCGCTCCCGGGGCAGGACTCCGCTCCCCAGCGCCTGGGCCTCCTTGTCCAACCCGCATCTAAATGGCGCCACGCTGGAGGGCCTGGGGGCCGGGGGCCGGGGCGGGACCGTGGTGGGGGTCGGCGCTCACTTCCCCGGGGAGGGCCCGGCCGCGGGCAGCCTGTCTCGGGGCTGGTGCCCCCAGGGAAGAGAGCTGCGCTCTGGCTACCGGGGGCTACGACACAGCGGAAGATGGATGCATCACGATTACCCGTCATACACTAACCAGGAAATATCCGCCGTTCCTTGGTCCTCACCGGCCTTTATTTTCTCTCCTGCCCAAACTGGATCAAGCCCCTGGCGTGGGGACGGCACCGATAAACTTGGGGTGAAGAGCAGGTTACACGTGTACGTGCATGCACTCAGTGTGCCCGCACTCGCCTCTGGGCCTTGCTTGTAACTTTCTGCGCCCCCTTTCCAGCCCCTAGATGAGGCTCCCATCCCGGGGGTCTCCGGGCAGCTTCTGGCTGTAGGGGGTCTTGAAGTTCCCAGGGTTCCTGTGGGCCGAGAACAGTCCCTTTCGCGTTTGGCTTAAAAAGTGATTGGCTGTTTATTTAATTGGCATTTTCACATCAAAGAGTGGATGTTAACGACTCTTCAAATGACTTTCACTGAGGGCTGTAACTCGATGGTTTTCGGAGTGCTAGATGCGAACCAGGCAGGGAAGTCTTATAAACTGAGATGTTGCTTAGCGAGTAATTTTTTTTTTTTTAAATATCGTAACTCATTAATGACGTGATTTTTCGTGAGAGGTTGTGTACGTACTAGATCTGAAAGATTTGGGTGAGTCTTGCTGTCATTCCTGATAAGTGAGGAAGTGAAGCGATCGTCCTTATTTATTCAGTGACCCTACTTTAGATTTTATTGGTAATCAACCAGACTTTTTCTCTAGTTCCTGGGTTGGCTGAGCTTTTATTTTAGCTAATGGAAGCTCTAAGCTTTTGGCTGTTTTACTTTCAGTCACAGCCAGAAACTTCGTGTCTGTGTGTGTGTGTGTGTGTGTGTGTGTGTGTAGGCACAAATCTGAAATCAGTGACATGTTTTTGTGCTATATTTGTGACTTCACCTTAAGATAATTTTGTTCATAGTTTAAACAGTTAAATTAAAAAACTGTTTCCTGTTGTTTTCTCTGTCGGGTAAAATCTAAAAGTGTAAGAACCTGTTCATTTGCAGTGGGCATCCTAATATTTTTCCAGTTTTTTGAACACTCAAGGAAAGTTACCAAATAAAACTCACAGCCCTTTCTTAGCATACAGGCATACAAGTTTAAGATTAGTATTCTTCTTTTTGATCTTGTGTTTTATACAGACTGTTATAAATAGGGAAAACTATTAATATTTCACAAATTTGAGATATATAGAAAGGACTGAGTTTAATTTATAGATGTAAAATGTAAATACAGATTGCACTGAAATTTTATTGCTGGGAACATTTCAATTTTTTATACCAGTAATAGAATATAAAATATATGAGAAATGCTTTTTGAGAGGATATAGTATGTGTGGGATAATTGCTGGGCAGAAAGATTTAGAATCCATTTCATTTTATTTGTGTCTACATTTAACTGGTCTCACTTGGTTATATTTTATTTATTTATTTATTAAAGATTTTATTTATTTGACAGAGAGAGAGACACAGCGAGAGAGGGAACACAAGCAGGGGGAGTGGGAGAGGGAGATGGAGGCTTCCTGCCAAGAAGGGAGCCTGATGTGGGTCTCGATCCCAGGACCTTGGGATCATGACTTGAGCTGAAGGCAGACACTTAATGACTTAGCCGCCCAGGTGCCCCATTTTGCTTTTAAAAAGCAAAAATGTTGTAGGAAGAATAACATTAAGCTGTAAGTATAAAATTTAAATAAGTTTCCTTTTTTTTTTTGCTATTAGCCAAAATTTTTACTTTTCCCAAGTTTCTTAAAAATATTTTTTGAAAACTGGGCATTCACCTTAGCCAGATAAAAGTACTGAAAAGGTTATGGTCAAGTGGGTTTTTTTCCCAAGAGCATGGAAGTAGCTAATGAAGAAAGAATGATATTGAAGGAGGAGAAAAATTGCCAAGGAAATGGTATTGAGTAGGTGTGTAATAAAAACTTGGGGGGTTGAATTATGAATTAGAGAGCAATTCTCAGAAGTTAGTTTGCCCTTTAGATTAACTTTCTGTGAAGATAGTTTCCAGAAAGAAATAATAACTAATAGGACTGTTGTTGGCAACATGTGCTGGGCACTGTTCTAAGTACTTTACATATATTAACTCTTATTTTAAATATAAATAACCTGTGAGAGAGAGAATATTATACCCTTTTAAAAAAAAGATTTATTTATTTGACAGAGATCATAAGTAGTCAGAGAGGCAGGCAGAGAGTGGGGGTGGGGAAGCAGGCTCCCCACGGAGCAGAGAGCCCGATGATGCGCGATGCTGGATCCCAGGACCCTGAGATCATGACCTGAGTTGAAGGCAGAGGCTTAACCTACTAAACCACCCAGGTGCCCCATACCTTGTTATAGATAGGGAAACAAACACTAGAGAGTTAAGTTATTTGTCTGAGGCCACACAACCAGTGGGGAAGGAGGTAGGATTTGAACTTAGTCTGAATTAATAGTCTTTTACACTTTCATAGAACATGCTCTGCAGCCCTTCATTGTAAAAATAGGACAGTAAAACACTTGGTATTAAATTGAGTAGTTCTCTGTATTGATAATATTTTTAAGTTCTTAAGGAAATTTTTGGGTAAGTCTAGCTCCATTAATGGGTTGTTACTGAAGAAACATTTGGATAGCATTAAGGAAGCATAGGGCCCACTTAATGGTCATTTGACCTGTGGAGTCACATACTATGTGCAAGCATTGGATACTTTGCTTGATTTGATGCTCTTCTGTCACCATCTAGAAATTTTTAATTTTTTTTTTTTTTTAAGTAACCTGTACATCCATCGTGGGGCTTGAACTCATGACCCTGAGATCAAGAGTCACATACTCCACTGACTGAGCCAGCCAGGAACCCCTTAATAAATGTTGAACAAGGAGACCTGCATTTTTATTTTTTTTAAGATTTTATTTATTTGTCAGAGAGAGAGAGAGGTCACAAGCAGGGGCAGTGGCAGGCAGAGGGAGCCCGATGCCAGACATGATCCCAGGATATCAGGATCATGCCCTGAGCTGAAGGCAGGTGCTTAACCAACTGAGCCACCCAGGCGTCCTTTTTATGCACTTTTTAATGCAGAGCTCTTATAATGTTCTCATAAGGATAATGAGAAGGAAATATGCTGTTAACTTCTAGAGGCTATAGAGTAACATCTAGAATATATAAAAATGTGTCCTTTCACCTTTCTACACTAGAATCATAAATGGATTGTAGGACATATTGTTTGGAGTAAAAAAATAATGAGCGCTTTCATGAAACATAGCCCTTAATATGTGATTAAGGGTCATAAAAAAGACTTTTTAGAGTGAGTCAAGGATGTAGAAGGTGTGGTTTATGCTTATTTGGTTTTCTGAAACTCAGAGAACTTAGAAACATCTATAGTTAGAGTACTGTGTCTCCCAAGATTCCAAAGGACTCTGTTAAGAAGATTTCAAATTGAGAATCAGAATTTTAGAACTCCGAAGTCTTGAGATCATTTAATCCAACACACTCATTTTCCCCATGACCTGAAGAGGCCTACTGACTGACTCTCTAGTCCTTGCTTTTTCTACTTGCCTTGTAGCAATAATATGTAAAGATGTCAGCACCAAAAACCAATAATGAAGGGCACCAGAATCTTAATGCATTTTATGGTTTGTACTGCAGTCTTGAAGTTTTATGGGTTCTGTTTCCTCAGGGTCACAAAATCATTTTTTTTTTCTTTCTTTTAGTCTGTTAATATGCCCCAGTTCTGTGCTTGGCACAGTGGTATTTAATCAGTGCTTGTTCAGTGACTGGAGTAATTAGGGAGCTACTAGGAACAAGAACATGCAGTGTTGGAAGGGAGAAACCCTATTGCTTAAAGCACAGTGAACCAATCGAGACCATTGTTCATTTAAGATGCATAGTGTTTGGGATTCCTTTTGTGACTTAGGGCTCTAATTAGGCTAAACTCCCCATTTCTTCATGGCCCATTGTAGCTCTGGTAGGTAATGTTAGAAGGACCTGATCTGTGCGTAGTTTACAGTCAGCCTCTGCTATAAACAGTTACACCACTGAGTGATTTTAGGAATAGTTTGTTTGCTTTCCTTTGGCAAATAGCAGCCTTTTGTCTTTGTTTTTAAGAGAATAGCCCCAAGAGGGGCACCTGGGTGGCTCAGTAGTTAAGCGTTAGCCTTCCGCCCAGGTCGAGATCCCAGGGTCCTGGGATGTGCCACTGCCCTCCCCACCATCAGGCTCCCTGCTGGGCCGGAAGTCTGCTTCTCCCTTTTCCACTCTCCCTGCTTATGTTCCCTCTCGTGCTGTGTGTGTGTCTCTCTGTCCGGCAAAAAAATAAATAAATAACAATCTTTAAAAAAAAAAAGTATAGGAACTCTTAAAACTTATTTGAAGATTTATAGAGAACAAATTCTTTACTACAGGTGAAGCTGTGAGTACTTTAATATAGATCAGTTTTAGGAAATGCCATAATTCGTTGTCCTATTTTCAGCTGTACTCTATGGTAGACTCAAAGTTTATTTAGGTACAAAGCTATTTTGAGAGAGAGGGAGAGAGCACAGTTATCTCAAGGGACTATCCCAAAATATACTTCTATATTTTATCATTTATTTGTATTAAAATTGTGATGTGTTTTAAATAAAAGACATTGAAATTATGATTTTCTGAAACACTTTCAGAACTAGATTTTTGCTTTCTCAGATACATAATTTTAAAACATGCATCTTTTACTTCATCCCATGAAAGTAGTGGCATTTGGGTGCTTATTCTGAGCCATCAGTGCTTTGCCTGTATATATAAATTCTTATTTCTTTATTCAGATTTTACAAGAGTACAACAGTGACACTGTCTCCTAAAGTGTTCCTCCCGAGAAAAAGTAATTCATGGTCTCTATCAAGAAGGGAAACCCCCACATCGGGCTCTCTGCTCGGCAAGAAGCCCGCTTCCCCCTCTCTCTCTCTCTCTGCCTGCCTCTCTGCCTACTTGTGATCTCTCTGTCAAATAAACATTAAAAAAAAAAAAAAAGAAGGGAAACCTCTGTGTCTCCCCTTTTCCAGCACATAAACAGTATTTAAGTAAGAGAGGCCTAACATTGGTGACATCTTGAGAATAAAGGTCATAAAGGTCTTTGGAAATTAGAACACAAGTAGCTTCCTAGGAAGCTTTTTTCTTGGGGGCAGATTAAAGGTTCAAATGGAAAAGTTGTTCGCTATTCAGTACTGTCTTTAGTTGCTTTGTACAACTGTACTTTTTTCATATTTTCTTCATTTAGGTTTTGCTTTTTAGCTAATGAAACTGACTAGGGATTAGAAAAAATGTACTCCCAAATTTGTAAGCATGATACTAATTAGTTATATGATCTTGGACAAATTATTTAACATCTCTGTTCTTTAGTTTGTGTAATGTGTAAAATGGGGAAATACTAGGATCTATCTTAAAAATTTTGCGAGGATTAAATATTCATGTAAAGACCATAGAACTATGCCTAACACATAGTATGTGTTTATTAAGTGTTAGCTAATGATACTGTCAGAAAAGATGGTGAGATCATGTTAGGGATTGGTCTGTAAAGGCTTTACCTCATCAGAATTGAAGGGTTTGAGAAAGGAGGAATTTGAGTAGTTTTGAAGGATAAGTAGAACTTGGCTAAGTGGAGAGAAGGAGGGCATTATAGATTTGGGAGAATGGCATGAGAAACAAGGTAGGAAAGGAAATGAAGGGAAGACCGTATTATAAGCCATTTTGGCTAGAGTGGACAGCTCAGAAATTCAGTTTAACAGTTAGAACTGGAAAATGAGTGGAACGGTGAGTTGAAGAAAGCAGGTAGTCTGAATTGGCCTCCTCGCATTCGGCTGCTTCCCAGGAAGGCCTCGTGGAAGGAGCCACCGCCGTGCTCAGGGATCCCCTCATTCACTGCTGTGCTTCCTTGGCTTCTTTTTTCCCCTTTTTCTGGTTATACTCTGCAGGGAAGTTATAAAACTCAATCTTTCTCAGTGTCATTGGCCAACTCAGAGTTCTTCCAAGGAAAGGATTTAAAAGAGCTTGCTAGGACTTCATGGAATGTTTTGAAAGTGAATGAGGTTAGCCTTTTAGCCATGAGTAGAGAGAAGAGCTTACCTGTTGCTCTCTTCCCGCAGAGTGGTGGAGGTCAGGGACTGTCTCAGCAGCTTTAGGGAAAGGAAAGATTTTTTTTTTTCCTTTTTAAAAAGTTGTTTTAAGTCTTTCGATATTTTCTAATTTCAGGATATTTTTAAGACTCATTTTCTGTCTTGAAAAAGAACTCTTGTCTTGGGAGCACTGACTGTCAGGGATAATCAAGAACTGCAATGAAAAGTAACATTTTAAATTCATTATATTGACCATGGTAGTATAAAAGAAAAGGGGCCTTTTTTTTTAAAGATTTTATTTATTTATTTGACAGAGAGAGATCACAAGTAGATGGAGAGGCAGGCAGAGAGAGAGAGAGAGGGAAGCAGGCACCTTGCTGAGCAGAGAGCCCGATGCGGGACTCGATCCCAGGACCCTGAGATCATGACCTGAGCCGAAGGCAGCGGCTTAATCCACTGAGCCACCCAGGGGCCCCGAAAAGGGGCATTTTTGACTTAATGTTCACTCTAACCACACGCCCTGTATGTGTCTGTGTCTGTATATGTATGAAGGTGTGTGTATTAAATATGTATATATATTTCTAATTATTATTTCAGTCCTCTTCCCAAAAGGACTCTGTGGCTACAGAACGGTGTAGGTTTTGTGACCATGCAGTTTCTGTCACGTCATGACAAGCCTCCTGCCCTGTTCAGGTTTCACAAAAGGCTAAAATAAGTGACTTCAGAATGTGTAGATGAACATACGCTGTGACCCTTCAGTTATATTAATCTTATGTTTCAGTTTGTATAAAATAAATGAAAGCCCTATTTTAACAAGTATTTATGTTCAAGTTTTTGTCTATTTTTAAAGGAATTATGAGTATTGGAATTTATAGAAAGTGTTCTTGTGCTTATTTTTACAAGTAACATTTAAACATTGCTGCATTCTTAGCAGGATTAATGACAAGGTCCTCATTGATGGGTCCTCTTGTTCATTCTAATCTTAAATGGAAAAAATCTTAAGAAAATCTGTTGATTTTCTTTCCTCCTTTCATGTCTATATTAGCACGGTGAATAATGTTGTTTCTGGGCTCATCATTATTTGATGTGCTATTGGGCGTTCGTGTGCTGTTGGACGTTCATGTGCTGTTGGACTATGTTTATACAATACCTTCTCTAAAACAAAGTGTATTTTGTTACCTCCCCTTACTTTTTTCTCTAAAAGGGTACTGTTGCAAGCAGTGCCACATACCAGTCAGTACACATACTTCAAGCTTTTTTTAAGTCAGTTGCTAATGAACTTTACATTTCATTATTTGTCAGTGTTTTCCCGTCGTATTTATTAATTTTTTTTGTGTACATTACACTATGCAGAGAGCTTTCTGCCTAGCAAGCAGGTCTCGTTTCTAATACCAGTTCTGGTTAGTTGATAATTGATTGGTTTAGCTCACTGCTTTGAGAATTCTTATGCTATAACCATATATATTTAGCAGAAGGGAGTACCTTGATTGATTGGTGCTGTGTGACCATGAGCATTGGATGGAAGAGTGGTGGCATACATAACTGAGTGGGGATGTATGGATATATTAGACCTTTGATTCATTCCTTCATATGTGAAGATTATATACAATTGTTTTTCTGAATTCACTTGAAACCACTTATGATTTTCTGTATTTTTATTCATTCTGACTCTTCTCTACCAAGGCAGAATTAATCATTCCTTTATTGTTGCTAGAGTAGCCCTTTACTACCTTAATTTTAACACATATTCATTGTTAGGCATTTACTTATCTGGCTCCACTATGGATTGTGAACTTCTTAAAGGAAAGGACAGTATTTTATTTATCTGTACATTAACCCTTAAACCACATGGGTTTGAACTGCATAGGTCCACTTACATGCAGTGTTTTTTTTTTTCCATAAATACAGTGCAGTATGATAAAATGTATTTTCCTTTTAATTTTCTTAACATTTTCTCTTCTCTAACTTACTTTATTGTAAGAATATGGTATATAATACATACAACATAGTAAAATGTGTTAATTGACTGTTTATGTTGCCAGTAAGGCTTCTGGTAAACAGTAGGCTGTTATTTGGGGGGAGTCAGAAGTTACATAATGGATTTTTGACTGTGGGGTGTGTTGATAACACTAACCCTGCATTGTTCTAGGGTCAGCTGTGTATCCTTAACACCACTATGCTTGGTATGTGTCTCATATATTCAAAAAGTAGGATAGTTATTATTTTCTTAATGACCTGGATGATATTTTATATGAACAATGAGACATTTATTATATTTGAAGAAGAGGTGATTAGATCTAAGTCATAGGGTACTGGTGGTGTGAACCAAAAGGAAGAGGTAGAGACTCTGGGTAAGAGTAGACAAGTCAGTATTTTTTGGAATACAGAGGAACTTGAGGTTTGAGTCTCCTGTTTGAGAGAATGGTGGTACCATTAGAAAAACAAAGAGTAAAGAAAGGCTAGATTTGGGTGGGATGAGTATGGTTTTGGAGTGATTGGATTTTGATCAAAAACATTTGTATAATTTAAATGGAGCACTGGAGGTAAGAATTTGGTAGTTTGGTTAGTTGGATAGCTTCCTCTGTTACATGTTCCATAGCACCTTACTTTATTATAATTGTTCAGTGTCCATCTTTCCAGTTATCTGAGCTCCAGTAGCACAGGGAACATGTGTGGTTCAAAGCTGTATCCTCAGTTACAAACATAATTTATTGGTATGTGGCAGGCACTCACTAAGTAATTGTTCGGTGCCCACTTCTCTACTACTTGTTGACTTAAATTGTATCCAGTGTTGTCTTCAATTTATATCGCTGATTAGGATTACTAGTTTTAAAATTATTTGGGTAATTGCTTTTCATAGAATCACTGAAATTTTGAACTTGAGATCTTAGAAATCTTTGGTACATCCCCAATGCTGGAAAGGTGAAATCACCTACCCAAAGTCATGGGACCGCACTCCAGATTTAGCTACATACAGTATTTACTGATGGGGAGAACCATAGTTTTTTATTCAAAGAAATATGCATACAGTGTATGTCTTTCAGGCTAATAAAGCGGGGCTGGAAATAGCATGATGGCTTGAATGGACTGTGGGGATTCCATAGTGTGGCTTTCTCTTCTTTTTGTTCAGTCATTTCTCTCCTTTCTAGTACTTTGACCAGTGGCCATGGAAAAGATTAGAAAGTAGAGGAAATTTTATTTGTGTTTGCTGGCAACATTAGATTTTTTTTTTTTTTTTAAGTTTCTAATGATTAACATGGGTTTCGGGTAAGCTATTGATTTTCTTTCTTCTTTCCATGACCCTATTAGCACAGTGAACAATGTTGTTTCTGGGTTCATCATTATTTGATGTGCTATTGGACTGTGTTCATATAATACCTTCTCTAAAACAAAGTTTAAGAAGAGGTGGATCTGCCTGAGACCACAATCAGAAGATAAAATTTTTAAATTCACTAAGTGTCAGGGCACCTGTGTAGCTTAGTTGTTCAAGCGTCTGACTCTTGAACTCAGCTCAGGTCTTGATCTCAGGGTCTTGATCTCTAATTTTGACTTTATTGTCTACAAGTATAAAATTCACCAAGTGTCTTTTTTAAGGTGTGGACATTGATCATCGGATTAAAGTAAACTTACAGTGTTTTATTTTATAGGTTCCCAGAGACAGTATACTTTTGTTTAGCACAAATAACAAATATTCCCTTAATTTGAATCAGATTAAAAAAAATATATTATGATATGCTTTTTTTGTTTCAGTATCAAGATAAAGAGGAAGTCGTTTTATGGATGAATACCGTTGGCCCCTACCATAATCGCCAAGAGACATATAAGTACTTTTCACTTCCATTCTGTGTGGGGTCAAAAAAAAGTATCAGTCATTACCATGAAACTCTGGGAGAAGCACTTCAAGGAGTTGAATTGGAATTTAGTGGTCTGGATATTAAATTCAAAGGTAAGTAAACCTTAGTAGTCCTTATAATACAAGTTAGATTGTAGATCAGGGTTTCTCAGTTTATGCCTTATTGACATTGGAGCCAGATAATTCTTTTTTTGTGGGAGGCTGTCCTATACATTCTAGGATGTTTAGCACAGTTCTTGGCTTCCATCCAGTAGATGCCAGTAGCACCCTCCAGTTCTGACAACCAAAACTGTCTTCATGCATTGCTGATTGATCTTAGAGAACCACAGCTCTAGACTCTAAAAAATGTTTAATCTACAAGTTAAATATTGCATTTAGAAAAGTATGTTAGTAGCAAAGATTTATTTGGAATATTTGTAAAATAATAAATAATTGTTAATAAAATTCTATTTCCTTAACCTATTTCTTTCTGAAAAGTGATTTCTGGTAAACTCTCTAGTGACTGGATGTATGTGGTCAGGGAAGGCCTTCATAGATTCACAATTTTTGGAGGTGTAGGGATATAGTGGGGTATATGGGATACTTAAAAATCTTGTGTAAAGCCTCAAATCCAAACTGTACCATTGGCTCAGAATGTATTAATCAGTATGTATTAATTTGCTCTCTCGGTTCCTATAGGGTAGTGTGGTTTTAAATTTTAAGTCAGGGACGCTTGGGTGGCTCAGTCGATTAAGTATCTGCCTTTAGCTCAGGTCATGATCCCAGGGTAATGGGATCAAGTCCCCCATCAGGCTCCTTGCTCAGCGAGGAACCTGCTTCTCCCCCTGCCTGCTTCTCCCTCTGCCCACTGCTCCCCCTGCTTGTCCTCCCCCTCTCTCTTTTTCTGACAAATAAAACCTTAAAAAATATTTTGGGTCAAAGACTTGTTAAAATTGGAAGAAATACTCATCTGTTTATTATGCTGGCATCTATTTTATCAGGCCCTTTAAGTACGTTTAAACTTTTAATTTTCCTCTGTGAAATTTGCCAGAGAGTATATTTCCTGCATAAACATTTTTAACTCAGTGAGCAGAAGCCTGAGTAATTGAATTTTTACAGGATCTTTGATGAGGCATCTTGATTTTTGAATAGAGCTTGGATCTTGTAATCAGGAGCTTTGAATTTTAATCCTATTTCTTTTACTGTATTGATTTTACTGAAGTTCTTTACTCTAATTTTGACTTCATTGTCTGCAAACCTAAAATACTGACTTCTGGCATTTTTGCACTTTATTTTTTTTATTTTTTATTTTTGCACTTTTGAGAGGAGGATGTAATTGAGAGATTTTACTTATTTATTTATTTATTTAGAGATTTTATTTATTTGAGAGAGAGCACCAGTGAGGGAGAGAGCATCTGGTGGAGTGGAGCTGAGGGAGAGAGAGAAGCAGACTCCCTGCTGAGCAGGGAGACCAATGTGGGGCTTGATCCCAAGATCCCTAGATCACCAACCTGAGCCTAAGGCAGGGGCTTAACTGACTGAGCCACCCAGCCTCCCTGATTTGAGATGTTTTATATTTTAAAGATGTTTAGGTTTGGTTGGCTAAGTTTTATTCTTTTGTTTAGAGTATTTTTTTTGTTACCGTTGTTCAAAATCGATATATGTATTTGCATTCTTCTCCCCCTTTCCATTCCTCCACTATATTCTTTGAGGCTTAATTATAAAATTAAGTTGTAAATTTAAACCATAGGGGCCTGGCCTGTAACTTTATAAATTATTGTAAACATTCCCTGAGGCTTGTGTTTTAATTTAATCAGGTAACGTAAATATTTAATTGCAAGTAAGGAGAAAACTTAAGACTAGATTGTGGGATCTTTGAAAACCTCAATCCTGCATTTATTCACTTAAGTTTCTCCTTTTTCATGTTTGGTGCACATTTCTAATTTACTAGAGAGGAACCAGAGAGAGCAGAAAGGTAAAATCTCTGAGTCCTACTTTGCTACCATGGACAGATTTCGTAGCTTTTTGAAATCCTCGCCCTATTTACTAAAGAAGAATAGTCATTCAGCTATCTTCACCTTTCTTATTTTATTAGTTCCTTGAGGCTGAGATGGAAAGATTGTCTGGATAGAGAGAAACAGTTTTCATGGGCTATAAAAGTGGGGTTTACTTTACTTTCTGACTGAGCACCTGAAGATGAAAAGAACAAGAATTGGCCAGTTGTTATTCCCCAAGAGTTGGCGGTTCCTTGGAATCTTGTCAGCTCTGTCCCTCCATCACGGATGTGCTAAGGGAGCTGCTAAATTAAGTGGTTGAGATGAAAAAGTAAATGCTGATTAGAGTTCTCTTTCTGCTGTAATCCCTTGCTTGCCCTGTTCAAAGACATAGTTGATCATGCTTTGAAGAATGTTTTATGAGGTTTCCTGGTTATTTGTACTATCATAGAATTTTAAAGGTTGGATGCACCTTAGAGATTGTGTCATCTGATTTCCCCTTAGTGAGGCCCAGAAATGAAATGATTTGCCCAAGTCCTATTACAGCATATTAGCAATGCCACAGAAACTAGAACCTTTTGTCCCTATGTGAATTATAGAAATATTTATATTGTTAATTTTTCATCTCTCAAGTATTTGATTTTTAAAGGTTCTTCTGAAGACATAAGAAAATAAAATTTTGGAAATATTTTGAAACTAGGAAATACTGTATACACACACACGCACGTAGGTATATACACACACCTTTTTTTAAATTTAGTAGATTCTGTCAGGCTAAATGGATTGGTATTTCACAAAATGAAGGTCACTAAATAGACTTTTAGGGAACTAGTAATAGTTTTTTTTTTTTTAAAGATTTTATTTATTTATTTGTCAGAGAGAGAGAGAGCGAGAGTGAGCACAGGCAGATAGAGTGGCAGGCAGAGGCAGAGGGAGAAGCAGGCTCCCTGCTGAGCAAGGAGCCCGATGCGGGACGCGATCCCAGGACTCTTGGATCATGACCTGAGCCGAAGGCAGCTGCTTAACCAACTGAGCCACCCAGGCGTCCCTAGGGAACTAGTAATAGTTTTAAGTCTAATGTAGGATGCCTCTTACTTGAGATTTTATGCACAACTTTTTCCCTCATAATAATGTTATATACTTCCACTAGACAAAATATTACATTCAGCACATTTAGAGAAAATTAAAAAGAGAAGGCAGAATTAAATGGGGTATCTTTCAGCCAGGCCTGAATTCATTATCTTCTGATTTTAGAGGGTACTTCTTGGAACTTGACCATTGTGGAGCGGAAAAAACAAGTCTGAGAGACTTGCTGCATCCTAGTGCTGCCTCTGCCTACCTGTTTAGTCGTGGACAAATTATTCTACCTCTTTGATCTCATTGTCCTCACCTCTGAAGTGAGGGAAAGTATCTGATAGAATTGTTTGATTTAAGTGAGGTAATTTATGTAGAACATTTATCAAAGTTCCTCACACATAGTTTACATTTTAAAAATGGTCATTGATATGGATACTAATAGCACATAACGTAGGTCTATAGTTCTGACTTAATTTGGTACTAGTAATTATGAAACATTAAATTAGTTTACTGATTATAGGATTTGATTTATCCTCAAGCTGTTGCACTGCCCGCTGGGTACTGTAGTTAGTTATGCTAGGCAGGGGCAGTGACATTCTTGCTCACTCTCGTATCCTTAGTTATTAAGACATTGTAAGCTCTCAATAAATTGTGTAGCACCTGGGCAGTTTGTGCCTATCTGTTCTTTAGATAACTGGCTCACTGTGATCTTTAGATGATCTGGAATAGTAGTTCCTAACCAGGGGAGGTCACTGTCCACTCCCCTTCTCCTTCATGTGAGAACTCTTGCAGTATAATGAAGGATATTATTGAAAAATTGATGGCTTCTAAAGGATTCTTTCCTCCCATTTGTTTTATTGATCTTTTGAATTTTCTTTTGTTTGAATATCCCAACATAACAGAGGGCTGAAGTTGTTTTATAAGTATTTCTTCTACTTCTGTGGAGTAAAATGATAAGTGAGAGTACTACAGGTAGAGAGAAATGCCAGGAGCTGGTTAGATTCCTACATATTTTGAATTCAATGATTCTCTTTCTTGATGATTTTCATCATCAAGATGATGAAACATTTCATCCTCAATGTTATGAGATGTATTTTCAGATGGGGAGTTGGGGCCCAGAGGTAAGTAACTTGTCCAAAGATGCACAGATGGAAAGTGGCAGAGTAAGGATTTGAACCTAGGGAACACAGTGCTAGAGTTTCAGCTTTTAACCACTATGCAGTATGTCCTTCCAGATATCCATCTGGTGGTAAAGGCCTGATTGCCAAAGAGTGGGGAAAGGGCTGGGGAAGTGGCAGGTTCTTTCATTCAGCCTAAAGATTTTTATTTAAGTTGATCCCCCCACCCTGTTTTCAGTCCCTGGATTCTACTCTCCCTGCCGTCCCAAATTCTGCAGCCTCTGTAGTGGAGTTCTCTAGGGCAAGGTGCCTCTGGTCTACTCTAAGGGGGAGTTGAGGTTCTTCATCTGGCTTTGTAATGAGTGGAGAAGGGGACTTGGGCATTCAGGCCTTCCATAAACATATTTTTATACAGTTCCCCTATGTCTTCAGCCCTCCATCTGTTCCCTGCTTTTCGATGTGTGTCTCAAGTGTCTCTTGGGTTCTGTGACACCAAGACACTTTCTTATGTTATGGTTTCCTCTGCTTTGCCATCTTCTGTTCGTTTTCAATTTTCCAAAAATACGTTGAGATCTTTTCTTACCGTCTTCTTTTTGTCCTTGTGTACTACATCCCTTTTATTCCTTTATTGACATTTTAATGGAGTTTCAGGAGGGAAGAGATACATACTTGTGGTTAATCTGCCTTGTTTAATTGGATGTCTGGAAACTCAGTGCCATATTTTGTTCTCCTGGTTTCAATCAAAGTGTTTTAGCCAAGCCAAATAATTTGAATCTTGTACTGAATCTTGAATCTAGATGTTTTATATTCTTGGTGTTAGCAGTTCCTTAAACCTTGTGCTAACTGCAAATTTGAATAGTGTGGGCTTTTTATAAATTCTTATTCAAGCCATTGATAACATTGTTCTACTCCAGATGTCTTTTCTTCCCCCCAAAGGATGTGTATGTATGTATTTTTTTCTGATTTTGATGTGATATAGGATTGATGTACAAAATTTAGAAACTACAGAGAAATATAAAGAAGAAAATAAAAATGATCTGGATTATTGTTAACCATTAATTACCATTAACATTTCTTCCATCTTTCCTTCTTTCTTTACATTCATCCACATTATTTAGAGTATTTTAAAATTGGGTTCATGCTGTATATATGATTTAAAAAAATTTGTAACACATAGTGTTTAGTATTTGTCAGATACTAACTACTTACTAACTCTTAATAAGTTATATGTAAATTATTTTTTACTCTTCCCATTTTAACATCTATGAGCTTATCTTCATATTGTTAATTACTTTTTAAAAATGTGCTTATGTAGTATTCTGCAACTTGGATATTGTAATTTCCCCCATTTCCCAGTTATAAGTTATTCTGATTATTTTCCTTCCTTCCTTCTTCCCTCATCTCCCTTCCCCTCTCCTTTCCTGTCTTTTCCTTTCTCTTTCCTCCCTTCCTTCCTTGTCCTTTTTTTTCCTGCCTTTTTTCCTGTTGGAAATAATGCATTTGGCTATCCTAGCACATAGGTATTTTAATGCATCTCTGAGTCTTTTATTAGGATAAATTCTTGGAAGTGGAATTACTGAATCAAAGGATATAAACATTTTTAAGGCAGTTCTTGTTGCGTATTGCCAATTAGTCATCTAGAAGAATTGTACCGTTTCTTTTTTTTTTTTTTTTTTTTTTTTTAAAGATTCCATCTACCTATTTGACAGATAGAGATCACAAGCAGGCAGAGAGGCAGGCAGAGAGAGAGAGAGGAGGAAGCAGGCTCCCTGCTGAGCAGAGAGCCTGATGTGGGGCTCGATCCCAGGACCCTGGGATCATGACCTGGGCTGAAGGCAGAGGCTTTAACCCACTGAGCCACCCAGGCACCCCGAATTGTACCGTTTCTATTGCAGATAGGTTGGTCAGTTCATCAATACTCATATATATGCTTAACATGACTGACTATACCAGATTTTCCAGTCCATTTTTTTGGTCATTCAGCAGTTTTTAAATGCTCACTGCCTTCCAGCAGCATGGTAGGCTCTGGATGTACAAAGTTGAACCAGAAGCTATGGCTTCAGGGGTCCACGGGTTCTCTGAAATTATACACTTAGTTTTTTGTGAATGGGGGATATTTTGGGAGGGACAGGGAAGATATTACTTTCTTTGGATTCTCAAAGGGATGTGTGGCCCAAGGAAACTTAGCAGTGTGAATGTATTGACACTTGTAATGCTTAAAACAACTCTAGGAAGGAGATAGCATAGATGTTATCTCTGTTTTATGGCTGAGGGATCTGAGGTTCACAGAAGCTAAATGAATTTTATTCACATAGCTAATCCATAGTAGAACCCAGACTAAAACTCAAGTTTCTGCCTTTTTTTTTTTTTTAAATAAATTTGTCTATAGTGACTTCATGAAAAACTGTCCAGTGCTATTGAATTTAAAGTAGAACATTTGTGATTTCCATTTTGGTAATGCTATCAAAAGAGGAAGCTAATAAAGCTAGGCATGATATGTTCTTAGAGAACTCAAATAATACCACATTCTTTTTTCAGTGTTTTCACTGTCTGTTCAGTTTCTAGTCTGGAGTGTTATTGTGAATAGATGACAGAGTTATTGGTAGGTAGTTGGTAGGTAGTTTCCAGGAGCTACACTTGCTTTCTGCTTGAGAAATCTGTATTAACAGTTGTCACTTTATACCTCTGGTTTTGTATTTTTCCCCTGTGTAATGTTTTTACATTGGTGAAATCTTAATGGTATCCTCTTCAGGATTCATAGGTGTGTATTTCATCTGAGAAAGATACGCCCTTTTATAATCTAATAGCAGTGATTTATGGCAATAGAGTTTTCAGATTGTTTTCCAGCTCTGTAGAATGCTGAATAATGATTGGGCATATTCAGGCACATTACATTAGTTATCTTCAGAGCAGATCCCTCCTGAGAGAAAAGCTGTTTTAGTTGAGCAACCAGACTGTTCAGTTATTTGTGATGTTTGTATTTGCCCACATGCCTGCAAGGGGAATTTCATTAACGTATGATCAACCCAGATCCTTTTTCTAGCCTGCCATAAAGATAGGTTTTTCCCTTTTGACCACGTTCTTTACTAGATTTTACATCAGTGAAAGATACTCTTCAAGACCTCTTTGTGAATCATTCTGAGATAACTCTGCTCAGAAATTTCATTTGTTTATATTGGCATTTTCTCCTGTATACACACACGTGTGCGCGTAGACACCCTAATGATACACAGATGCATGTATATGTACATACTATAATATACTTTGTGTTTTCCTTTGCCAAATAAGTGGAAAATCATCTTAAAATTTGCTAAATTTTTTGTTTATTTGTTTAGCGCCTGTAGAACAGGCATAGCTAGGGAAAAAATGATGCAGTCATTATAGACATAGCTCTTAAGACCTGATGGTCTTTTGAGGAAGTAAGATACTGGTATGAGGTTGTAAGCGGTGTAGACCTAGGTACCAAAGGAAGACATGGAGAGAAAGCCATGAGTCTTAGGAGAAAGGGACAGGCTGTGGGGTTTGAGAGGTGTGAGAGGTGGGGAATCAGATTACTCCGTGGAGGAGAGGGTAGGGGAATGGGATGTATTTTAGGGTGGACATTTGTGGTGGACTTTCCAGCACAGGCAAAAAAAAATCCAGAGGCCAGGAGAGCACAGGATGCGTGGCATCTGCAGGTAGTGGAGTGTGGCTGGAATATAAGGAGAGAGAATGAGAGATGGTTGGGTAAGAGAGAGCTGAACACAGTTCACACTGTCAGGAATCTTAAAAGCTTTGTGCAGGTCAGTGCCGTATTGTAGATCGCAGAACTTCATACATAACACTGCCACATTGTTAATGGCAATTGTCAGTGACTGTCTGATTTTAGCAGCAAGGGATTTGGTGGCTTTGCAGAGTTTTGCTATGAGGTCTCCCACAGCTGTTTGTTGCTACGGAAGCCTGGACCTTCCTGTGGTTCTCTTTCTCCTCTTGTTGCTGTAGTTGCCTCCTGTCCTTTGTACATTATCACACTCCATGGAAATCCTATCTGGGGATCTCTTGGTACCAGTTCTCCTAGCTCCTGCTGGAAGAGCCCTTTATAGCCACCTCATGGCCTAATCCTCCCTCCCTTCTCTGCCTCAGTTTTTGCCATGAAAATCCTAAATTTCTCCCTGCCTAAAAGGGCCATTGATAAAGAGGAAATCTGTATGGGAGCCATGTTGTTGGAAACAAGAAAGCAGTGATCTTCTCCTATTTTGGGAGTAGGAGTATTTCCCTATTCCTCCTTTATGGGACTTTAGTGTTTCCATCTTGGTGGTGTGGTTTTGGGGTACCCACTCTGAGATGAGCTATATTATGGAGAAACTTTCTCTCTTGTTGAGGGTTAGGGAAACAAGTTGCTAGTGTCTGGAGTTATAACTCAGATTGCTGTTTGTCATGGAAATAATGCTGTAGCTGGCCACTAATCATGGTTCAGCTATAGTGCACATTTAAGAAGTTTTAATCAACATTTAAGAAATTTAACATTGTTTCTTGGGGGGAATTGTATTTCAAGTTCTAACTGTGCTTTCTTTTTTTGTTGTTAAGATTTATCTTTTATTCTAATTGTGTAAGTCATATACAAAAAATAATTTCAGTGGACATCTAGAGTGTTTGCAGGTTTTTTGGATTTTGTTTTGTTCAGAAACTAATGATCATAAGCACATTTTTTTCCATTGAGAAATAATGACATCTATCAGTGTATAAGCTTAAGGCATATAGTGTGATGGTTTGATTTACATATTGTGAAATGATCACAAATAGGTAGAAAGAAGAGAAGAAAAGAATGAAGAAAAAGATTTTCTCCTTGTGATGAGAACTTTTAGGTTTTACTCTTGAAGACCTTCCTATATATCATGCCGCAGTGTTAGCTGGAGTCATCATGTTGTACTTTGCATCCCTAGTGCTTATTTATAAGCACATTTTTGAGAGGTTTATAGGTTAGAGACTATCTGAACAATATTGTGGTAGCAGTATTTTTGAAAGCAGTCAAGAGTTTAAATGAATCATCTCTAGGGGACCTTTGAGTAATTTATAAACAGTGACACCTGCTAGATAGAGATTTATATTTTAATCTTTCTAATTATGAAGAGTCACTGGGATTCCTCATAGAATCTATGGCCTCTAGTGACTTGTATCTCTAAGAATGTTAAAATGAATTTGTATCTCAGAGATATTATAGCTAGAAATCATTCTATTTAGGATCATAGTTTTGAGTTTTTGTATATGTTAAGTGAAAACTTTCTTATGTGTCTTAAGCTTTTTTATTTTTGTTTTTTTAAGCCCGGTTACTCATTTAAAATTATTTCATCAGTGTTCTTCTATAAAAAGGAAAAAATTACATACTGAACCCTCATATACTTATCACCCAGATTCAGCAATTACGAATATAGATTTTAACTTCAGGAGATGTTGGCTTTTTCTTCCTATAACTATCCTACAAACCAGTATGCTAATTTGCAATTTTTACCTTATACAGATGATGTGATGCCAGCCACTTACTGTGAAATTGACTTAGATAAAGAAAAGAGAGATGCATTTGTGTATGCTATTAAAAATCACTACTGGTACCAGATGTACATAGATGACTTACCAATATGGGGTAGGTATTATATTGTGTGTTATATTTAAAGTTTGGGAATATTTGCATAATAAACATGACTTATGTAATGAGTCTTAAGGTGTTTGATTGTACAGTGTGTTTTTGGTATTTTCCACAGAATGATTTTATGGTCCCCTAGTACTTGAAGTGGTTTTAACATTGCCAAACTTTGTATGAAACTCCCTCAAGATATGACTTTTATGTAGTATAACTTTTCAGATTCAAGGAATTAAAAGGTATTTTGAACGGTCAGAAATATCCTCCCTTCTCCCATTTTTTTTTGTATCTTATTTTTGACTTATTCTGTCAAATACAATCAAAGGAACTAAATAGGATTTTGAAGTTTTATTTTGGCTTTCTCTCATGGGGAACTGGTAGTATGGTTTTTAGATAAGGCAGTCTCCTGAATTACTTGTTTCAGTATTTCCTATGTTATTTTCCAAAACACTATATGTTTAAAATTTTTTTCATGGGTTTTTTTTTTTTTTAAAGATTTTATTTATTTATTTGACAGAGAGAAATCACAAGCAAGCATAGAGACAGGCAGAGAGAGAGGAGGAAGCAGGCTCCCTGCTGAGCAGAAAGCCCTATGTGGGGCTCGAACCCAGGACCTGGGATCATGACCTGAGCCGAAGGCAGCGGCTCAACCCACTGAGCCACCCAGGCGCCCCTTTTTCATGGGTTTTTAAGATTTTTTTTTAAAAAGATTTTATTTATCTATTTGACAGACAGGGATCACAAATAGGCAGAGAGGCAGGCAGAGAGAGAGAGGAGGAAGCAGGCTCCCTGGGGAGCAGAGAGCCCGATGCGGGACTCGATCCCAAGACCCTGGGACCATGACTGAGCCGAAGGCAGAGGCTTTAACCCACTGAGCCACCCAGGTGCCCTGGTTTTTAAGATTTTTATTTTTAAGTCATTTCTACACACAACATGGGGTCAGACTTACAACCCCAAGATCAAGAGTCGCATGCCCTACTGCCCCACTGAGTCAGCCAGGTGCCCCTAAAAATTTTTATTGTTTTAGCTCTTATTTATCTGTATTAATGGAGAGGAACTATGGTGTAGTTAATACAAACCTGTGTAAAATTCAAACTTTGTATTGGACTTGATAAATTATTTTAGATTTTTTAAGGATATATTTACACGTAACTTTGCAGGAGAACAATATTAGGGAAAAGAATTACATTTATGTACTGTTGAAATGAGTTAGCAGGTTAGTATAAAGTAAGTGAATATTCTAAAAGGGGCAAAAAAAAAAAAAACCCAACCTGGGTAATTGTGTACTTACTGCAATTGGCAGGGCATTTGGGGATCACAGTTGCTCTTTGTCCCTTTGTTTCTCATATGGGTGACAGCTTGCAAGACACAGGGCTCTGCCAGATGTGTCCTAGTGACTGGGTAGGTCCCATAGCTGGTTTGGCTGCATGAAGATGGTGAACTTGTTAAGAATCCGATTAAATTGTTTTTAAATGCAAAGCACAGTGAGCTATCAGACAGTGTGTTTGATCATATTATTCTCTTAGTTTTGTTTTGTTTTTTCCTTTGGACACCTATTCCTATATATAATGAATATTTTAGTTCTTAAAATTGTTAGCAGACTACTATATTTGTGAGCAGCAAACTGAAATACTGAAAATATCAGATCAGAGTTTAATGTAGTGCAAAAATGAAATTTGTAAGAAAGTCAATCTCAAGATATAATTGTATGCATCATTGCTACTCTGTTGCATGTTAATTAGGTATAAATAGTAAGCATTTCGTATAAATGACTATAATTAGTATTACATTAACACCAACATTTCTGTGATCAGCAAGGGTAGCAGAAGACGTGCTGAATATTCACTCAAGATTTCTGAGTCTGTAGTTCAAGAGAACCCGTTAGTTAGGGTCTCCTCTTTTTTTGCTGAGAGAGCAGGTTCCTCCTGTGCTCTTTTCCATTGCTTTTGGGTTTCTTCTCCGGAACCTTAGTGTTTTTTCAGTTATTTCTGTGGGTCCCCTTAGCAACATGGCAACTGTGCTTTCCTGTCCTAAAATAAATCTTTTTTAGCCCTGGGATTCTAGGGCCTGCCATGTTTAGGAGAGTACATTTGGGTGTCCGAGAATGTCTGAACTATGGGAATTCTTGGCAGAAGGAAAATTCTTATTTGGCTTTTTTGGGGTAAGTGTTTCCGTGTCTTTTTAAAACCCTGTAGAGGGCGCCTGGGTGGCTCAGTGGGTTAAGCCGCTGCCTTCAGCTCAGGTCATGATCTCGGGGTCCTGGGATCGAGTTCCGCATCGGGCTCTCTGCTCAGCAGGGAGCCTGCTTCCCTCTCTCTCTCTCTCTCTCTGCCTGCTTCTCCATCTACTTGTGATCTCTCTCTGTCAAATAAATAAATAAAATCTTTAAAAAAAAATAAAAAAATAATAAAAAAAAAATAAAAACCCTGTAGAGGGGCGCCTGGGTGGCTCAGTGGGTTAAAGCCTCTGCCTTCGGCTCAGGTCATGATCCCAGGGTCCTGGGATCGAGCCCCATATCGGGCTCTCTGCTCAGCAGGGAGCCTGCTTCCCTTCCTCTCTCTGCCTGCCTCTCTGCCTACTTGTGATCTATCTGTCAAATAAATAAATAAAATCTTAAAAAAAATAAAAAAATAAAAACCCTGTAGAGAATAGCTTCTTATTAGGTGTAATTGTGTTTCCACTCCCAGAGTTTTCACTGTAGATAGGTAAATAAACCTTGGTGAAATTAATTATTAGAAAGATTTCATTATCCCTCTGCAACCCCAAATACAATGATTAACTGTATTCCTTGAATTTGTATCAATTTGAGAGAAATTTTTTAATTAACTTTGGTTGATAAGCAAATAAGCTTAAGAGGAAGAAATGATCTTTTCTTCCCCTAATACTTTAATGAGATGCACTGACCAAAGAGGGAAGGCCTTAAGGAGTCACTTTTAGTGGATGACCACTCTTGGGAAGTCTGTAGGTTTGATAGATTGATAGACATAGATAACTAGCTGACAGTATGAGGGTACAAGGGGTAGATCTCAGCTACCACCTGTTGTCCTGACACTGTTTGAGTGTTCTTTCAGTATCCCAAACTATGATCAAAATTACCATTTTAGGGGTGGCTGGGTGGCTCAGTTGGTTAAGTGTCTTCCTTTGGCTCAGGTCATGATTCTAGGGTCCTGGGATCAAGCCCTGTGTTGGGCTCTCTGCTCAGTGGGCAGTTTGCTCCCCCCTCTCCTTCTACCCCTCCCCTCTTGCTTGTGCTCTCTCTCTCTCTCTCTCATAAATAAATAAAAAATCTTCAAAAAAAAAAACAAAACCAAAATTCTCATTTTAAACTAGTGCCTCATTAACATTTGTCCTCAATGTTCCTTTTGTTTTGGTGATTTCCCAAGGATAGGTCCAGTACTTGAAGCATAAAGAGGAGGCATTTTAAGTTTTGGTATTGATACACACATATATGCAGCTTACTTAGGAAAGTGTAGATCTCAGGCTATTAGAGAAAGTACTAGATTGGGCCTCTGGAGAACTTGGTTTTAATTTTAGTTTGACTACTACTAACTGGGTGACTGTGGCAGATGTTGACTATACTTCCCTGAAATTTTCAGGAATTAGGAAGTAATACGGTGATAATTAGTACAATGAAGGTGATACTCATGACAAAGCATGAACTTTGAGGACTAAATTAGTGATGGATTTTGCTGATTCTTCATGGCATGACCATGGTTTATGTTTGCCAAGGAGTTTTTTTTTAATATTTAATTTTATCTTTTCAGTGTTCCAAGATTCATTGTTTATGTACCACACCCAGTGCTCCATGCAGTATATGCCCTCCTTAATACCTGCCACCAGGCTCACCCATCCTCTGATCCCCCCTTCCTTTTCAGAACCCTCAGTTTGTTTCTCAGAGTCCACAGTCTCTCATGCTTTGTCTTCCCCTCTGATTGCCCCCAATTCACCTTCCCTTTCCTTCTCCTAATGTCCTCCATGTTACTCCTTATGCTCCACAAGTCAGTGAAACCATATGATAATTGACTTTCTCTGGTTGACTTATTTCACTCAGTGTAATCTCCTCTAGTCTTGTCCAGGTTGATTTACAAAAGTTGGGTATTCATCCTTTCTGACGGAGGCATAATACTCCACTGTATATATGGACCATATCTTCTTTATCCATTCGTCTGTTGAAGGTCTGCCAAGTAGTTAATAAAGAGTAGAAGTCCAGCCTGTACTTTTGTCCTTTTCTAATGGTGAAGAATATGCTTGTTTATAAAAACTTTTTAAATGGGCTTTTAGCTTGTAACATATTTTAAAGATTAAGTGATATTACCTTGTATAAAGTGTTATTTATTTTGTAGGTATTGTTGGTGAAGCAGATGAAAATGGAGAAGATTACTATCTTTGGACCTATAAAAAACTCGAAATAGGTTTTAATGGCAATCGAATTGTTGATGTTAATCTAACTAGTGAAGGAAAGGTGAAACTGGTTCCCAATACTAAAATCCAGATGTCATATTCAGTAAGTATTAAAATGTATAGAAGAAGAAGTGTTTGTGACCTAATGGCAACAGTTAAGTGTGTTTTACTACTTTAATAAATGAAAATGAGCTAAAACAAAGTATTATTAAAACTGTATTTCCTTAATGTATATAAGTAAGCCTTCTAAAAGAAGGGAGATTTGCCTCAGGTCTGTATTAGAGAATTTCGGCATTTGCAGGACTTACCATTGGCTACAGCAAAGTTTACCATTGCAACTGAGCAGTTAGAGCTAAGCCAGCCATGTCTTTTCATGGTTATATTTTTAGATTGCAGCATACCTTGTTGTTTCTCTTTCCTTTTTACTGTTGCAGATAGAGATGATGCTGTATTGAAAATTGCTGGATGGGTATAGTTTACCATGTTTTGCTTTATCAGTTGGAATAAGATACTCCTGCAGAGTAAGAGCTTCTCAGAGCTCTTTGCAACTGTCAAGTTAATTCTGTTCCATTAGGATTAAAAATAGTGGAAAGAAGAAAAATCTGATGTAGGTAGCCTCTCTCTTTGCCAGTTTTTTCCCTGATAACTGGAATGAATCCATTGCTAGTAGCCAGTTTTTGAAAGTTTTTTTTTTCACTCATGCATATGTAACTAGTGCAAATGATATTTATGTAACTGAACTTATAAAGAAGTTTGATAATTGTAGTAAAACTAATGTGATCTAAAGTCAAAGATGGATAGATTCTTATTTTAATTGGGCTAGTTAATTCCGTTCTTAACGTATTTATCAGGTCAAAGTATACAAGTCAGCAATAGTTAATAGTCCTTGAAAACTGAAGTGATCCCTCTAGGTAAAGTTGGAAGTTCTGTTAATACAGAGAGAAGAAAGTTGGTTAGTTTTTTATCTTAGGTGTTTCAGCTTCTCAAATTGGCAGGAACTTTCTACCATTTCTCTAGCTTCTTGTTCTAAGTGTCCAGATCTTTACTAATTTTGCTCAGGGTTTTGTTATAAGCTTATTAATTTGTTTACTGGCATTTACTTTTAAGTGAAAAAAATTTTTTTCAGGTGAAATGGAAAAAGTCAGATGTAAAATTTGAAGATCGATTTGATAAATATCTTGATCCATCGTTTTTTCAACACAGGGTAGGTAAACTGTGTATTTTGAGACATTGATTATGCGCTCGGTCAGTTTAACAAACACTAACAAGCATCTGCCATATGCGGGGCACTGTGCTAAGGCCATGGAGTTCAGACACATTGGACTTGTGATTTCACATGTAAGCTTAGAGTCCGAGGGTGATAGAGAGTTTTAGGGGAGCAGTCAAAAGCCCCCTTCGTCATGCCTATGCTTTAAACCAATTTTGAGTAACACAGGAAAGAAACAAACCAAAAGCCAGAATTTTACTTTTATTATTAATGATGCTGATACTGAAAAATGTGACTTACTTTGTGGGCAGGTGGCCATGTTAATATTGAAACTCAGAATTAGACTGACTTCTTGCGCTCAGTGCTGGGCTGTTTCAAGCTTCTGTATGTGAGCACCTGCCCTTGAGAAACTTACAATGTGCAGAAACAGCAGAATGTGTGCTTCGTCTAGAAAGGAAGGGATGAGAGTGGAGTGAGACCAGAAACTTTTGCTGGTAGAAGTCTTTCCACATAAAAAGGAACATCAGGACTGGGAAGAAATGCCCCCACTTCCTACCAGCAGATTCAAGATGGAGCTCAGCTCATACGTCCACTGACATTGTTGCTGATTTTGTACAGGTGGTAGCTTTGGTTCTTTATAGGAAAAAATGGATTTTATTTTAGTGGTTTCCTCCTTCAAGGATGGAGATTAGAGGACATCAGAGGATAATGGAGTATAAGGGGATATATCCATTCGTCTGACTTTCTTCCTGACTTGCCTCTTCTGTCTTCTGATCTGATCTTTTGGACTGGAATTCTGAAGTTTATTGGTAATCTAAGTTTTTGTGGTCTAGTATTCATATCATTGTTGCCAGACTTCACTGGAACCTCTCACTACTTCTAATCTTCCTCTGGGTCCTAGCATGTTACTCCTGGAGCTAAAATTTCTTCCCCAACCTCCTCCACTTCCCCTCCCCCCAGAGTGTTCTCTTCACATGTCGTGTTCATGCAGTCTTGACCATGGTTGAGGTATAGGCACAAATTAACTTAAATGTTTAGATAGTACTCAAAAATACAAGGGCTCTCAACTGAGATTTTCTACTGGAACACGTGAGCCTGCCTTGTTTCTCATGCCGTTGGGTGTTGATAACTTGAGGGAAAGGCTGCCATTTGACATTTTCACTAGTAGAACAAGGCCCCATATTTCTCCTTTCAGCGGTTATTAACTGAGCACCTGCTATGTGTCAAGCACGGTACTAAGTGGAGGACATTAGAGAATGAAAGTCCAAGATTTGCATTCTCTTGGAGCTTACCCTTCTAGTAGGGGGAGATACGTAATAGACATACTAAGTTAACGGTATAGTGTGTTCAAAGATACGTCCTTCAAGAAAGAGCAGTGGACCAGGAGTGCCACAGGCAAGGCTAGTTGAAGTTTGATTGTGGTGCTCGGAATAAGCCTCTGAGACGGACTTTGGAGTCAAAAATTGAAGGAGTTGATGGAAATCAGAAATATGGATATGGGGGACAGCGGAAGAGTATTCCAGGCAGGGGCAACACCTTTGAAAAGCCTGTTAGGTGGGAATGTGCTTGGGGAGCTTGAGGAATAGCAAGGAGGAATAGCAAGGAGTGTGGCTGGCACAGGGGAAGGGGAGGAGGGGTGGATGAGGTCAGAGAGCAGTGGGAGCTAGACCATCCATGGCTGCTGGGGAGCCTTTGAATGCAGAGAGTGCCCGGTAGTGTTTTCCGCAGGGAATGACAAATCGCACTTCTTTTTTTAAAAGGATCACTCAGCCTATTATGTGGAAAAGAGGCCATGTGGGGGAAGGGGAGAAGCAGGGAGACCAAGAGGCTGTTGCAGCAGTGCAGTGAGAGGGGAAGTGGCTCAGACCAAGGTGTAGTGGGGGAGTTGGTGAGAAGGTGTGAGACTGTGAGCATATTGTGAAGGGGAGAGCCGGGTGGGATTTCCTGATGGAGAGCAAGATAAAGGTTGACAAGAACTCTACAGAGTTTTTGGCCTGAGCAACTATTAGGGCCATCATCAATGAGGCAGAGAGACCGTATTTGGAGAAGGTGCGGAGGGGAAGTTCAGAGTACAGTTTGAGACATGTTGGTTTTGACGTGTCTTAAGACATCCAAATGGAGATACTTAGCACCGAGCCCAGTATATGAGTCCGGGATTCAGGAGAGGGGTCTGGGCTGGAGATATGGATTGTGCAGCCATTGGCATATAAATGGTATTTAATAAAGCCGTGAGATTGGATGCAGCTAGGAAGAATATAAATAGAGTATAGAGTAGAAATAGAAGGGGACTAAGGACTGAGCACTTGGGGGTGGTAAGAAAAGATTCAGGAGAGTAGGTGAAACCAGTTCAGGCTCTGGGGAGATCCCAGTAAGGTAGGAAGGGAAAGCTTTTGTGGTGTTCTGGAAGCCAAGAGAAGAAAGTGTGTCATGGAGGAGAGGGAGATTAGTTCTGCATTGTTGCTGCTGGGTCAGGTAAGGTAAAAGTGACTTTCAGATTCATTTGGAGTCATCCATAAACTTGACAAAGAGCGGTTTGGGGATAGTGGTGGGGCAGGATCTGAACAGAGCTGGTATAAGAGCATGGAGGAGAGGAGTTGGAGACTGCAAGTTTCGCAGCTAAGGGGAGCAGAGAAATGGTGTGGTAGGAAGGATGGAATCGGAAGGTTTTATTTTGAGATGTAAGAAACACTTTTATACGTGGAAGGGTTCAGCAGCGAGTGCAAAACTGACAGTGCAGAAAAGAGAGAGGAGAATTACTGCAGCCAGTTCCTTCAGTAGGTGGGAGGGGCAGGGTCTACTAGCTGACAGTAGGGATGGTTTCTAATACTACCAACACAAGCTCAGGAGCATGAGCTGGACACACAGTGTTGCTGCCGCCCACCTAACCGTGGGCACAACACTTGGTTCCTCAGCTTTCTGCCTCCTCCATGGTGAAGCACAGATCGTAGTACTGTGCACTGTTGGGATATTCCATTCCATAGTGCGCATAAAGTCGTTAGTTCCTATTTGACACATAGCTGGTGCTTAGTGAGTGGCACTACTCGGGTATGTATTTCTCCAATGTCCTAAAATTTGTGATGAACCCAGGGTGCTGCTTTTGGGTTAGCAACCCTAGGGGGTGCTGGAGTCAGCAGTTCATAAGATTAGTAAGCCTTTTGTGACATCTGGTTTCTTCATTATTTTTAAGAAATACTTCCCTTGATATAATAATTTTGAAATCATAACAGCATTTTATAATTTTTGGAATAAAAGGATATTATAAAATGTCAGGTTAATGGTAGTACCTTATAATGGGTATTGGTTTAAAGTTATGTCTTAGATTAGAAAATAGCAGGGAGCTTTGTTAGAAAGTTTTGCACTTTAGGTGTATCTTTCTTATTATTAAATAGTAACTATATAAAACTACTTTTCAGAAATTTGAGAGAAGATATGAAACATAAATATAATTTTTTCTCATCTTTTTTTGGATCATTAATTTCTCAGGGTGAGAACAATATCAAATCTTTGGAAAAGTCTATAATTACAGACTTTGAATGATACTTTAATGATAAACTTAAATCTTATATAACCCTTTTTTGTAAATATTTCAGAATATAATGCAGTCATCATTTCCTTTGTAACTTCAGTAGGTATTCAATAAATTATTAAATATAGGAAAAAATGATTTTATAAAGACGCAGAGGCAATTGGCTATCTCTTGTTTTTCAGAGAGAGTCACAGAGTTTGTCCCTTGCCAGAAGCCTCAGGGTGGGGAACAGAGCTAGGGCTGCCCTTCACCCTAGTGCATATACTTAGCATATTCGCTCAAGTTAAATCATCTGCATATGTACCTGTAGTTTAGAGCAGGAGTACATCTATGAATAATGGAATATGTAGATGAGAGGTGTTATGGAGATAAGAAGATAGGAAGAATGAAGGAACAAAAGATCATGCAAACACTTTGAAAGATAATAATACAACAGTTTACAACTTGTAAATTTTCCATGCGCTTTACATTTATTATCTTATTTGAGCCATATAACCACTCCAGAGAGTAGATACCGTTGTAGATGGGGACCTTTCTCAATTGCTGATGGCTGGGTAAAGGTGCAAATTTAGGGGTGCTAAATGAGACGGGGGGGGGATAGCACCTCAGGGAATAAAAGAGATGTAGAGTCTAGCAGAAAGACTGATTTAAGAGTGGAACAACTTCTAGGAGATTGACAGAAAGAATGAGAGGCTAGAAGGAAAATGCAGAAAAATAAATGAAATTGGGGCCTTGCTGAGAGAAGAGGAATTTTGGAACTATCCTTCAGGAACTTTTGAGAATTAAAATATAGAAGAATTTGAAGTCAGATGCACTGAGTTCTGAGATGCACTCAGAGATAGTGTACCTTGTTATTATAAACCAGAATCTGGACATAATTCTGTGACATACGGGTGAGTGAATCAAAATCGAGAGTCTTGGGAACACTGGGACATGATGGGGTACCTCATTGTTCTCTGTACCATGGAGAGCTCATGTAGAAGGGAGCAAATAAGGGTGGTAATAGGATAGAGAAGATGAACTGGATGGAGGAAGTGGAGCATATCATTCCGGAGGGTGGCTCAGATCCATGGCAGTCAACTATGATGGTTCAGTCTTTGGAATTTTGAAGAGGTTTCCAGGTTGTTGCTCCGTTAGAGGGAAGGAAAGTAATATTTATTGAATATTTACTGCTCTGTGCCAGTCATGGTATCATTCTTTTTATATGTGTTATGAAGCCATACAAATCAGGATAGTATTAATTGTCTTCCTTTTTGATACAGGAAAGCTGGGGTCACATAGCTAGAAATTGGCAGAGTCTGGGTTAAAACCCAGGCCTGTTTGACTTCAGATTCCGTGTTCTTTGTGTGTGGTGCTAACTAGCATATGCCGTGTGGTCCAATTGTATTTTATTTGTACAATAAAATTGATTGGGAAAATATATGTGTACGATAATCATGTTTTTAACGCATCTGAAATTTACTTTTTGCATAATGACTACTCACCCCAGTGTGTCTTAAGTTTGGATATTTATATAAAAGTTTAAAAAAAAAAACTTTTTTTTTTTTGCACTAACATGCTGCTGTTACCATGAAACCTATGAATTTTGTGACTGATTCTTAATGTTCGTGATATTTTATTTTCTGTTATTTTAGATTCATTGGTTTTCAATTTTCAACTCTTTCATGATGGTTATCTTCTTGGTGGGCTTAGTTTCAATGATTTTAATGAGAACTTTAAGAAAAGATTATGCCCGGTACAGTAAAGAAGAAGAAATGGATGATATGGTAAGCAAACATTTTACGTTGTATTTATAAAAATGATTTAACTCAGGGTTATTTTGAATGTTGGAATGTAGTTTACATGAGTTTCAGAATTCAGCATTTTCGGGTTTTAGAAATGTGTAAAACTCCCTAAGGGATCTCTAATCAAATATATTAATGTTTCTACATGGTCTGATTACCAGCCCCATAATCAAATATATTTGTTTTTTTCAGCAAAACATATGAATGTTCACCTTAAGTGAGATAAACAAACAATACAAATAACCTCTTCTTCACTCTCAAGTTTTGCCACCAAGTAAGAATGTGGCAGGCTTCTGAAACGAACTTTCAGTTTTCAGAGCTTTTGATTTTAGAATTGCAGCAAAGAAGTTGTAGAGCTATACTGACATCTTTCTAATACTGTTAAATACTGCATAAAATTTAGGGAGTGGGTGAAAGGATTAGTTTGCATTTAGTTTAGTAGGGTCAGAGGGGGGTTTTGTTTTCTAAATTCTTTTATGGTATTACATGTAGTGTTGTAAATAAGTGGAAGTGTGTTCTGTAGAATATATATTTTTTAAGACTTTATTTATTTGCCAAAGAGAGACATAGCGAGAGAGGGAACACAAGCAGGGGGAGTGGGAAAGGGGAGAGGACCCTGGGATCATGACCTGAGCCACCCAGGAGCCCCCGTTCTGTAGAATATTAATGGCTGTTGTGTGTAGATATGCCCTGCCATTAAGTAAGTTTGGAAAGGAGTTAGACAGATTAAAATTTTAATATGCAAATGTGCATTGTGAAGTATCACAGTGTAAAATATAGAAAGCACATTTGGTGCTTCTCAAACACATCTGACCAGGATTACCCCCAGCCCCTAAAAGGCCAGATTATTTTAAGGGACTGATACTTCTCAAGAACTACTATTTAGATACTTGCTTCTTCAAGTTGGAAAGGAAAAATTGAATACTTTTTACAAAGTGCTATAGAGGGCGCCTGGGCGGCTCAGTGGGTTAAAGCCTCTGCCTTTGGCTCACGTCATGATCCCAGGGTCTTGGGATCAAGCCCCACATGGGGCTCTCTGTTCTGCAGGGAGCCTGCTTCCTCTTCTCTCTCTCTGCCTGCCTCTCTGCCTACTTGTGATCTCTGTCTGTCAAATAAATAAGTAAAATCTTTTTTTTAAAAAGTGCTATAGAGGGCGCCTGGGTGGCTCAGTTGGTTAAGCGACTGCCTTCAGCTCAGGTCATGGTCCCAGAGTCCTGGGATCAAGTCCCACATTGGGCTCCCAGCTCCATGGGGAGTCTGCTTCTCCTCTGACCTCCCCTCTCATGTTCTCTCTCTCTCTCTCTCTCAAAATAAATAAATAAAAATCTTAAAAAAAAAAAGTGCTATAGATAGTTAAATAATATTTAATAGATAATATATAACTTTGATATTTTCCTCATATATTTTCTTAGAATCCAGAATATAAAGGACTTTTCTGCATCTTTAGGGCATCTAGTACTGGTTTCAATCTTTTTTTTCTTTTGTTCTCCACCTGGCCCCTCATTATATTTGTGCCACAGGTGTGATGTAAATGTTCAGGGAACCAAAGTGCTCCTCTCTCATTTTGAGCATTTCTTTTTGCTCCTAGACCTTTTCTTTTTTCCATTCTTTGATATTTTCTGAGCACAACTGGGAACCACCTTCCTGAGGCCCAGTAAATGCCATAATACTTTATAAGTTATTAAGACAGTGATTATTTTAAATTTGAAATGTCTTTTCTAGATATTTTGAAACCCTTTAAATAGGTATAAGTGTGGAGGGAGGGAACTTTTTTTTTTTTAAGATTTTATTTAATTTGACAGAGAGATCACAAATAGAGAGGCAGGCAGAGAGAGATGGGGAAGCAGGCTCTCCGCTGAGCAGAGAGCCCGATGTGGGGCTCGATCCCAGGATCCTGAGATCAGGACCTGAGCAGAAGGCAGAGGCTTAACCCTCTGAGCCACCCAGGCGCCCCAAGGGAGGGAACTTTCAACTGGAGTTGTAACTTTTCACCTACTTTATGTATTTTAATTTCATTCTGAATGATTTTCTTTTCTCTGTGCATATATATGTATATAGGATAGAGACCTAGGAGATGAGTATGGATGGAAGCAGGTACATGGAGATGTATTTAGACCATCAAGTCACCCACTGATATTTTCTTCTCTCATTGGTTCTGGATGTCAGATATTTGCTGTGTCTCTTATTGTTATTATTGTTGCAATGATAGAAGATTTATATACAGAGTAAGTACATGTATTTAACTTTGTTTTTTCTTGTTCTTAAACATTTTAAGTCAATCAAAATTAAATATTTGCTTATTTCAGTTATCTTAGAATTTAAATAGCATGAATGTTATTATTACAGATAAATAATGGACAGTTATCCTCAGCTCGGAGTATATTTTTCTGTCACATGCTAAAACTTACTAGCCTAACTGAACATTTTTGGTTGGTTACAAAGGTTATGTTTCATTAGAGGTATGAGCAGAGTTACTTATCAGCCATGGCTGTTTGACGAAATGAATAGTCATTTTCTTGGAAGCTGTAGATGCAGTTAGATCTTTATGAGACACACAAGGAGTTCACAGTTATTGAATTAGTACTTCATGTTTATCTTCTAAACTGGGAGACTCTCTACAGAGCAGAAGAGAAATAATAATATTTAGGAAATATTTAGTATTATATTTGTTAATTTTAATATTTAACTATTAAATAATAATTAATAGTAAAAAGGGTAGTAGAAAAGGCACATGATGTTAGAAAACTAATTGGATGACTTATCTGACCTTTACATGGTTTCTAGTACATTTTCTTCTTTGAGAACAGAATTGGTTACAAGAAAAGTTTGCATTATTAGAAAAAGTTGTACATTCACAAAGATCTCGTCGTTTTGAATGGTCCTATAACCTGTGCTCAGAGAGCCACAACCTCAGTGAAGCAGGCACACTCTGAGCCTGGGTGGCTGGGGTTCTGACTCAGGCTCTTTAGACACTGCCCCATGAAGTTCTCTCTCAGCATGATGGTTATTTCCAGTTACATTTCATAATGCATTCTTTCTTATATATGCCTGGATTTGGTGGACAACCAGTAAATTGTTGCTGAAAGAATAGCTCTTGATTTTTATGTTAAATATTTAACATTAATAAATTATTCTTTCTTCCTCTAGACCAGAGAAGCTCCTTGAGAGCAAGGATTTGGTCTTAATTTATCTTTGAATTCTCAAAATACCTACTTAAACATGTGAAAGTTATACAGTGCTTGTGAGCTGGTGAATGTATTAATCAGTAAGGCTATTTCTCTGTAGTTTTTTTTTCCTTTTTTTTTTTTTTTTTAAATTTATTTGACAGAGATCACCAGTAGGCAGAGAGGCAGGTAAGCAGGCTCCCTGCTGAGCAGAGAACCCAATGCGGGGCTCGATCCCAGGACTCTGGGATCATGACCTGAGCCGAAGGCAGAGGCTTTAACCCACTGAGCCACCTAGGCGCCCCTTCTCTGTAGTTTCTATTTCTTTAATATAGCCTTTGCAATCTATTTACTGAATAAGCTTTAAAATAATCGTCTAAAACCTAAATTTCAGTGTTTTTGTGGGTAGTTCATTTTTTTGGATACAGTATATTTCAGAGGAACTAAATCCCAAGTACAAGAAAAACAGTTCAAATCTGCTGTAAAGGCATGCTTTACCTTAAATACTGGATTAAATTTGTCACTTGGGCATTGACGTTGACTGTATAGTCACAGTCTTCAGAATTACTAGTGGGCAACCTCTCCTAGAATTCAGGTTCTTGCCTTATTCCTTCTCAGATGTCAGGGTTACAGTTTTGACAATTCATTTTTTAATGCAGAAGCTCTTTTGCTTATAGACCTTCAGCTTTAGAAATAAGAAACTTTCTAATAAATGGTATTAGCTGGCAAGTCATGCACTGTTATTTTAGTCTGCCATTATTAATGGTCTTTCTGTGTTGTTGCTTATTTGAAGTGAGCATACTTAATCATATCATTAGTATTAAGCCTATATTATTTTGATATCAAAGTGACTAACATTATTGAGGTTCCATTACGTGCTTCATACACATTCGCTGTTTTAATTTTCATGCCGATCATGTGGAGGGGCTGCTGTTCTCTCCATTCTCCACAGGAGAAAAGTAAAGTTCAGAGAGGTTAAGTAATTTGAGATCATACAACTGTTTGTAGGGTATTAGTAAGCTGGGATTTGAACCTAGGCACCCTCACTCCACAACTCGTTTCCTAATTTGGTCTGCTGTGGAAGTGAAAATAGAGATAATAAAAATGCAAAGTAGTAAGAAAATAAAAAACCTTGCACATGACATTTGTAAGACTCACTCCAGAGGCAGAATGATTCTAAAACATAAAAGGCAGATAATGTAACATGTGAACATTATTTTGTGTTGGTGATGACTGTAGCAATCAGAGAAGAAAAAATAATTAGATAAATAGAGGATCAGTATCAGTGTAGACACCTGTGAGTGTGATATTAACTCCTGAGAAGGCATAGTGTGGGAGAAGCTGTGGGTAAGTCTGGAAAAATACTGTTGCTTTCTGACTTTGGGTGGGCAGTGGTGAGCTGGCAAGTGTAAGCAGCTCCTGAGATGTTTCCCGCCTCGAGTCTTAGAGACGTGAACGAGTAGGCGGTTCCCTATGTCAGCAGATTCAGTGTAGATGAAGATGGTGTATTTTGGGTGGAAAATGCCCATAGAATATTCATAAACGAAGAGATGAAGGGTATGTGTGATTTTTAAAACTGTGGCTGATACACTTCATTTAATGCAGTGTCTCTGGGGATTGCAAGCTTAAATCCCTGCTAGGCATTTTGGACTCTCAGTCACACGAGCATTCCTTTTGAACCCTCTCTGCTGATACTAAAAGCTTCTGACTGGTAATGGACAGGTCTTAAACTAAAGCAGCCTTTCAGTTTTCAGCATGGCTAGGCCCATGTCAGTCTTCACACACCCAATTCCAAACAGAGAATGGGTCAGATTTTTTAATGATAATCTGAAAGGAGACAGTATTTGAAGTGTTTGAATTGCTGAAAAGACAAATTTTGCTTTTAAAAACTTTGAGACCCACATCTTTTAACTTTTTTCTTTTCTTTTTTTTTTAAAGTAAGATCTGTACCCAATATGGGATTCAAACTTAGGACCCTCAGACCCAGAGTCACCTGCTCTGTTGATTGAGTCAGTTAAGTGCCCTGAGACTTAACGATCTTTGAAAGATGGGAATGATATATTCTTAAATTACTACCACATTTATATTTAGCTATATATTGGTGGAAACTAAACACTATAATGTTTTAACTATTAGGTATCATACCCACTTTAAGAAGTTGAGCATAGGTGTTTGGGCGGAGGAGTGCTACATATTTCAAAACTATATGAAATCTTTGTATTCTACATAGGTGTACAGTGAAATATAATAATTTTTTTAATTTGGAAGGTGGTTAATTTATGAAAATTGTATATCTTCCCAGTGCACACATGAGTGTGATGTTCTTGTAAATTCTCTTTAAAAGAATATTCTTTAGCTCAGACTGGGAAGATTATATGTTCTTTCTACAGACTTTATTTTACCTTCCTAGTTATGCTTAGTTTCAAAAATAGTCTTTACTATTAGTGGTTTAAGTACATTTCTATATTATGGCAAATGATAGTCACTTGTCATCTTAATATTTGTCTTTGCAATTAGGTATTTAAAATATTTTGTTCAGGGGTGCCTGGGTGGTGGCTCAGTGGATTAAAACTCTGCCTTCAGCTTAGGTCATGGTCTCAGGGTCCTGGGATTGAGCCCCACATCAGGCTCTGCTCAGCAGGGAACCTGCTTCCCTCTCTTTCTCTGCCTGCCTCACTGCCTACTTGTGATCTCTCTCTTTCTCTCTCTCCATCAAGTAAATAAATAAATTCTTTAAAAAAAATAAAATATTTTACTCAGTTTTATTTAACAGGAGAGTTGGTCTGAATTCTCTAGATGTCATTAGTGGAAGATGAAGTTAGAAATTGTTGATCTGAGGGGTGCCTGGGTGGCTCATTCAGTTAAGTGTCTGACTCTTAATTTCAGTTTGGTTTGTGATCTCAGGGTCGTGAGATCGAGCCCCGAGTTGGGCTCTGCCCTAGGTGTGGAGACTGCTTAAGATTCTTTCTCTCCTTCTGCCCCTTCCCTCCCTTCTCTCTCCCTCTCCAAAAAAAAAAAAAAAGAAGAAGAAGAAAGAAAGAAAAATTATTGATTTGGGTTAATGTTGATTTGTGGACCTATGGATTTTTAAAAAATAATTTTTAATAGTATAAGGAAAATGGAATAGGAAGTCTCAGTGTTACGCTATTTAAAGTAATATCACTAATACAGACTATATAACTTCTACTTTATTTTTCATTTCTATCAGTGGGCAAGAATCTTAAGCAATTAAATTATAAAGGGGAATATTCTAATTATTTTTCTTAACATCATATGGATATCCGTATCCATATGATGTGATTGGTTTACAGGGTTGCAAAACAATTTTAGTGCCAGCTTCTAAAATTTCGCCAAAGAAATGCGAACTATTTGTTTAGACTATATTATGAAATTTAACTGCAGATTAAAAAAATGAGTATCAGCTTGTGCAATATTAACTAGAAATTCATTCACCAGGCACCCTTTGGAGATCCTTTACAGTCCAGGATGATATTTTTTGTGTTCCTGTTAAATTTATCTTTGAAATTAAACTAATGTTAATGTGATAGACTCTGTGATATTTTCTTTAAATTGCCGGCTTTAACTTCTCACATATGTTGTTTCGCCTTTTTAGGAGGGGATCAATGCTTAGTACAGCCATATTTGTCTATGCTGCCACATCTCCAGTGAATGGTTATTTTGGAGGAAGTCTGTATGCCAGACAAGGAGGTAATTTACAAGTTATCACTTTGTATTTTTAATTCTAGATGCTAATATTTTACTATGAGGTATTTGGAATTTAAAATGGACAGATCAGCCATTGTAAAAGACTTTGTTATCCTGTTTCACATAATCTCCACCAAACCTGCTCTGTGGTCTGTCTTTTATGGAATCCCTGCATTTTGTGTCTGAAAATTATGAATAATTAATAAGATTATCTCCATTGTCTTCTGTGAAGTTAGCCCTGAGGAACACATAGGAAAGAGTATGTTCAAGTTATTGATACTATTTTGCTTTGAGGTGCCTTACTCCCTAGATGTGCTCCATGGGAGGCTTCCACGCAGAATGCATAGCATTACAGCTGGATATAAAGGCACATTTAATGGCTTATGGTTAAAGTGTCTGGACTGGAAGGAGAATAGGAAGGAGAGCTATTTATTTCTGTTGACTCTTAAATATTTATCAAAGGATCCTGCACAAAGATTTCTGTTATTCTGTGTCATAATCTTGCCAAGAGCACTTCATCTTAAATACACCCTTCCTTCTTTCCTGTTGTCATCTGTAAATGATGGGGGTACATAGATGATACAAAGGTACTGCTCCTTGGTGTTTCTTTCTTTGATGGCACTCAAGGGTCTTCAGGTTATTTTTGTTTTCCCTGTGACTAGGGTCAGAAAAGTACTGGAAGTAGTAGATTTGCATATTTCAGTTTATGAGTGAAGGGCTGTTGAAAGACCTTAAAATTATATTCCTATGGATAGAGACTTTCTTGTGTGATTTTCCCAACTCATCCTAAGCAATCAGCATTAAGGAATCCTGCCTTTTGGCAACTAGACTTATATGTTATTAGCACTCAGAGCATACATAGGATCATTTAAAATTCATCCAGGGTATCCTGGTTTACCATTGCTTTTTTTATTGGTCCTCCTAGACTTAATGTGGTGTGTACCTTCAGTATAAATAATTCTTCAGATTGCCTGAGGGAGCGTCATTATGGATTCTTAATTATTTTAGTTATCTGTTCAGTGTCTATATTTTACCTTCAGATATGGGAAACAGGTCTTATATGGGGCTACCATCCTTAGGAACTAAGGATGCCAGAGTTAACTTCTGCTTTGAATATGACCTGGAAACTAGTTAGGCTGTGACCTGCAGAAAAATATCCATAGCAGTAACAAATTGTTTAAAACAGGAAATTTATTTGTACTTGGACATAAATTTGCTTTTAGTTTGATTACAAGTTAAGAACACAGCCAAACTTACTTAACTCTTTTTTTTTTTTGGAGATAAAGAGAGTGCACACAGGTGGGGTGGTGGTTGGGGGAGGGACAGAGAGAGGGAGAGAGCGAGAATCTTAAGCAGGCTCCATACCCAGCATGGAGCCTACCATGGGGCTCTATCTCATGACCCTCAGATCATGACTTGAGCTGAAATCAAGAGTTGGATGCTTAACTCACTAGCCACCCAGGTGCCCCTAAAGGTTATTATCTGATTGACAGCCCCTTGGAAGGTCTGATCATATACTAATATTTTTGTCTGAGTGATCCCTAAATACCGGGTCAATGTAAGAGATCCACCCAGAAAGTCAAGAATTTTTTAGAGTTATCTCAAGGTTATCTTGAAACTCAAGGTCTCCATGTTGTCCTCAAGGTACTGGATAATCCTCCAGACCCAATTTAAAGCTAGAGGTAGCCTGGAACTTGACCAAAATATCCAAGGGTGTGGTGAGCAGCAGGGAACACAATGCAGATGTCTGGGCTTCTCACTGTACCCAGTGGAATGTGTGATTCTTTTTGATTTTGGAGGGAAAGAAGTAATAGGATTGAATATGAAATTTATAAATACATGTGTGAATCCGAGAAGATAATGAAAAGTATAGGAAAGGAGAGTGCTAGGAAAGAGTTAGAATTAAAGAGGAAAATAATACTGTAATTTCCACCCTTTTTGTGTTGTTCAAATGCTGAATACTAAGTCTTTCTTTATGTGGAAAGGAGGGGCTCTTGAAACTTACCTGAGAAAGAAAGAAAATAGAGTTGAAAGTTCAGAATCAAGGAGTTTTTCTGGAGGAATGTCAAAGTTTGGGGTAGTAATTCTATGAGATAGATGTTTAAAAGAGCTTTACATAGGACAAAACAGAAGTTAGGGTATTGCTTGTTTGCTTATCATACTTCCTATTTAGGTCTCTATTGGTTTTGGTTGTGGGGTTGAATTCTAATTGTGATCCAGTAGGAAATCTTTGTGTTTTGTTCCTGAGCAGTATGCAGGTGTTTCCTTGGTAGTGCTCTTGCTTGTACACTCTGCTATATTGGAAAGATAGCTCTGTGTTACTCTCTTGATCAATATGAATGTCATCTAGAATTTTTTATTACAGAGTTTAAAATTGACATAGTTTCCTTTCTTTGATTATTTAAGTAACAGATGCTCCCTGAACAGAATTTTGGCAATACAGAGAGATACAAAGAAATAGTGAAACTGGGGTGCCTGAGTGGCTGAGTTGGTTAAGTGTCCGACTCTTGGTCTCAGCTCAGGTCTTGATCTCAGGGTCGTGAATTCAAGACCCGGATTTTGTGTTATTTTTTTAAGATTTTATTTATTTATTTATTTGAGATAGAACAAGAGAGCAATAGAGAGTGCACAAGCATGGGGAGCAGCAGGCAGAGGGAGAAGCAGACTCCCTCCCGATCAGGGAGCTGGATGTGGGGCTCCATCCCAGGACTCCAGAATCATGACCTGAGCCGAAGGCAGATGCTTAACTGACTGAACCACTCAGCACCCCTCAAGACCTGAATTTTAAAAAAGAAGGAAAGAAAGAAAGAAAAGAAATAGTGAAACTTATAAGTCTATAGTTCTAATGGCTGAGAGAGAGCTCGTGAGATGCACTCTGTTGTCCCCCCACTTTTTAAAAATATTTTATTTATTTATTTGAGAAAGTAAGGGGGAGAGAGCACAAGCAGAGGTAGAGGAGCAGAGGGAGAGGGAGAAGCAGGCTCCCTGCTAACCAGGGAGCCTCATGTGGGGCTCCATCCCAGGACCCTGGATCATGACCAGAGCCAAAGGCAGATGCTTAACCAACTGAGCCACCCAGGCGCCCTATTTTTCCCTTTCGAAACAAATAAATGTAAATATATGCTTATAATCATAATTAGAATAGAAGTAAATTTAGAGCCCCTTACACCATTTTTTTTTCTTTTTAAAGCTTACATGAAACTCCAATATATAAAACTGTTGAAAATGGACTTGTTCTTGTTGAAGCGGGGCTTGGGGCTCTTCCTTCACCAGTGACTTCATGGGCACCTCTAGGAAGCTCTTGGACTCCGAGTACTAGTTTGAAAACATCTGTCTAGGCCAACTTGTAGCCTGGCAAGATTGAGTGACTTACAGTTCACAGCAGTCCAGTGGCAGGGTCAGGACAGAACACTGAAATATTTTACCATAATCCGTTCTTTTCCAGTACACCCACTTCAAAAGCTGTATTTTCACTGGACATACTTGCATAGCTGGACTGGTCTTTATTAGCCATTGTTCTGAAACAATTATTAGAGTGGCAGATTTTAAGATCTTTATATTAGAATTTTATTTATTTATTTATTTAAGATTTTATTTATTTATTTGACAGAGACACAGTGAGAAAGGGAACACAAGCAGGGGGAGTGGGAACAGGGAGCCTGATGTGGGGGCTCGATCCCAGGACCCTGGGACCATGACCTGAGCTGAAGGCAGACACTTAACTGATTGAGCCACCCAGGCGCATGTACATTAGAATTTTAAATAAATAATTTGATGCTAAAAACAGTTGGGTACCTTATGAACATCAATATATGACTCTCCCCCCTCCCCACCTCTGATTTTCATTGTTTCCTTTCTCTTTCAGGAAGGAGATGGATAAAGCAGATGTTTATTGGGGCATTTCTTATCCCAGCTATGGTGTGTGGCACTGCCTTCTTCATCAATTTTATAGCCATTTATTACCATGCTTCAAGAGCCATTCCTTTTGGGACAATGGTAAGTTGCTTGACTCTTACTTTGAAACTGGAAAAATGCAAGTGTTCAGATATGAGGCCTGCTGTCTCTCTGAAGTACCTCTTAGTAAGAAGAGGTTTGTTATTTGCAGCTCAGTCCTAGAAAGTTAGGTGAAGAAGATTTTTCAGTCCCTGCTCAGTCCTAGAAAGTTAGGTGAAGAAGATTTTTTTCTTCATTCTGTGAGCCAGTAAAGTGAAAGTCCAACTTAAAAGTATGACAGGAGAATACTATACCTTTTATCAGAGATGGGAGAAACTGGTGACTATATTGTAGAATAATAAAGAAAGGAGAGTATTTTAAGGTGATAGGTGGGTGCGTTGGTTGAATTAGGTAGTGAATCTTCTCCAGAACACATTTTCTTTTTTCAGTAGCAGTGTACTTATTTTTAGAATCTCATTAAACATTTATATTGATAATATGTGTTACTTTGGACATTAAAATCCTATCTCATTATCTTACCTGTAATTACAGACTTAGAAATATTTTGGATTTTTTAACTATATTAAAACTATAACACAGATATATACCAGTGCTTTACAGAGGTAACCCACAGTTTCCAAATTTCTCCTGTTGTTACCTTTTTACTAGAAGCAGAATTTTAGGCCTGAAGTAGACTTTAGTTTTAATGTACAGGGTGGAAACGTGTGTGCTCATGTACACATGTGTGCAAGGTGCAGGATGGTTACTGCCTTTCAGAGAGGCTATGTAATTTGGTCAAGGTCATACAGATCATGGCAGCACTGTAACTGGACTCTTTTTGAATTTTAATCTTATTTTGGTTTTCTTTTAGCTATGTGGGAGTTATCAAATGCTTTCACAAAAGTTCCAGATAATTTTGCTTTATAATCCAGGTTTTTCAAAGACATTGGATATATACTTTTACTAAATCTTTGATACTTCTTAATTAGGAATATTTTTGAAAATTGCCTTAAAATTGAAGAAGTTTTTTTTGTTTGTTTGTTTGCTTGTTTTTTTTTACAAGCCAAAGTGAGTGATAGGGTAAAGTAATTAATTACATTCAGAACTGGAAAGTAATTTACTTGATAGTAGTACCAGGTCATCAGAAAGTATCTGTAGGGAGTTAGGGACTTCTTAAAGATGATCTGCTGAATTAATTACTTTCATAGTGCTTTAGAAATGAAAATTCAGATTCTGCTGTAATTTTCCTCATTGAATTGATGTGGTGAAAATGATATTTTAAAGTTGCTTCATTTCACTAAAATTATAAATTTTACCACTCGTAAATGCGGTTTTAAATGTTAATAGTCAATGTAATTTGCCTTTAGATAACTTAGTAACTACTAGAATATAGTTTCAGGCTCCATACTAAGCCAGAGAAGGTTTATAAAATTGGTCTGTGGTATATAAAAGAATGGCTCTTGGTGTTTAGCAGGCTCCTAGAATACCATGTTTTTAATTTGCATTCTAATTTGGAGTGAAGGAATGCTAAGTGAAAGATACTCCATTGCCCTCAAGTTTTAATCAGATGTGTGCACTAACATTTTTTTTCTCCTTTTAAAAGTATCAAAATTTATGTAGAACATGAAACTTAAGAACTTGAGTTAATGTTTGACCTAGTTGTTCATTAAGTGTTTAACTACTGAAATTCGTATTTTTAGTTATTTGACTTACTGACATTATGAAGGAAGTGGTTGTATTGTCTCATTAACTCCATGGTTCTCAACCCTGGGTACACATTAGAATCCTTGGGAATTTTAATAATTTCAGTGCTCATGGCTTCATCCTAAGCCAATTAAAAATTATATTTTTTAATTTTTTAAAGGTTTTCTTTAAATCCAATCACTGGTGTTTACCTGATTCTAGTTCCCAGCATCTGTGGATGGATCTGTCAGCTGAGAGGCTCCCAGAGCATATGTTTCTGAGAAGCTGGATGCCCCTACTTAACTTCTGGTTTGCAAATCAGTCTTCAGATATTCCTATATGCTCTTCCCCAAGGCTTAGCTGTTTCAGTCCTCCATTCCTTCGATCTCTTGGACATCTAGCCATTTCTCTGGGTGATCTTGTCTCTAGTACTCTGTTTTCTCAGATATTCCACAGTGAAAGTTTAAGCCAACCTTGGTAAAAGTGACTTCAGGCTTCTGACTTGCCCTGTCGAGGCACCTGAATAATAGGGATTTTGCCCACTGGGATCTGGAATTTTATTGGAATACTGCTCTTGTCACCAAGACTAGCCCAAGATAAGACTGAAAGTGGGCAAGGTTTATCTTCGGACTCCAGCTTCTCTGCTCAGGTGTACCAAATTACACATAAAAGCTGTTAAATCCAAGACAGATTAAACTTGAACAATTATCAATCTTCTTAGCTTAATAAAGATAAAAGTAGAGGGTGGTGGTAATAATCTGAGCTGATATCTACTGCCTTAGGTTGAAGGGATGGTGCCTAAAGTCAAGAGAGTATTACAAGAAGACTAAAGAGAGCATTTAAATGAAATCTGGGGTCATGGACTCTCCAGAGACAAATAAACCTGTTCCTGAAGTTGGAGTGTTCTGGCCAGAGGTCTGTCCTGGCTACAGGGGAGAGCATGCACTTGAAATCAGACTGATTCTGAGAAGATAAAACCTTTTTTGGGGACCTTATTCAAGAATGATTTAGGTGTTATACCCAGAGTTTTTGGTCTTGTGAGAGTTTCTTAGGAATGAGGAGGGATTTCTCAGGATGTTCTGAAAACAAGTTTTAAGGCATGAAATTTTCTGTGGACTGTAAATCTCAGATCCTAGGTTTGATGTTATTATAGGGTTTCAAGGGGCAAAGGAGCAGTTGCAGAGTTTTAAAACTCAAAGTTCGAAAATAGCATAGGAACTAATAACCTTATCTCTAGTCTAATATTAAGCTCAGCATGTACTGATAAATCCTTGACTTACTGTACTTTATTGTTTTTTCTCTCCGTGGCTAGAGTAGTTGGTAGAGAAGAAACAGCAGTCATGGGTGAACCGTGTTGTATCTGTCATCTTTGGGTCTGTTTTATTTTGGGTGGGGGACATCTTGAACATTATCAGAAATATGCCATCGGTTTTAGGAAATCATATTTCACAAATATTTAGGGAAATGCTCTTTTATGATCCAAGTCTTGGACCATAACTGGGCAAATGGCTTTAACAATTGGAGGCTCTCAAAAATGAAATTCATGATATGTGATCAGAAATTACCACAGTGAGGAAACAGTGGAGGCCACGATTAATGGACAGGTGCTATTTTATATTTTATGATCTCTCAAAGGTTGTGAGAATACAGTATACCTAAGTGTAAAAGAATAATAAAGATCTGTAAAAATAGTGTTAGAAAAACTCTGTTAACTAACCTGAACTTCTGACAAATGCTAAGACAAGTAAGAATTTGTAAAGATACTTTCATAGCAAGACCACAGGCTCATTACATGGATCAGTGACATAACAGAGTGAAAGAAGAATGGCTCTAAGCCAGTCTTTCTCTTTCTATTCATTAAATAAAATAACCTTTAAACAAGAAAAAACAAGAGGAAAATAGTCCCTGATAAGGGGGTAGTGAAGCCTAAGACAGATAAGGAGATTAATTGATGGTACAGGAGTAGCCAGCCACCTTAGCTGTTTAGTCTGCTGCTTATGTAAGTGACTAGACATACTGAAGATCATGCTGATAAGTAGTGTTTGAAATAACTGTGTAAGGGAACAGAAGCACTGTGTAACTGGACATAAGCAAATTTACTTTTCCAGAAGGGAAAGGAAAAAAGTGGATTCTGCCTTACAAAATGTGAACTTGATAAAGCATGAGATTTTGGAATGTTATTAAAATTTATCTTTTAAATCACAGAAATAATGAACATTAAGAGCTATTATGGATTTATTAAAACGAAAATGCTAGAACAACTTCATTTCCCCTTTTTGGTAGGTTTTAGTAGACAAGAATAAAGGAATATAAAGTATTGATCTTGTTGGAGAAGATAGAGAAATGTAGGTGAATAGTACAGTCCGGTTGATGTGTAATGAAATAATTATATAATTAAAGAATTGGGATGATATTCCTGATAATATGTTACATACTCTTTTTCGGTAGACTCTTGACTTTGGCTAGTTCAAATAATTGTTAATGATTTGTATAAAGGCATTGTGATTTGATGATTAAATTGAAAAAGAATGTGAGATCGGGGAGGAAACTAGTAATACGGAATGATGAAGACAGCATCTAAAAGGATCTCACCTGACTGAAATGATGTGCCAAATTTGACAAGATGAATCATAATAAGGACAGAGACATTTGCTCAGCGCTTTGTAGTTCACAAAGCTCTTTCATACCCCTTGTCTTACCTGGTTTCAGAAGAACCCAAAGAGAGATGTGGAGCTAGTGATACACAGATTATCCCTGTTTTACAGAGCAGAAACCCAGCGCTCTTGCAGAATAATGGACTCAAATCATATTTTGTTTGGTGTGGTGCTGCTGGCGGTGATGATTTGTTTTTGCCTCTTCATTTACTTCCTTCTTTTCTGCCAGAAGAAATTCTGGCCTTATTCTGAGAGTGGTGAATGTAGAATGCTTTGTGGCTTTTTTTGGTCTGCATATTTTTACAGTCATAGTGAGGTACAAGTAATATATGATGAATTGTATATATTTAAAGTATACAATCTGATGAGTTTTGATATATGTCCATACTTGGGAACCCATCACTATAATCAAAAAAAGGAGGTATTTGATGTGTACCTTTGTAATTTATCCCTCTTATCCTCCTTTTTCCTTCCCTCCCTCCTCAGGTAATCACCAACCTGCTCTCTGTCATCATAGATTAGTTTGTGTTACCTACAATTTCACCTAAATAGAATCACACAATATGTTCTTTTTTGTCGTTTTCCACTCAGAACATTATTTTAAGATTTATTGATGTTGCATGTATTAATAGCTTGTTTCTTTGTATTGCTCAGTAGTATTCCATATATCCCATGGATATACCATAGTTGTTTACCCAGTTATCCAGTAACGCACATTTGGGGTATTTCCAATTTTTGGCTGTTACAAACAAACTGTTATGAGTATTCATATACAAGTCTTTGTGTGGTCTATATTTTTGATTGTCTTGGACAGATAACTATGGTGGATGACAGTCATATGATAGTTTAATATTTCAAGAAACTGCTAAAGTATAACATTGTGTGTTGACTACAGTAAAAAAAAAAAAATTAAAGAAGAAACCACTAAACTTTTCCACAGCGGTTTTGTCATTTTACATTCCCACTAGTATTGTATAAGAGTTCCAGTTGCTCCACATGATCTCCAGCACTCGATGTGGTCAGTCTTTTTAGTTTTAGTCATTCAAATGGATACATACTGTTGTCTCATTGTGGTTTTAATTTGCATTTTCCTAAAAACTAATCATGTTGAAGATATTTTTATGTGCTTATTTGTCATCTCTGTATTTTTAAATGAATGTTGTAATCTTTGGCTTGTTTTTAGTAGGTTGTTATCTTGTTGAGTAGAAAAGTTCTTCGTGTATTGTATGTAATAGTCCTTTGCCTTATAGTTATTTTGGAAATATATTCTCCCATTTTGTGGCTTGACTTTTCATTCTCTTAAGAGTATCTTTTGAAGAGCAAAAGTAATTAAGTCTAATTAATTTTTTTTCTTTATAGTTTGTGCTTTTCTGTCCTTTTCCAAAGCAGAGATCAGTAAGCTTTTCTCCTGTGTTTTATTCTAGAAGTTTTATAGTTTGGACTCTTAAGTATGATCCATTTAAGATCAGTGATTTTATTTTTAGTTAGTTTTATTTATTGTATGAGTTAAGAGTCAAGGGTTTTATTTTGTTTTGCTTATGGTTATTTAGTTTCAACACCATTTGTTGAAAAAGTTATGCTTTCTTCACTGAATTGCCTTAGTATTTTTGTCATTTAATGTGGATCTATTTTTGAACTTTCTGTTCTCTTTCATGGATTAATTTGTCATGTTTTTCTGCCAGTGTCACGCTGTCTTGATTACTGTAGCTTTATAATAAGTTTTGAAATCCGTTCTTTTTCAACTTTGTTTTGGTATTTTCAAGTTCTTCTTATTTCCATGTAGAGTTTAGAATGACCTTGTCAGTTTCTTTAAAAAAAAAAACAACCTATTGAGATTTTGCTTGGGATTGTATTGAATCTATAGATCAATTTGGGAAGAATTGACATTTAACAATATTGAGTCTTTTAGTTATAGAATACAGCATGGCTCTTAACTCACTTAGGTATTTTTAATTTTTCTCTTTTATAGATTCTAGTGCTTAAATTTTGTGTATCGTTTTTGAATTTACATCTTTTATTCTATTAGTAAATGACATTTTAAAAATTTCAAACTCAGATTGTTTGTTGACGGTGTATTTAAAAACAATTGATTTTTGTATATTGGCTTTGCATCCTGCAACTTTGCTAACCTCACTTATCCTATTTTCTTTTTTTGTAGGGTCCTAAGATTTTTTTTACATAGATTATTATGTTATGTGTGAGTAAAGACACTTGCATTTCTACCTTTCTAATCTGTATACTTTTTTATTTCTTTTTCTTGCCACATTGCACTGGCCAGAATCTCTAAGTGCAGTGTTGAATGGAGGCAGTGAGAGCAGACTTTCTTGTCTTATTCCTTCTCTTAGAGGGAAAGCATCCAGTTTTGTGCCATCAAGTGAAGTGTTACCTGTATTTTTTCTTTGTAGATGACCTTCATGTTGATGAAGTCCTTCTGCTCCTAATATGCTGAGAGTGGTTTTTTGTTTGTTTGTTTGTTTTGAATGGTGGTTGGATTTTGCAGTGGCTTTCTCTACATCTTTTGAGATAATCATTAACTCATTTTTTAGTCTGGTCATATGGTCAGTTAATATTGATTAATTTTTGAATCTTAAACTGATTTTTCATTCCTTTGATAAAACTCAATTTGTTATGATGTACTTACTATTTTGTATGTCACTGAATTCAATTTGCTAAAATTTGTTGGTCTATATTTATGAAAGCTACTGGTCTACTTTTCTTTTTTCCTGGTTTTGGTATAAGGATGATGTTAGGTTCATCAGATACATTTTTAACCTCAAATCCAGTGTTTCTCTGTTAGAGTACTGAAGTCCAAAAAGTGGAGTGGGAAGTTACTTACTAGCGTATTGAAAATAATCTCATAAAATAGACTTCTTACGGGCATTTGTGTTTGATTTGTAGATCATTTGCCCTGATTAGTAGATCTTATTGTTGAAGTGCTTAAACTGAAGCTCAGTAATTTTTATATAAATTTAAAGGCATAAAATGTATGAGGTAGAAAAAGAGTGATAAAAATTGTCTAGTGTGAGCAGATGTTGAAGAAACACATAATGACCGATAAGACAGTATATTTTCTGAGAATCAACTTATCTGAAAGCAATTATTGTCTGTCACAATAAATAAAATGTATATTTTTAACATTCCAAAATAGCCCATCTCAGAATGCATTTTCCCTTTCCATTCTGTTCACACCATGGATTTCATAAAAGGCCAGTCTGGAAGCAGAGCTAGAATAAGAACTAGCCAAATTCTTGGTTTGTGACTGAGATTGGGAAGAGCTGACAAGTTGGTTTATCTTTGGGATATTAAGTACTGATAGGCAGTACTTGTTTCTAACTTGCTTTTATTCTAGATAGTGGAGATGCTCAACCTGGAGTAAATCTTTCCTCCCTCCATTGCCTGCTTTTGCTATTTGTCCAGGAAAGGAGGCTAGGGGAGGGCCCTATATTGGTTTGAGTTCCGAGTTTTCACAGTGTATTAGACTAACTTTTTTTTTTTAACTTTTAGCTACTAAATTTCATTTTACTTATTTTTTTAAAAGGGTTTTTATTTATTTATTTGACACAAGAGAAGGCGCAAGCAGGGTGAGCAGGAGAGGGAGAAGCAGGCTTTCTGCTGAGCAGAGAGCCTGATGTGAGGCTGGATCCCAGGACCCTGGGATCATGACCTGAGCTGAAGGCAGATGCTTAACCAACTGAGTCACCCAGGCACCCCTACTGAATTTCATTTTAAAATGAAACTTTGTGGAAGCCAAACATAGAAAACAGATATAAGCATGAATCTTTTAGTATTAATAAATTTTGCAAATTCAGTATTTTAACATTCTCAACTTAATGAGGAGCAATAAAGTGATGAATACAGGTCTGATATAAAGGGGTATGAATAAGAGTTCAGTCATGTCTTCTTCAGTAACCAATTTATTTGGTTGAATGTCAGTCTTGAGAAAAATCCTGACATCATGGATGATTTAATTCATATGACTTTTTTTTTTTTAAAGATTTTATTTATTTATTTGAGAGAGAGAGTATGAGAAGGGGGAGGGTCAGAGGGAGAAGCAGACTCCCTGCCAAGCAGGGAGCCCGATGCGGGACTCGATCCCAGGACTCCAGGATCATGACCTGAGCCGACGGCAATTGCTTAACCAACTGAGCCACCCAGGCGCCCTGACTTTTTTTTTTAATAGCTTGCCTTACAATCTCAGAGTAATTCTTCAAGTAAACTCATCCAGAACTTGAACATAAAGGAATAGGAAATTGGTTTCACAGTTCAGTCTCTAACAGTTTCTAACAAACTGCTCACATTTTTTTTTTAATCATGTATAAGAAAACAGAAAAGAAAAGGGAGAAAAATTGGACAAATACCAAACAGTTGATAATGTCTTGATGAGACTTTTTATTGATTATTATTATGCTTTGAATGAGCACACAGGCAATATATGCTCTCACATCACTTGCCACTTACTTGCCTGTCACACACATGTGCTGTAGTGCATTTGCTTGTACAACTTTGGGTGAACAAATGAGTGCAGACCTGAATTGGATTGGTGGGAGGGGAGGGAGAAGAAAAGACCAGTGTGTAGCATCACGAACCTTCCTAATCAATGACTCATTTATAAGAAGTCCAGATCTGTACTCAGAGTTGTTGGCAGGAGAAACTATTCTCAGATTTGTATGAAAATGAGCTTGCCTGGTTATGATAGCTTCAATGTGTTAATACTTGGTATAGAACTCATTTGGATCTGTATATATATATATATTTTTTTTTTTAAAGATTTTATTTATTTATTTGACAGAGAGAGATCACAAGTAGGCAGAGAGGCAGGCAGAGAGAGAGGAAGGGAAGCGAAGCAGGCTCCCTGCTGAGCAGAGAGCCCGACGCGGGACTCGATCCCAGGACCCCGAGATCATGACCTGAGCCGAAGGCAGCGGCTCAACCCACTGAGCCACCCAGGCGCCCCTGTATATATTTTTTTAACCACACTTAATTTTTTCTAAAAACACTGTTTTCAAAAGAATATTCAAATTAATTTCTTGTGGAATTTCTAAAGCTCTTCAGCAGGACCTGAGGGGTTCGTAGAGCAATTTGAAAACCACCTCCTAGACCATGTCATTCCTCATAGGAATATTTTCTTCCACTTCTCTTCATTTCTTGTTTGAAATTAGAGTTCTGGTAAATTAAGAGGGAAATATATAGATCTGTTACGATGTATTAACACTTACGGGTCTTGTATACTTAATGATATAGCAAATCTCAATAAGAAAGCAGTCAACAGCAAGAATTGAGACAGAATTCATCCACCAGATATGTATGAGACAATGTAAAATTTGCAGTATTTTAAATGATTAATATATCTCAAAACAGCTTATTTTCCATGTTTCACATTCTTCTCATAGGAACATAAATTCATATTATTAATAGGTCTAAACTGAGATACCAATAATTTGAGTTCCTAAGCTTGATCTTTAAAATGGAATTCCAGGACTCTCTTAGCTCTCATACATTTATACAAGTTTTATCTGGAAGAAAGATGATAACCTTTGGCTTGTTTAAAACACACAAGCACGTGCACACACACATACACTCAAGTATATAATGAAGATACGGTTTCACTAATGTTGCTTCAAAAGAGACTCTCTTCTTGTGTAATAACTGGATTTTCTACCCCAACGCTTCTTCATTTTTCTTAGTTTCTTCACAATTTTCTTTCAACTTTTCTCACTTTTACTTTTTATTAGAACCCTAAAATGAATAATAGAACGTGATCTCAGAGGCAGTTCAGTCTTCCCATTTTAAGAGTTCAGAGTGAAGTGGTCTTAACCAGATCCTGGCTGGCAAAGAGCTTGAGTCTGTGTCCTTGAGTACCCAGATTTATATAAGGAAAAAGTCACAGAAATAATTATTTTCTTAACTGACTGCTTTGGTTCTAGAATTTCTATGTGGTTTTCCCTATAACGTTAGACTTTGAACTGCTGATGGGCAGAAAAATACTCCTACCCTTTTAGTATTGACCCGCCTGTGCGTAAACAGAGCTATGCTTGTGTGAAATAAGGCAGTGTGGAATAGGTAAACATGCACGGTCTCTGAGACGGGGAGATAAGAACTGAGGTTTTGGTCTGGCCGCCTCCTAGCTGTGTGGGCATGGGAGGTTACTTAGCCTCTCTTCATTTTCTTCATATCTAGAGTAGAGAAATAACATGCAAAGCTTCCTGAGCTCAATAAAATGCAGCCAAATAGATAAGTTGGTTATAACGAGAAAAGATAAAGGATATGTTAGAAGCATGACAGCTAAAAGTAACATCAGGAGATTAAAAAGGACCGCAGCAGAGAGCACTGGGAGAACGGGGAACACGAGCAGCTGCTGTAGGCGAGAAGCAGTTTGGCTTGTATTTAGTTCAATTCTAATACTTTAAGGCACATTCTTTGCCTCTTTTCATTAGTGTATATCTTATACAATTTTAACCTATATTGAACTTAAACATTTTCTTTTGTGGTCAAATTGTGTTTAAATTTTTAAGTGTCCCCTTTATTTTTATTAATGTTATTCTGAGTAATCATACACATTTTAATTTAATTTACAGGTGGCCGTTTGTTGCATCTGTTTTTTTGTTATTCTTCCTCTAAATCTTGTTGGTACAATACTTGGCCGAAATCTGTCAGGTCAGCCCAACTTTCCTTGTCGTGTCAATGCTGTGCCTCGTCCCATACCGGAGAAAAAATGGTAAAGAGAATGATAAATCTTATGTCATTGTTCCTCACAGTATAGAAATTCTTAAGGCAATTATATATATGTAACTTTTAGAATTGGCATGTATTTATAAGAATGACTGTCTTAAGTTTGAACTTAAGAATTTGTCTTTTTACTTTTTCCTTCAACCTATATTGTTAGTAGTAGTAATCAATTATATACTTATTTCACTTTCTGAACATTGGTGTGATTTACAGATAAGTTAAATGCTTTGATAAGTACACTAGTGCATCTAGGTGGGTGGGAACTAAAGCTACAATTTTATTATTGTATACAGGACAAAATTGACCTGCTGCCTATTTTTTTTTTAAGATTTTATTTATTTATTTGACAGAGATCAGAAGTAGGCAGAGAGGCAGGCAGAGAGAGGGGAGGAAGCAGGCTCCCTGCTGAGTAGAGAGCCCAATGTGGGGTTCCATCCCAGGACCCTGGGATCATAACCTGAGCCGAAGGCAGAAGCTTTAACCCACTGAGCCACCCAGGCACCCCCTTGCTGCCTATTTTTGAAAGAAGTTCTGTTGGAGCATATCAGTGCCTGTTCATTCACATATTATTGATGACTGCTTTCACTCTGTGGCATTAGACAGAGACCGTGTCGCCTTCACAACCTGAAATAGTTACTGTCTGAACCCTCACAGAAAAAGTTTGGCAACCGTGGCTTATAATTTAATTTTCCTTTCCAGATATTTTATTATTCTAAATAAACGGACACACATTTGTAGCCACATATATCATACTGATTGAGAGATGAATTAGGACTAAGACCAGTTATAATTTCCTGGCTTAATATTCTTTGTCTTCACTTCTGGGAGAGTACAGAATCTCTCAAATACATTCTGTCACATCGTATGCACAAAATGTGTTCTTGAGGTCCTCCCAGAATTCCGGATTAATCCTGACAAAAGATGATGAGTATTTCTGTGAAACGGCTGAAGACGTTATTTAATTGCAGCAGAATGTACATAGTTTACAATTTCTTTGACCAATCAACTTTGAAAGTATGATTCTTGATGGATTTTTAACTTGAGGGAATTTGTATTTTTTCAAATTCCAGACAAAATGGAATGTCATTAATGTTCTATGTTTTGTAATTCAAATTTAAACAAAATGTGAACTCGTATAAATATATTGCCTTTTAAAGTTAGTAAATTAAATGTTTTAGAGCTGATTTATGCTATTCTGCTTTCTTCACTTTCCTAATTCTTACTAGTGGACAAAAGCAGAACAATCTTACCATATATACATTTATTACATTCTCCCTTTCATAAGAACTGTTGCACATTAAACTCTACATATCCATAATAAGGGATATATATTGAAAAGCCTCTGTTCCTAGATATTTTACATTATTAATAGACATAATTTGCATTCAGATACTTAAATACACAGTCTTTTGTAGACTTGGAGGTCATTAATAGGAGTGGAGGCTGAATAAAAACAGCGCTTTTAAAGGAGGGTGGTCTGTTTTAGTCTTAGGATTGTCCAGGTTCCGTTTTTTCCTTAGATTGGTGATTGTGAGAAATTCTGTAGTTTGTTTTTTAAAGTCCATTTTCTCTTTCAAGTCAAGATTAGACTCGAGATCACTAGGGCTGGTGAAGGAGAGGAAGGAACAACACCTGACCTTGCAAACCCTGGGTCACAGTTAGTTGGGGGAAAGCTCATGTGTATCTTTATTTTCCATATATAACTACATGGGATCTAAAATCTGGATACTAGATCTGGCTTTCATTGATTGTGTTATCTTGGGCAGATTATTTTTAACCTCTGTGGGTCTTGGATTCCTATAAAGGGAGGAAAGAAAACTGGATTAAATGGTTTTTAAGGTTTTGTTTTGTTTTTTCAACATTCATACTCCCAGTTTCTTCTCAGTTTTGTTTTGTTTTGTTTTGTTTAGAGAGGAAGAGAGCAAGAGAGTATGTGTGTATGTGCATGTGCACACATGTGCGAGGCGGTGAGCAGAGGGAGAGAGAGAATCTTAAGCAGGCCCAGCAAGGGGCCTAATGTGGGACTCAATCTCATGACCCTGAGATCTGATCTGAGCCAAAACTAAGAGTCAGACTCTTAACTGACTGAGCCACCCAGGCACTCCCCTCTTCTTGGTTTTTTAGTTTGTTTATCCCAGAGATAGTAGTTTAGTGTCTTTTATGTGCCCGATACTGTGCTGAGCACTGGGAATACCTAGAGGAATAGCTTCTGCCTGCCAGAGTTTCTAAACTAATGAGGTGTGATATGGATGTGATCACACAGTTCTGCATGGTGTGGTAAGAGCCATCACAGAGTTATGATCAGGAGGGAGGGCAAGTGTCGGGGAAGGACCCACCTCTTTCTGGGGGACTTGAGAAGGATTTTACGGGGAGAACACTGGAGTCAGTGCTTGCAGAAGTATGATGAGAAAAGGCATTCCAGGTGGAGAATTACCAATTGCCTTGTTTGTTGGGTGAATGAATGAGATTTGAATTTTATTTTTTATTCACTCTTTGGCTCTAGTGTAACCCAGAACTCTTAACACCTTAATTGTATAATTCACAGGCAGAGAAATTATTGAACCAAGGAAAGCATGACCACAGTTTGGGAAACATTATTTCAGATAGGGCTCTAAAGACTTTCCTTTTCCCGTGGCTTTCTATAAATAAGTGCCTGTAAAGTTTTTAGGAGTTTTTGAGAGATGTAGAACAGGAGCAAATACCTACAGTTTTTCCCGAGTTCTGTTGGTAGCAAGAATTTCTATTCCTCAAATTCTTATTCCGGCCTCTTATGCCAGAAAGAACTTTGCCTAAAACCTATGGCTAATTTGAATCCTACCTCTGTATTATAACCTGTTTGAATTTTTTTTTTCTTTTTACTGGTTTGTTTCTATCCCTTGGGTTATTTTTAAGTACCAAGCATCTGCTTTCTGTTACCTGGATTGATATAGTATAATGTGAAAATCATACTAGAAGTTTATTGCCAATTTTAATATTTTCCAGGTTCATGGAGCCTGCAGTTATTGTTTGCCTGGGAGGAATTTTACCTTTTGGCTCAATCTTTATTGAAATGTAAGTTGTGGCAATGCATTTATCTTTTGAGGGATGTAATTGTAATAAGAGAATTTAGGAGTTGGAGTAGGTGTAGAATCATCAGATGGGAAGGCATCTAACAGAGATAGTCTGATAATTTCATGGCTCCCGGAAAGGGATCTAACATAATCTACCTAAAAGCAGTTTTCTGTTGTGGTCTCAAATATGCAGGTAAAATTTATGTTTTATGTTATGTTCTGGAGCCTTCTTACCTAACAGGAGAGCTTAGAAATCAAAGAATGAATGCTAAGGAGTACTAAACCAGTCTTTGATCACATGAATGATAGAAGGAATTTCTGGTTTTTATTATATTTTGAAAGTGTTTCTGAGGGTCTGGGGAACTTGGTAAACCATTACCTACCAGTCAGTCTAGATCTTGACATCTTAGGATATATGTATTCCAAGTCTCCTTCCATAGAAGTCTTCAGGAGTGCTGGAGAATGTGTATGTGTTTGGGGGTGGGAGGTATGCACCTGGGGCCCAGGTACTGTGCTTCATACCTGCAACCCTGGTCACTACCGCAAAATATAAGTCTTTTCTTTTCTCAGCTCGTATTCCGGTATTCCTTGATGAGATGCTCTGGCATTTTAGTCAGGACACTTCTTTGTATGGGTCTTTCTCAAGAACTATAGTCATACTCCTCTGGTTTTTACCCACAAAATGCCAGTCATTGTGACTACTCAGAACTCCCTTACACATTTCCAGATGCCCCACTGCTGATTGTCTCCCGTACAGTGGACACCTTCTTTTTTTTTTTTTTTTTTTAAATTTTTTTATTTTTTCAGCATAACAGCACCCAGTGCTCCATGCAATCTGTGCCCTCCACAATACCCACCACCTGGTGCCCCAACCTCCCACCCCCCACCCCTTCAAAATTCCCAGATCGTTTTTCAGAGTCCATAGTCTCTCATGGTTCACCTCCCCTTCCAATTTCCCTCAACTCCCCTCTCCATCTCCCCTTGAGTGGACACCTTCTTAACAGACATGATTGGATCTGGTAATTGGTTAATTGAAAGTTGGCTCATGTAAGGGAATTACTGGAAAAAAAAAAAAGATTCATGCATAACATTTTATTTTAATTTAAAACAGCTAATGGTACATCTTTCACTCATGTTTTTAAAAATGTAGAGTCAAAGTCTTTGATTTATATCCAGTCAATGTTTCCATCATTTTCCCTTTGACATTCATAACATATCTTCTGTTTTTCTAATGTTTCTAAAGTGGAACAAGAACATTAAGACCTTTCTTAAGCATTCTAAGTGCAGAGTCCTTCTAGGTTTATACATTTCTCCCCCAGACTTTAATAGTTGTTTCACCCACACCTAATTTCATGTTGTTTTTTTTTAAGTGACTCACCTTATTAAATTTCTCCAAAACATTCAACATAATGTTCGTAGGAATCATGCATCCTTTTTGCTTTTACATTTATTGGTATATGTCATATTCAATTACATTAAATAATTATACTAACAAGCATAATTGACATAGATTTGGACCACCCCTGGTAGTCACCTGCCAACTGTGAGTGTGCTGTGGGTATTAATCAGTACCATAGAGGGACTGGAGTGTGTGTCACTCTAGCTTGTGGTTTAATAAAGCCCATTCAGGAACCTCTTCAGTACTTCTAGGCTCATATACTGCTTTGTATCCTCACCCTGACTTGAGCTCTATTTTCCTGTCTTACTCCTGTTTCCAGTACCTTCGGGATCACATCTCTTCCTGCTTTCTCAAGTACTCCATTCCATTAGATAGCCTCTCTGCTGTATTCTTAAGTTCTCTTCTGTTTTGACCACCTTCAAGCCCGTTTTCCTCTTGGTAGCCACACTGATCTCTTTAAGGTGTTCATCTGATCGCATCCCTTCTTTACTAAAGACTTTTTTTCATTTTCATTGACGTAAGGTTCCAACCGCATGACATAGCTAGTGAGGACCTTCATAACACATCTCTTCTCCATCCACATCTCTTAGCTCTCACCCTTCACTTCAAGTTCTAGCCATATTCAGTAACTTTGAGTTTCAAATACAGTGAATTCCCTTATTTGTAAGCTTTGCCTTTGCTGTTCCTATTCCTGGAACATTCTTCTGGCTCCCCTTACTCCCACATGGCTTATTTGATTCTTCTCGCTACCCCTTCTCTCCAGAGCCCTACCTAAACAAACCGGTAAGATGCCCTCTTAGGTGCATTGATAAAGCACTTGCACAGGGCATTATGACTACCTCCTTACTGGTGATCCCCCTTTACAGTAATGTCCTTAAGGTTAGAGGAGAGACTGTCATCTTCACGATTCTGTTCTCACTGCTTCTCGGACATGTGGTAGGGCCTCTGAATATCTGTGGGAAGAATGAATGACAAATGAATGAGCTAAACAGAAGAGAACAAGAAAAAGCAAAGAGGCTAAAAGAAAAGACCCTTTCCTGCTGATGACTTGGGGAATGGAATTAGTGTGAGGGTCTTGTTCTTCATATAAAATGTTAATGCCATCTCTTACTGTCGTCTGGAAACAGCAGGACTTCTTTAAGTCCTGCTTTAAGAAAGAACTTCTTTAGGCTTTCTTTTTCTAATTTTATTTTCCTAATTTTGTACATTATTACTCTATCAGTCCTACTTTTAAAAATTTACTAGGGTGTTTTATAAAATATAAAATACATTGCTTGAGTAGTGTTGTAGCTACCAAAAAAAAAAAAAAAAAAGAAAGAAAAGAAAGAATGAGGGAATTGCCTTTATTATAAAGATAGGAATTTTTAGCTATTTTTCTTTGCCACATTTTATTCCTTTAAGCATCTAATTTATTCAGTTTGCTTAGAGATGAATGCCCTACTAAAAAATCTGTTCTTGAGAGATTATCCAAGAAAATATTTTTGAGAGATTTTTGGAGGCTTTAATAGATTAAAAAAGGGTAAGAGAGTTGGAAGTTACTTGAAAGAAAATAATAATTGAGATTTGAGTATGACAAAAGTGAGAACTAAGATGTGAGCTATAGCAAAAGCGGGTGATCTTCAAGAGTAAACGTTAGAAACTGTGTTTATTGCATTTTGTTTAGGTATTTCATCTTCACGTCTTTCTGGGCATATAAGATCTATTATGTCTATGGCTTCATGATGCTGGTGCTGGTCATCCTCTGCATCGTGACCGTCTGTGTGACCATTGTGTGCACGTACTTTTTACTAAATGCAGAGGATTATAGGTGGTAAGTACTTATATTAGGGAGGAACCTCAGGGGGCGATCCTATTTTCAAGTAAGATGCCATTCAAAGTGTATTAAGTAGAGTAAAAGATCTGTATAGAAATTCTGGTCCTTAGGATGGGAATTATTTTTAGTTACAAATGGAAGATTTTAGAGGAAAAGTAATAACAGCCAAAAAAAGTTTTTGTACTCATAGTGGTCAGTGTGTTATATATTTTTTACAAGGTGCTTGATGTGGTAAGAACTTTATGAGGACATTGCTACATTTTGAACAAAAGGCAGTTTGAAAAAGGAAGTGGTTTATTTAAGGTCACTTATAACAGGGCATCTGACAAAACTCAGGATCTCTCCTTCCAGTTCTTAGGCTTTCTCCTTGTAGATATATTTAAATGCCATCTACCTGCATTTTTAAAAAGATTTATTTGTTTCACAGAGAGAGGGAAAGAGAGCAAGCTTGAGTGCGGTGGGTCGGGGGGCGCGGGGGGGAGATCTTAAGCAGGCTCCACACCCAGCGCAGAGCCCCACACAGGGTTTAATCTCATGACCCAAGATCATGACCTGAGCTGAAATCAAAGGTTGGCTGCTTAACCAGCTATGCCACTCAGACGCCCCACATGCATTTGTTTTTAAATACACAGAAATTTCAAGGATGTTTCTATAAAACTCTTGGGCTTAAAATGTTTCAGTGCTATTCATTCAAAAGAGTTACCTCTTTTTCAGGCAATGGACAAGTTTTCTCTCTGCTGCATCAACCGCGATCTATGTTTACATGTATTCCTTTTACTACTATTTTTTCAAAACAAAGTAAGTGGAGACATTTTCTCATTTTGTATTTAGGAAACTATTGTCATTTAAATACCAGAATTTAAGAATAAAAGGTAGAGCATAGGGGATGTAGTCATTGGTATCGTCCTAAGCACTGTACAGTGACAGATGGTGGCTCCCCTTGCATGGGCACAGCATAATGTATAGACTTGTCCAGTCAGCGCTGTCCATTCACTATGTGTACACCTGCAACTAATGTAACATCGTGTGTCAACTAACTATACTTCAGTTTTTAAAAATAAATAGTAGAATCTAAGTCCCTCTTTGATAGTAAAAATGTATATACTATATATATATATATTTTTGTCTTATTTCAGGATGTATGGCTTATTTCAAACATCATTTTACTTTGGATATATGGCGGTATTTAGCACAGCCTTGGGGATAATGTGTGGTAAGTTCTGAAATTTTGGGACTATCATGAGTAAATCTTTGAGATTTTTAGAATCAGAAAAATATAGTAATTGAAAATTACATTCCGTTGCTTGGTCAGAAACGGCAAAATAATCTCAAGAGTCTGATTTCAGTCCTTTTGACTATTCCTCAAAAATTCATTGATTCTTTTTTAATGTTCTGTTCCTAATCTGTATTACACTGTTTTCTATACCACAATTAGTTTTTTTTTCATGTTGAAATTTGGCCATTTTTTAACTTAGTCTCTTTGGAAAAGATAATAATGTAAACAAGTTAAGGTTTGATTCTTGTTTGGAAGTTTCTAGGACTGTTCACAGAGATAACCTTGTCTAAGAGGCATTGTCCAGATTATAAGTATACACTTGGATATCTGTAGACTGGGTTTAAGTTCTGGCTGTGCCACGTGTATGCTCTGTACCTTGATCCAGTTCTTCAAGCTCTTCAAACTTGATTTACATTCAAACAAAAATGTAAAATAAGATAATGCCACAATTTGGGGGGTTTATCACAGTCTTCCATTAAGTAGAAGAAGTAATATTTATCACCATACAATAGAGTTTCTGGCATGTGTGAAATACCTAGAAAAGAAGTTTTAGAAGCAACCTGATAAAGGGAAAGGGCATGGACCTGAGAGCCTGAGAGACCTAGATTAAATTCCCCTACTGTTTTTTGTATGTGTGTGGCTATGAGAAGTCATATTGACCTCTCTAAATCTCATTTTCTCATCTGTAAAATGGGCATATCTTTCAGAGGAGTTATTTGTCATAGTATCGTGTGTAAAGCACAAGTGTAATGCAGGTCTGTTATCAGGTGTTAAGAGAGACTCAGTTTTGTGGGAGACATGGCAGGGAGTGGGAAGAGCGGCGGCTTTTGGGGTCGTTAGTTCTAGGTGGGAATCCTGGTGACCGGACTCACCAGGTTACTCCAGCCAAATTATTTAACCTTTCTTCTTCAACATTCACATTTGCGAAACATAGTAACACCTACCTCACAGGGTTGTGTTGAGGCTTCAGTGACTGGATGTGGGTAAACAGGTAGATGGCGGATGCTCAGTGAGCCATGGCTGCTGTGGTTCCTCTGCTGAGGAGGGCTAACAGTGCCTGCGCTTCTTCTCTTCTGGGATTGTGTCTCTGAGTCTGTAGTTTGTTTAGGTTCCTATACCATGTGTTTTCACCTCAAAACAACTTCATGACACTGAGTTTAAGCAGAGGTACCTTAAGGAAAATGCATACAAGTAACTTAACTTTTCTTCTGATTCAGGTTTCTGCTTGATGAATGAGGCTAATTTCCTAGTTCCCCCATAGGAGTGATGCCAGGCTTAAGGACTAATGACTGTGGACACATTTCTAGATAGTTCATGATTCAGACCCTTCTCCTTTCTCTGATATTTGCCATTGACTTTTTGCTTTTTAAAAGATTTTATTTATTTATTTATTTGACAGAGATCACAAGTAGGCAGAGAGGCAGGCAGAGAGAGAGAGAGGGGAGGAAGCAGGCTTCCCACTAAGCAGAGATTCCGATGTGGGGCTTGATCCCAGGACCCTGGGATCATGACCTAGCTGAAGACAGAGGCTTTAACCCACTGAGCCACCCAGGCTCCCTGACTTTTTTTTTTTTTTTTTTGGTAGTTCCATCTTTAGCTCTAAGGTAGGCAATAGAATAAGGGAGATACAATAATCTTGTTGAAAGCTAGGTTCTGGTCTGGCATTTGTGGCCCTTTGGGGTACAAAATTGCTTTTTTCCTCCATCAAAAGAATACGTTCCATAGATAGGTGGTTACCAGAGGCAGGGGGAGTAGAAGTATGGGCAGAAATGGGTGAAGGTGGTCAGAAGGTTCAAACTTCCAGTTATAAGACGAGTGAGTTCTAGGCATGTATGGTGACTACAGTTAACAATATTGTATATTTGAAAGTTGCTGAGAGATTAGATCTTAAAAGTTCTCATCACGAGATAAAAATCATAACTCTGTGCTATGTGAGGTGATGGATGTTAATTAAATTTATTGTGGTGGTTATTTCACAATATATACATATATCAAGTTATTATGTTGTACACCTTAACTTAAATGTTTTATGTCAGTTAAAATCTGTCCCATTTATATATACCATGCATGATCATGCACGCGCATGCACACACACACACACACACACGACATTGACTGTAAAGTAGTAAAACTGATTCTACAAGCTATAAGCAGAGACAGTTCTCTATATTATGATCACATATTTTATTTGTAGCTGCTGTGATAACCATCCTTACCCTGTGATAATTAGTTAACCAACTTTGAGGGAAAGAGGGCTAGGATCTGCAGGTTAAAACTAGATTTGTATCACAAGGGAACATCCTTGTGTATCTCTAGGCAGTCAGAAGTTTGCTTTAGTATTATTATTAGCCTGCCTTCCTTCAGAATGTTGCTCCTCCAACTCCTCTTTATTTAATGGGAGATATTTCTTGATTATCGCCAGCATTCAGTGATGTGTAGAATCATGAGATTATGCAGAGGGTTAAATTTTTTTCCTTGACTCTATATGTGATCTTAGGAAGACCTAGAGACAGAATATCTTGACATTTACAAAGAAAATGAAATGAATTTAGTTAATTTTTTTAGTGCTTTTTCTGTTGAAATTTCATCTTGCTGCTTGAAAATCTTGGCACATTTACAGTTCCCTGCTATCCTGGCAGTGTCCCAGCATGTATTCTTTAATGGGTATGTGTGCCTTCAGTGCTAATCTGTTCCCTTTGGCGGGGGTGAGGGGGGAGGAAGCAGTTCAGATGAACTGATTAAAATGTCATCATAATACAGAATTGTACATGCTCCTCAGGTTATATTGCTAAAATGCTTTTTTTTTTTAAATCAGTGATTGAAAGAAAAATATTTACTGGTTTTTTTAATGTAGGAAAAAGAAATATGTTATGGTGGAAATAATTAGATTGTTACAGTTTTCATATTTTGATCATATCATTTTAGCTTTAAGGAAATTAAAAGTGTATCTCTATTATTCTCAAGACATTTACATTTCTAGGGAGCGTAGTATTTAGTATTTTCCTTTTATAAAGTCATATCTTTATACGCTTATTCTTGAGATACTCATGTGATTAGGAAAAATGATTCTCTAGGTTGGTACTGTTTGGCTTTTAAGCATCTCTCTGCTCAGAGGGAAACAATGTTTTCTAAGTCTGGAATATTAGATTTGGTTATTGGATTGGCATGATACTAGGCCAGTTAAATTTTTGATTCTTGTTAAAATTTTATAGATTTCTCTTATGTTCTAAGAATTTAGGTTCCTATTTACAAATTGAATGGTCTTTTCCCTTACTTTATAAGGACTTCTTTTACAACTATTTCAGAATGATACCACTATTTCCAAGTGTAATTGTAATATAACTACTTAATATTATAATAAACATCTATTAATTGCAAAAATAATTAGAAATAGGTTTGCTTTGTTTCTTGGTGGGTTTTAAGATTACTTTGAGGGGCGCCTGGGTGGCTCAATCTGTTGGGCACCTGCCTTCGGCTCAGCTCATGATCCTGGAGTCTGGGATCAAGACCCAAGTCAGGCTCTTGCTCAGCAGGGAGCCTGCTTCTCCCTCTGCCTTTGCCTGGAGCTCCCCCTGCTTGTGCTCTTTCTTCTCTCTGTCATATAAATAAATAAAATCTTAAAAAAAAAAGAATACATTTAGTATTTAATTATGGGAAATTTTCAAATATATGCAGAAAGAGGGACAACTATATATATGGATGTATATATAAAATGAAAAATATGTATATATACTGAGTCCCCATGTACCACCTAATACCAGTAATTATCAACACATGGCCAATCTTGTCTTATTCATAATCCCATCTCATCCCTCTTTTTATTCTCATATGAATCATATGAGTCTTTTTTAACTGTAAATATTTCGGTACATATATATGTGTGTGTACATGTATAATAACTATAATATAGTTATGTAATAATTATATACTTACATAATAATATTTGTAATGATATATAATAACTATATTTCAGTATATACATGTATCTAATTCCTTTGTATGTTCAAATATTCAGTTAGTATTCACATTTACCCTACCAATTTCCATGTCTTTTTAATTAGAGTTTGTTTGCATCAGGATCTAATTAAAGTCCATGCATTGCTTGGTTAAAATGTTGGGTTTTGTTTTCTGTTTTTTGTTTGTTTTTAGAGTAGGCTCCATGCCCATTGTGGAGCCCAACATGGGGCTTGATCCTGATCAAGAGTCGGACGCTTAACCAGCTGAGCCACACAGCCCCCTGGTTAAAATGTTTCTTAGGACTCTTTTAGTCTACTGATGTTTCCTCTCTTTTCCCTTACAATTTCTGTAAGAAATTTGAGTTTTTGTTTGTTTGTTTTAATTTCTATAGAGTTTCCCACACTCTGAATTTTCCTGAGGTGTCATTTAATGTTTCTCCATGTGTTTCTCCCCATATTTCCTGTAAAGGGGTAGTTAGAGCTATAGGCCTAATCATACTCAGGAATACTTGTCCAACAGTACTTAATAGGGGTTTGTAAACTTATCAGGAGTTACTGATTCTCTCTGTGAAGTTAGCAGCCATTGTTAATTATTGCCTCATTCAGATAATGCTTTGGTGGTTATAATATTCAAATTCTGTTGTTCCTTTTATATTTCTGGAGTGCTTCCATAAGGATAAACTTCTTTTCATCAACTATTTGGTACCTTGAGGTACACTTCATATATAGGAAAGGCAGAGTAGACTTCTTTCTTTCCTTGTATACACCAGTTAGGTGAATAGAAGTTAGTTCAAAAGGTGACTAATTAGGGGTGTGTGTGTGTGTGTATCATTATTAACTTATGGAAGATTTACTTTTAGGCTCGGATAGTAAATTTCTAAATCCAATGGAGAATCTTCTCTTTGACTTGATTGACTATCTTGTTCTGAGGATTCCTTAGTATAATTTGCAGTGAAGAGCTATCCAGTTCATTAATACACTCAGCAACTATTTATTGAGTACCTTATCGTGTGCCAAGTACTCTCTAGGGTATAGAAAGTAAATACCCAATTTAACAAAACAGACAAATTCCTCACTTTCTGGTGTTCTGAGCCTCATTTGAGGCTAATTATTCAAAACATTTCACAACTCCTGACGTACTGAGCTGTCTCTCTCATCCATTTCCTCAAATATGTCTTCCTTTTTACCAACCACAGAGCTTCTACAATTTAAAGATAAAAATTCTGCCAGAAAATGCCTCTTTAGAGCTTCAAATGCCATTGCATCATGGTTCTCAGTCCTTTTCTGAGAGAATCCCATCACATCTTACTTCCATTAGGTATCATATGATTTGGGGAACATGTTAAAATGGTTTAAATGACCTAGAGTAATTTATGCTCAAATTTTTAAAATACATGTTTTTTCATTTAACAATTTTTTGTCATTATCAAATTACTCTTGCTTTGTAAGTGATGTATTTTAATTTGTATAGTTATTATACATGTAGTAACTGATACCTAATTCTAAAAATATCACATCAAGTCTAACTTGGTATATGACAGTAATAAGTGGTTTGCAAAACAAATGATACAGTGTAGCAAGTTTAGAGCAAACACTCACATAAAAGATGTTATCTTGAAAAAAGAGTAACTTTCCAGAGCAGAGAGCATTTAGTATTTGTAAATGATGGATATTGCCTTATATGTATTAGTTTCAAAACATTTTATTTTATCTTTGCAGGAGCAATTGGTTACATGGGAACAAGTGCCTTTGTCCGAAAAATCTATACTAATGTGAAAATTGACTAGAGACCCAAGAAAACCTGGAACTTCGGATCAATTTCTCTTTCATAGGGGTGGAACTTGCACAGCAAAAAAAAAAAAAAAAAAGCGCAAGAAGAGATTTGGGCTTTCACACTGGGTACTCTGTGGGTCTCTCTTTCGTGGATGGCTTAAAGTAACATCTATTTCCATTGATCCTAGGTTCTTACTGACTGCTTTCTCCAACTGTTCACAGCAAATGCTTGGATTTTATGCAGTAGGCATTACTACAGTTACATGGCTAATCTTCCCAAAAACTAGCTTATTAAAGATGAAATAGACCAGCTCTCTTCAGTGAAGAGGACAAATAGTTTATTTAAAGCATTTGTTCCAATAAAATAAATAGAGGGAAACTTGGATGCTAAAATTACATGAATAGAATCTTCCTGGCACTTAGTGTTTCTACGTTATTGAAAAATGATGTTCCAGAAAGATTACTTTTTTCTCTTATTTTTACTGCCATCGTCAACCTATTGTGGGACATTTTTATATATTGAATCTGGGTTCTTTTTGACCTGTTTTTTTTCCCCCCAATCCAACTGCATCCTTTTTTAAAAAAAGAGAGAATTAAAAAATATTAAAATCCTGCATGTAATATATCTGCTGTCATCTTAGTTGGACCAACTTTCCATTTATTTATCTTAAAACTATTCAGTTCCATCTTAATTCCATCCAAAGAAGATACAGTCTGAAGATAGAGGTGTACTCTCTACAATGCAATTTACTGTACAGTTAGAAAGCAAAGTGTTAAATGGAGAAGATATTTGTTTTTATTAAACATTTTGAGATTTAGATAAACTACATTTTAACTGAATGTCTAAAGTGATTATCTTTTTCCTTCCCCCAAGTTAGTCTTACATCTTTTTTGGGTTTGAATGAAGGTTTTACATAAGAAATTATTAAAAACAAGGGGGTGGGTAATAAATGTATATAACATTAAATAATGTAACGTAGGTGTAGATTCTCAAATGCATTTGGATGTACAGATTGACTACGGAGTACTTTTTTCTGATGATGATTGGTGTAGAAATGTGTGAATTTGGGTGGCTTTTTACATCTTGCCTACCACTGCATGAAACATTGGGGTTTCTTCAAAATGTGTGTGTCATACTTCTTTGGGAGGGGGATTGTTTTCTTCTGTTTCTTTTCTGAGTCTCCTACAGGAGCTAAATTTGTAATTTAGAAACATTTAATTTTGTTAATCCTGTCTGGGGCACTTAAGTATAAACATCTAAAGCATTACTGCTTTAGAATGTTAAAATAAACTTTCCTGACCAAATTGTTTTGTGAAAATAGATGTGTTTGCAATTTGAAGGTATCTTTTCAAAAGGCAATATTACTGAATGCAATTTTTTAAATATACTGTAAACTATGTTTTTCTAATACAGGAGACCCACACCTTAGAATCTCCAGACTTGCTTACATCTAGATTATCCAGTAGAGTAACAAAGTAAATGATAAGCCTTTCGAATTACATTGTGGCACAAAATCTGTTCAGGTTGGTGGACCGTGTCAAGTGGGGATGGGGTAAAAGTGGTTACCTTGCTATTGGATGAGCAAGTAAAGGTTACAGTTTTCTAAGAGAAGTGATTTAGTTTTGAATACATCTTTCTGGAGCTATCCATAATGTGAAGTTTTCCTAGAACCATTGAGTTTCTAGTTTAATAGTTTGCTATGCAAATGACCACCTAAAACAATACTGTATATTGGTATTTTTAGAAAGACTCAAAACCGCTGTATTTAAACTTTAATGTGAAACTCATGCCATTTATAGTTAAATAAGCTGTTTTCATTACAAAAATATGTTTCTATAAGTTGACTCTGTGTCCTATAATGTGGTATATAAGGACTATAAAGAGTGAAAAGCTTGATTTCTTACCACTTAAGTATGGCTGACATGAACAAACAGGAGTTTGATCAGAAGCTGTAGGTAAATCCTTCTTCAAGCCAAAATGTTGTATTAAATGCAGTCTGCTGGCTCTTCCATTTTCTCTTCCTTCTCACCTGCCTTTAAGATCTTACAAGAAACTGAATGTCAATATTTAGTGGCTTATGTAATGTAACTTTTTAACTACATGTAAAGTAATTACAACATATAGTCTATCTAATGGAGTATCAGTTGGGCAGCAAACTTTTGTCTTAGTAAAATGAAATATGTTTCTCATGAATCTTGCAGGTAAGGTAAGGGTTTTAAAAAATGAGTGCTTCAGGTGCTTTCGGATATACCAATTCCTTTTACTAAATTGAGTTCTATTTCAAGTCCTTTGGAATCCTCAGTGAACAAAAGTTTTCTAATTTCCAAATATGTTGTGTCATTAAAATTAATATAAATTGCCTTGAAAGTGCTTTAGAAAATATATATTGATTTATGCCTTCATGGAGGGGCTGGCCATGTGTGTGTCTTGAAGAAGACCTAATCCACAAACAGTTTAGCTCCCTAGCTCTGGGTTATAGAGTAGTAAAATAAAATATTTAAGTTAGTTAAAGGGTGAGGTTCTTCCACTCCTTTAATGCTGTGTGTCTGTCTTCCATTTGTTAACATTACTTGCTCAGCTTATCAACTGATGCTTTGAACATTACCAAAAACTAAGGATAAACTTTCTCCTTTTATCAGTAAGCATGCTTCTCTTAAAATTTAGCTACAGTACTAACTGGCATCATTATTCATCTATCCTAGTTCAAGGATAGGATAAAGTGGAAATGGAATGGCTGGAACTATGGTAAAGCATTCTTTGGTATATCATGTTGGGCTCCTAATTTGTACTAAGTTTGACCACGAATCAAGCCCCATCCTTTTAGAATTCATTATACTGTGCTGATATCTGAACCTAATGAATGGTATGATTGGGTGTTTTTCGTTGATAGTGGACAAATCTCTTTATAAGGGTGGTTGCTGCAAATTCTAGTTTTTCCAAAATCCAGTTTATTTAGGATTTACCTACAAATTGTATTCAGTTTGTTAAAGCTTGTGTTTCCTAAATGTTTACAAACCACCTTCTGCCAAATGTCTTGCAAATAATATTCCTTTAAGTAATTTCCTTGAATTTTTACAAATGTAAAAAAGAAAAGAAATCTATTAATGTAATTTTTTCAGGAAAAGCTGCATACCGAAGGGCTTCTGTATATAAATTCTGGGAAAGAAAAGCCTATTTGCAATCTATACACTGCAGTACCATCCGGGTTTTAAGTTTAGGTTTCAGCATGTCTTAGTGCTTCAGTCTATTGATTCATTGGAACATGTAATAAATAGGAGCAGTGACGTATGAAAATGCAAGTACTCATTAATGTTTAATGTCTTCATAAAAATTCCATGGCTATGAAGCTGTATTTTCGCAATCAAGATGTTAAAGAGATCAGAGCAGTGAAAATTTATAAAGATTGTTTGGAAGTGTCTACAGAAATAGACTACATTTAGAGGTGGGGTAGATCAGAAAGTGAACATAAAGCTGCAGAAATTTTATAAGGTTTAAATTCAGTATGAGGAGTAATTCCAGTTCTCTCTTAGGAGCCTTTTCTGAATGCCGTCTGAGTTGACATTCTTATTGGAGCTGTAGGCGGAATTGTGCAAAGACAAAAGTAAAAATTTAAGTTTTTATTTTACTGTATCAGGAGATGGAAACAAACTGTTGTGAGGGTGAACTAGGCGTGCAGATAATTGACGGACAAGGCAGTATTTTATGTGTTTACCCCAGTTCCTCAGTTTAGGGCATTTGAAAGTTACAAATGTTTGAAGTAAGATATTCAGGCAAGGAAAAAATAACATGGAATTCTGTTTTGAAGGACAGGAGAGTATACGCAGAAAAGCAGTCCCATGTGGGCTTTTCGTCTGTGTCATATTTGAACCTATAAATCCCCACAGAGCACGGGCAGTCGTTACCAGTGGGAGGGAAACTGTTACTGATTGATGACTACTTCCATTTTGTACCCACCTTTGGTTTGTGTAGGTCGTATTCCAACTGGCTTTTTAGTAATAGATATCCAGTATATACTGTATCAAATACATTTGAGGTTCTAATCTAGACTGTTAATCTAACTGAAGTTGGATTTTTAAAATAATAAAAAGTTAAATGTACTTTCCTTGGATGCTTTATTTCTTTCCTTTTTGAAACAAGTGAACCAGGCCTAAGGAGTCACCCATTATTACTGGTATGCATATGAAGTGATTACTGATAGCATTTCACAGTTAAACAGAAACCTGCAAACTTTTGCTGTGAAGGGCAGGTAGGAAATATTTGAGGCATTGAGGGCCAGATGGAACTGCTCTAACACTGTAGCACAGTGGCAGAAGTAGATAGGACATAAACCAGCGAACATGGCTGTTTGCTATTGGATGTACAGATTGACTGTCGAACAATAACAATAACGGCCAATGCGCTATAGTTTGCTGACCCCTGAAATGAAGGATTTAAAAATTAAGATTCGATTTTTGACCCAACTGCTTATTTTGGAAAAAAAAAAATATACAGAAAGTTGAAAGAATGGTACAGTGTATAAGGTTTGTCTTTACAAGAATATTTTTCTCTTCTATTATCATTCTTTCGATTTCTGTGTACAAGCTCTGACTCCTACACTCAAACCCCTCTATCCCCCGGCCTGTCGTTATGATTGATCCTACATTGTCTAGTCAAAGTAGTGCCACCCATGTTCCCTCACAACCCTTCTGTGAAGCTGATAGGATAGACTACTACATATTCTAGGAAAGAAGTTAGAGCAGCCAAAGAGTATATTATTTTAGGCCGGAGAGAATCAAGATGAGATTAGGGTCCTCTTGACCACTCTCACTGTGAAATGCGGATACCACAACTCTAGCCTGTGGAGCAGATAATATAGGGAAAGATCTCATTGAAAATTAGTGTTCTATACCAAAAGAAGGGGTTTTTGTTGTTGTTATTGTTTTTTAATATTTTATTTATTTGACAGAGTTAGAGAGCACAAGTAAACAGAGCATCAGGGAGAGGGGGAGAGAGAGAAGCAGGCTTTCTGTTGAGGTTTGTGGGGCTCGATCCCAGGACCCTGGAATCATGACCCGAGCTGAAGGCAGCCGCTTAACCAACTGAGCCACCCGGTGCCCCCAGAAGGGGTTATTTTTATTGTGCTACATCAAAATCAGTAATTTCCCCAAGTCTCTTGGTACTTCTCTTTTTCATCTCCTGCTTTAACTAGTTATTTCAGTCCTTGTCAACCTTCTCAGTTCTCCCCTGATCTTATTAGCTGCCTCGGTCAATACAAATACTTGACAATTCCTGTTGGCCAAACAGTTTCACTTAGTACAAACGTGGATTACTTTTGATCTCTAATGGACAGTTTCTGTGTGGATGGAAAATTAAGAGTCTGAGGGACTCTGTTATATAGCCAGCTTTTGGATTTCAAAGTGAGAACTGTTTCCTTAAACTGTTAATCTACAGTTTAACGTTAGAACGAGGGGGACTGTGCCTCCAGTAGGAGCGTGGAGCTAGTGCTAATATGGTCTACAAATGTATTTAAATCATTTTCAAAACTTTGCATGTTTAAGGCGATAAAAGTTTCAAATTTACAAAGTGGAAGAAATGGTTGTATGGAGAAGTTGGATGTAAGTCATTTTAACTGGCCAATGTCATGATTATTCTAAGTGGCTCAGTCTAAGCCACTAAGATTATGGTACTTAACCTTGAAGGTCATTGATGGGAAGGGAGAGTCTAGAGAGTGAAATATGGAAGGTTCCATATTGGAACTTGGTTCCAAGTTGGGAGTTGGTTGGTTATAGGTGAGTGGAGTAGAACATACATACATAGGTAAGTGTCATAAGTGTGGTCAGCTTGAGGGTTATGGTAGGTGTTGGCATGAGGATGCAGGCTGTGTGGTTATCAAGTTGTACCCAGCAGAAACATGAGGTGTGAAGCAGCAAGGCTCTGTTAGGGTGATGGCAAGGTGTTTAATGCAACAAGAGTGTAGAGTGGACAGAGGTGGAAGGAGCCAAGACTGGAAGTGTGGAAGGAAGGCCTGACAGTAGATAGTGAGGTGCAGTGTGTTGGAGGAGCTCCGACAAAGGTTTTGGAGAAGAGCTACAAAGGGTTTTGAACAGCTGTTCAAAGATTATAACAAATATTTTTAATAACCTTCTCTAAGGAACTCAAAGTGCCTTCTCAGTGGTAACATAAACAAAGGAATGAGCCAGCAGATAGGAGTGCCTGCTTTATTCTAGAGGTTCTTCTCCCTACCCTGGAGGAAATGTGATGATGTGTAGTGGTCTGGAATGGCAAAATGAGGAGAAAGTGGCCTGTGTGGAGTAGCTGGGGATAAAACTTAGGGGTTGTGCAGGGGTTTGAGAGCTGCTGCAAGAGAACCGGGCTGCTCTGGGTATATGGAAGTAGATGGATAGACATCTGACCAAATGGGAGGGGTGGGGGGAAGCTTGTAGCCACTTGGCAGTTTTTCCACAGGCCCATGAGCTATGGGGGAGGAAACCACAAAAATTATGAATAATTATGGATGTAATGGGACTATGCTGAGCCGCTTTAGAGCATAAAGCCTTTTACTCTAAATCTACCTCTAGTATTCCCATGGGATTTAAATTTAAAAATACATATTTAAAAAATTATATGGGTCAAGATTAGGGTTCAATATAAAAGTAGTGTGTGAAATCAGTAATTGTAGAACCGATAAAAATGATTAACCATCCCTTTTCAGTTGTTCCTATCTAACCTCTCAATACTATAATCCAAATGTTTGTTGCTATTTGTTGATGGAGAGCCAAAGTAACATGAAAACAAGGCTTCTGACATAAAACTGTGCAGCTTGCTCATTCAGGAGCACCACTGTCTTTAAAATATTTGGACAAAGACTGTTGGTGAGAAGACCTGGCAGCTACTCACCAGGTGGAGATTAGAGGCAACAAAGGCTCACAAACTCAGGGCTTATACAGGAGGTCTCCTATAATGTCCTACTTTCTAGAGGAATTCCCTGCTAATGAGGAAGCCAGTTGGCTGTTTACCTAGTGCCATCTGGAGACCTGGAAGTGTCACAGAAGTTTGTTAGGCTTTTTAGATGTTGACTTTGTGGACTTGCCTACTGACAGGTGGTGACCTTCACTGGGTTCAGTGCAGGGAATGATGGCGTTGGGTTTGACTCCTTCCAGCATTCAGGCAGAAATGCCATTCAACCCCTTCCCACACCTATTGCCTGTTTAATGGCCCCTTGGCCTCTTCCCTGCCATTTGGTGGCATCCACTACCCCCAGACTTCTTTCTCCTACTTAGGAGTTCCAAATCAGATCTTCTTGCCCAATCTGGCTCCATTCTGTATGTGCCCATTTGATGATGAAACAGGGTCAACTTGGATTTCTTTCTAAGGGTGAAGATAAGATACCCCGACACGACCTTCCAGTAGTTGTTTTAAACCTTTACTGGTTTGAAGGACTTGTTATCCTAGTTAATAGATAGGACATTACCATAATCCAAGAAATTAGAGTCTTGTATATAAAGCCCAACTCTAGTTTGTCATTAGTGGCCGTGAAGTCATGTGGAAACCTAAAAGCAAGTTTAGTTCATTTTTTGCTTGCAGTTTAAAGGAAAAAAGATTCTACTGGGTGGGATGCTGAAAAATCTCTACACATTGATGTGTTTTACTTCTTGATTAGGGTAATTTTGCTTGCATAAAAAGGTCTTTGAAATGCCTCACGGTAATAGAACTTTTTATGTCTATAAGTCAAAATGGCTCAGTTCTGACAATTTTTACATTTAAGGTACAACGTGGGAGTGGGTTTCAAATATCTCTTGATTATTCTTCTAAATTATTTGGGCATATGTTTTTAATTGGCAAAAAATAACCAGACTTCAGAAATTGGTCATTTTTATTCCGTCAAGTTACTGGTGAGTGGCTTATTTAATAAAAACATGTCTGTAATTTAACACAAATAGCACATATAGCTGTTCATTTGTCAATCTTTTTGCCTGAATGAAGCATCTTAAAACAGTTTTGCTGAAGGACAGGGTCACCAAGAGGGGAAATCTGTCATTTTAAATAATTCTTCCCCTAAGGCACTCGTATCACCAGCCACTAGGTTGGGTGAGGTGGGTGCTGGCACAATCGTCCTTTATGGCTAGACGAGGGATATTGAGAAAGCTGAGAGAATCGTAATCTTTTATTTTTTCTGAGCTGAAAGCTACCAGCGAGAAGATTAACTTCATTCCTACGGAGAAACGATTGTCCGAAAGCACAGAGCCAGTTGGTAACGACGCGGACCGCTCACACCGGGCTCCTGGTGCTGAGCTCGGAGCCACAACCGCTGCCGCCTGCCTTCGCCCACGTGTGCATCAGGGAGTTGTAAAGTGAGTCATGCCGACAAAACAAGGCGGGAAGTCCTTGATCTACAGCCTTGATCTTCAGGAGCAGCGTTCCCGGGGGCCGGAGGCAGAGGAGGCGCCCGGAGAAGGGCGCCCTCGACTCGGTGGGAGCCCTGCGGGCCCCCGGTCCTTGCCGGGAGCATCTTCACCTAGCTCCCCTTCCTCCGAAGTTGCGGAGGTGCCGGGAAGAGGAGGGGCCTCGCCTCGGGCGCCCGAGTGATTGGCTGCCCGGGGCCCCTGGCGAGGGCTGTGTGGTCCAGCCCGGGTGGAGAGGGGCGGAGCGGCCACTGCTCCAACCACCGCCACCACCGCCACAGTCGCAGCCGCTGCAGCCTCGGCCGCCGGGCAAGTAGCTCCGAGCCGCGGCTTCCTGGGCGCCACGACGCGGACCGCGGCGCCGCGCTCTGCTCGCCCCGCGCCCGAGCCATGCGCGGCAGCCGTGCGTAATCGCCGCGCCGCCACCGACCTGCCCCTAGCGCGCGGTCCCTGACCCGAGAGGAGCTTCCCGGACACGCAGCTCACTCGGGCTCCGTCGGCCCCTCTCAACCATGCCCCGGGCGACTGCTCTCGGGGTCCCGGTGCCACTGTTGCCGCCTCTCCTCCTGCTGCTGCTAGCGCCGCTACCCCGCGGCGCCGGGGGGCTCGCGGAGCTCTCGGACGCCGCCCCGGACTATTCGGCGCTGGAAGGCGAGGAGGGCGCGGAGCAGCAGCTGGAGCATTACCACGACCCTTGCAAAGCCGGTAGGTGCCGCAGCCGCCGCCGGGGAAGTCCGGCAGAAGTTTGCCTTTGAAATGCAAATGAGTGGTGGGCAAGCCTGCGCTGCCGTCTGTGGGGCGGATCTCCCTCCCTCCCCCGAGGTTCCCCGGCTCCCCGGGAAGACAATGCCACTCCGGCTGGGACGTCCCGGCCGCGGGCCTGCGGCGCGCCCCGGGTGGCAGCCTCGGGAGCGTTCCCCAGGCGGAAGAGGGTGGGCGCCCGGGCCGCCTGACAGCCAGGTGCTCCGCTCGAGTGGCCGCCGGAGGCGCGGGGCAGGGCGCGCCGCTCCCGGGCTCCGAGGGAGCCCTGGCTCCGGGCTCCCGGCATTTGCAAGTTGTGCGCAAAGTTTCCCGAGATCTCGCGCCTGCTCTTGGGAAGAGAAGAACAAAACCCGAAAAGCTGCGCGGCGGGCACAGGGAAGGTGGTAGCTGAGGGAGAATGCGAGTGACGCGAGTTGCCGCAAAGTTCCCGATAGCCCCCTCAGCGCGGTCCCGGCCTGGGGGTCGCGGAGATGGAAGCCGGCAGGTGCTCTAATCCCTCAGGAAGCGGCGCCGGGACGCGCGGGTCTTTCTGGCGCACATTCGGCCCGGGTGCCGCGGCTCCCTTCTCGGAGCCACCAGCCGGCTCGGGTGTCCCGAGGGGCGTGGCCTCCGTGCCCGCGCGCTCCGGGCAGCAGCGCCGCCGGGGCCCGGTCGCAGGTTCCGCGGAGCTCACGAGTACGGCGAGCTCCGGCCGGGACCCAGGCGAGGATGGGCTGGGAGGCCCGCCTCACCCCTCCTAGCCCGGGGCCGGCGGCCCGCGGAGATGAACAGACCGAGCGGAGAGCGCGGCCTCCCTCCTCTCCCCGTGCTGTGGCCGGCCGGGTCTGGGGGAGCGCCGTGGCCGGTGCCCCAACTTCTTCACTGTCTGGAGACCTCTGCTAGACTCAGTTCCCTCATCTCTAAATTGGGGACAGTAATTATGGGAAGTTTCATGATGTATGGGAAAATTCTCTGAGAATGAATTGGTGAGATAGATGGTCCTATAATGATCTGGGTCTTTCCTGTAGGGCTATGGGCAAAGTTGGGGGTCGGACAGATCAGAATTGGCCGAAGTCTGGGGAACACCAGGTCACTAGGAGGCAGGAGGACCCAGAGGCTGTGAGACCTGAGAATCTTGTGAAGGTTGAAGTTCAAGCCAGGCTTGAGGGGCCTGGTCTTACCCTGCAGGAACAGTCTTCCAGAATACACACCTATTGCTGTACCTGGTGGGGCTTCTGAGGGGGGGCGGGGGGCAGGAATATTGGTTCCTGGGTCATTTGAGAGAACGTCAGCGGGTAGCATGTCCCAACTGAGGTTTCTCAATTCGTCATGGGACCCAGCCCATGACCAGGGAGAGATCTCTGGAGCACTGTTGGAATGGTGGGTGGCCTTGCCTGGAAAAGACAGACACCGAGGCTGTGAAAACCGGGATGGGGCTAAAGGGGTTGAATCAACCATCCGATGAACCTTTCAGATCCTGGACTCTACCAGTTGTGTGCTGGGGCCTCTGGGCAGCCATGTGGGCAGCTGGGGCCTGGACTCTGGAAGCCATCAGTCTGTTGAGAGATGGACCGAGGCCTCTGGTATGTGGGGTGCTGAAAATCCAGGTGAAAGAGACATAGGGCTGTCTGAGAGAGCCCTCCCAGCTCCCAGGCTCAACCTTGTGGAATAACCGGATGGCAGGTTTGCCTCTTGAAGCCTCCTTTTTGTCCAATAATTTTGTAGAAAATGCTAGATAACCAGGGCATGTGTGTGCTGTGACTCTTCACCCACAGGATGCAATGGGCCGGCTGGGCTGGGGAGTAGAGGATCTTGGGAGCTTGGTTTCGGCCCTCTCCAGGCATGTTCCTTGGCCATCCTTGATCTTCCTGCTGCCCGGGCCTCTCCTCCAGCTGTGCTCATTCTAAGAATGGCCAGCAGAGGGCGATGGCAAGGGAGACCTGGGGAAAAGGTCACCTCTCAGTCTGTCCCTGCTTCTGGGAATTCCCTGAGCTAGGAAAAGCCTTCTAGAAGGACAAAAAGCAGTTCACCAGGGCACTGAGATCTCAGTGGAAGGACATGCCTCACGGCTCAGGGGGAACACTGCATTTCCTGGTTCCACATTTAAACCAAATGTTCAGGGCAGCCTGTCATCCTATGGAAGTCAAGTCCTAACTTCTGGCTCCTCTGCCAAGAAGGAGGGCTTCAGGACTCTGAATCTAAAACACCTCCTACCTGCCCTTTCTTGAGTGGGGGCCAGTGTGTTATGCTGCAGACACAGTTCAGGGAGGAGAGGCTTGGATCTGGTCCTGGCCTCGTGGAGCTGTGTTACCTTGGACAGATCGCCTCCTCTCTGGGTCTCTGTTGCTCATCTGCAGGATAAGTGGTTAGACTTGTTAGGGTTGTAAACCGACAGGCCGAGGGAACTGGTTCTCCTGGTCCACGTCCATCAGCTGTCTTGTCCTGTGCCCGCTTGACACCCTGTGGGCATTTGAATGTATGCGCCTGGCTCCTTCCTACTTAGTGTTCTGTGGTTCTATGACCTTTGCTTCCAGCTCAGCCTCTCAGAGGCTGACCAGACTGGTAAGTGTTTCACCATTTACAGTTTTACTATTTACTATTTCACCACTTTTACCATTTTTAAAACCTTTTTTTTTTTTTTAACATTTTACTGTTTGCGATTTTTATAATTTCCTCTGCTGTTTACATTCTGTGTGGCCTTGGGCGAGACACTTCAGTTCTCTGTGCTTTAGTGTCCTTGTTTATAAATGAGGATGATTCCTGATAGATTAGAGTGCTTAAAACAGTGCCTGCTATATATGTAGGTTCTTTACAAACAGGTTTTCTAGAAACTTGAAAGAACACCTTCAAGTGGACCTTTGAAGCAAGTTTTAAACTAGAACATTCAAATTTACTAATAAGCAATCTACTTCATGCTGTAAAAAGAGATGCTTTTCAAATCAGATGCTGGTGGAGTGGGAGTGAATGTGTGCAGCCCTCCTGGCCTGGGGCTGGTGAGGTACACTGGTCTTTCTGGGCACAGTCTCTGCCTGGCAGTCTGCAGCTCTGCCGTTTTGTTTTTCATCTGATACTGTAAGTGCGGCCAAGGCTTCAAATGACAGTGAATTATAAGACATCCTCCCAAGTGCCATGTCTCTGAAAGCAGTCTTTGCAAAGCTTTTAAGAGCTTCTCCTGCCTGTTTGCTCTCACCCACAATTCTTTTTTTTTTTTAAGATTTTTTTTTTTTTTTTTTGACAGACAGATCACAAGTAGGCAGAGAGGCAGGCAGAGAAAGAGAGAGGAGGAGGAGGCAGGCTCCCCGCTGAGCAGAGAGCCCGATGCAGGACTCGATCCCAGGACCCTGAGATCATAACCTGAGCCGAAGGCAGAGGCTTTAACCACTGAGCCACCCAGATGCCCCATCACCCACAATTCTTTAGCTGGGTTCAGGACCAGAAGGCCTGGGTCCTTATCCTTTTTACTCCATGTATGGCCTTGAGCAAGTCACTTCACCTCTCCAGTCTTCTCATCTGCAGAATGGGAGTGGGAATAAACCACTTGCCTGTGGTGAGTTGTAGCCGGATTCCTCAGACAAGAACTTGCGTGTCGATGGTTTGAGAGGTGATCCCAAGAAGCGGGAAGAGTAGAAGAGGGAAGGAGGAAGTCCAACGAAGGAAGTGAATTGAAGTAGCTGCTTTTATTGGTGGAGTTTTGCACCCACCAGAACCTCTGCAAAGCTTCCAGAAAGTCTCGTAGAATTTCTTGCCCATACAATAGGGGGTTGGTGCATTTCTCCAAAGGCTGCTGTCCCTCACTGTTTGCTCCCTGGTCTTTGGATGCCTGTGTGAAAAACCACCCACACTCAGTGGTATAGAATGACGACCATTTTTTTGTCTCTGCTCTGCAGTGTCTGAGCCTCTGCTGGGAAGGTTTGCAGGTGGTGGTGATTGGGGCGGCAGTCAGGATAGGGGGTGACCTGACAGCTTGCGGCTGGAATCATCTGGAACCTTGTTCAGTCACATCTGGCTCAGGGGAGGGCAGCCGGTATTTACAACTTTATTTTCATTCCTGCCTGTTCTGGTGTCCTTGCTGATAGGCAGGTGCTGATCTGACAGAGTCGAAATATTTCAGGGCTGTATGGAAATGGACGTTTATTTTCCCACTTCCCCAGGCAGGAGTGGCATCTGGCTCATCTCTCTTTCTAATCTGTCACCCCTGAAGTGCACTTGGGCAGGGCCTGAGGCGGTTAAGAGCACAGGCTTTGACACCTGATGGACCTAGATTCAAAATCTGCTGCCCGTGCAGGGCTTTGTGACCTGGAGTAAGTTACTTAGCCTCTCTGAGCCTCCATTTCCTCACTTGGAAAGAATGGCTAACGTTCCCCATTCAGGGTTTGCTGAAAGGGTTAAATGATTCCATGTTTGTCAAGTGCTTTGCATAGCTTCGGCCTCGGGAATGTGCTCAGTGACCGACATATCCATCATTAGAGCACCAAGCAAGTGCTCAACAACTCCTTCCTGAGCTCCTTGTTGACACACTGTAGAGGAACTCGAATTCTTGTAATAGAGGAACAATTGAGTTCATGTTAGAGATTCTTAAATTCAGACCTGAAAATTATTGGCAAACAGTGTCTCCCAGGTACTTGAAGGATGAATGTTATGGTGTGTGAGTTAGAGCTCACTAAAGACCAAAAAACATAGGTGAAGGTGGATGGGCCAGGGCTGGGTTGGGGAGGAGATGCAGGGTCTTGGCCCCTGAGTAAGTGTCATACAGAGACACAGCAACTCAAGCAAGCAGAGCCAGTGTGGTCTGCAGATGCCCAACAGAATCCAGCGGTCCCAGCAGCGGTCAAGACTCACATAGGGGCAGGCAGCGTCTGGGGGAGGAGAGGCCTGGAAGGGGAACAACACGTTGGCCCCTTTGGGATGAGCATGATCCAAGAGCTGAGTGATAGCAGGAACGCCACCCCATAGATCTTTACCCAGCCCAGGAGTAAACAGGCAGCTGTGGCAGTTCACATTTTGCCCATGGGGAAACTGAGCTTCATGTCCAGACCTTCTGCCTGACGTTGATGGTCCTGTGACTTCTGGCGTTGTCTTTGTAGACGGAGCTCAGGTTTCGAACACAAAGTCCTCCATGGTATCGTCTAACATGGAACCCTGACTCAGACATCAGTGGAGCCCATTGTTCTCTTCCTTCTCTTTGCCAGTCCTGCAGTGACCAGTGTCCCACACCCTCCTTTGGGAGTGGCACGTATGTTGGCAGCAAATCCTTTAATCCTCTGTCCAGTGAGACAGAGAGAAGGGCAGGAGCTGAACCACAGAGGCATCCACAGCAACCCTGGGTCTGCAGGGCACCCACCAAGCTCAGGGCTGGGCATGGCCTCCTCAGCAAGAAGATGCTGCTGATTGATAGAAGCAGGGTGTGGGCAGGCCAGCAGGTTGTCCCATTCAGCAGCACCTCCTGTGGTCAGTTCGGGACCTTCTGCTTCTCACTGCTTCTCTGGGACTGTCCAGCCACGAACCAGCCTGGGCAGGCTCCTCCCCAGCCTGCTGGGTCTGCACCCAAGCTTGGGAGCAAATGGAATCCCTCAATAAATGTGAGATCTTGCAATAATCCTGTGGCCCTGGAAGAACCCGTCATGCGCAAAAAGTGCGTGGATTAAGTTGAGTCCCAGAACAGCACCGCCTTCCATGCTGTGAGAGACCCGGGGGCTAAGTGTGCAGGCTCGAGAGACAGAGCGCCTGCCTTCAGATCCTGGCTCTACCACTTTGTGGCTGTGGGACCCCAAACAACTTGCTTCAGCCCTCTGAATCTGTTTCCTCGACTATAAAATGTGGATACTAATATCTACCATGTAGGGTTATTATGAAGATTACACAAATTAATACAGATAAAGCCTTAGAATAGTGCCTGGAATGCAGTAAATATTCAGTAAATATTATTGTTTTTATTACTATCAACCCACAGAAACTCAACAAGGTTTCTAAGTGGCAGGAAACCAAGTAACTGAACAACAGAAGCCTGATGGTGTTTCCAGAGCTTGGTGTTTCCTGACGAAGCGGATGCTAATCACTATAGCATCTAAACACCTTGTTGTGAAACAACAAGGTGTTTAGATGCTCTGTATCTAAACACCTTGTATGTGTGAAAACAGATCTGTATCTAAACACCTTGGTGTGAAAACAGATCTGTCATGAATGTTGCTGATTTCCTTGGTATTATGCTGAGGCAGGGGTGGAGGGGTGGTTCCGTGCCCTGCAAGCCAGTCAGGTGTATAAGCCCCACTGGGAAGCCAGCCCCTGACTATTTGGAGATATGTGACTGGTGTTGGGCCAGAGCCTCCATTCAGCCAACGGCTCCCTCCTCCCCCCAGCCACTCCTCTTTCTAAGAGCAGTCATTCCTCAGGGAACCCGGGTGGCTCAGTTGGTAACCATCTGCCTTTGGCTTGGGTCATGATCCCAGGGTCCTGGGATCAAGCCCCATGGACTCCTTGCTCAGCAGGGAGTCTGCTTCCCCTCCGCTCTGCTCCACCCCATCTCCCCCCGCTCCCTGGCTCATGCTCTCTCTCTCTCTATCAAATAATGAGATAGAAACTTTAATAAATAAATAAATAAATAAAAGCATTCATTCCTCCAAGTTGCAAATCGCTGAGGTGCGAGGATTTGAGCCCGCATCACCTTTGATGGTGGCACAGTCCTTCTGCTGTGGACACGTAGTTACACAATCTGAACAGAGGATGTAACTTCACTGATCCCCAGACGTTTACCTTCTTACCCCTCCCCATGATTTTCAGAAGGAGAGCTACGATATTAACCTTCACAGTAGTTAAAGCACTGCCTTAAAGCTTTGGGCCATACCTGATGGTTTTTAAAGCTGTTTTCCTTCTCCTCTGTCCACTGGTCTCTCAGATAGCCAGGAGATGATCTGAGCACTCACGGGAGATGGTCTGGCCTCTTACAATCTGTGGGCCCTGGGAGATGTGGTCCAGGGGTCACACAGGGGAGAGGCTAGGCTGGGGCATGCATGGGACGCTAAACTCTTACGTGGTGAGGTAAGGACTTCCAGCCTCTGTTGTCTTCCCTAAGCACATGGCCTCTCCAGACCTGGAGCCACTTCCCTTCACCTGGATCCCTCCACATGGTCAACAAGCACCTCTGTGCTGCCCAGTCTGAAGGTCACATTGGTGAACTTGCTCCCAGAGCACCATAGCCCATCGCCTCCTCCCTATCTTTTTCTCTATCCTTGGCTAGGACTCCAACAAGGATGAGACAGTTTTGGCCTTCAAAGTACTCTTAGTCCCAAAGCATCGGGGAGAATGATACAAAGTGTTGAATGGCATCTGTCCCCTCTCTGTTCCTCCATCCCTTTCCCTGAAGTCCCAGAGCAGTGCCCAGTATCCAGTTGGTTGAGGATGGTGGGTCCAGTCTCTCTCTCCACCCCGGAGGGAGAGGACTTAGATGGCTGATCTTTCCCAAGGAGGCTGTGGGTGAGTGGCCATCTGGGAGACAGAGCAGATCAGTGAAAAGTCATGTTTAAGAGACTGCTTTTGGCCTCAGGCAGCCCGTGACATGAAACCTGCCTCTGTCCTCACTATGTGGGTGTTTTTGACGAAGTTTCCTTACCTCTCTGGACCCATTTCCTCATGTGGAAAATGGGAATGATATGAAAACCCATCAAATAGGTGTGTTGGAGGATGAAACGAGGCAGTGAACGCAAGTGTTTCGCAAGCAGTTATTAACTGTTAGCTCTTCTCTTTGCTATGGTTACTATTTCTCCTGCTATTGTTCCCCATTTAAGATTTTCTCTCCAAGTGACAATCTCTCTACGGCCTGTGTATGCTTATCTCTCCCTTTCAGGGCTACGGAGAGTTCTCTTGGGACCCATAGCATGAGGCAAGTGACAATTTCTTGCTCCATAGCTCTCTCGCTCTCATCCATGAAGCAGAGGGGGGATGACAGATAAACCCAATGCATATAAGCAGGTTTCTCATGGTATCCTCTTAGCCTGCTCATAATACAGTTCTGCCTGGATGCAAACATAGCAACAGGAACTGAGCTTTCCTGCTGATTGGTTACAGACCTATCTACGATCACGCCACCCTCTAACCACTTCTGTCAATTACCAATAAATATTCTCAAGCTCGCCCGCACGAGCACTTGAGTGTTGACGTTTAGCCCCAGTCTTTGCCCGTTCCGCCAGCTGGGCCACTTATCTCCAGGCTCATCCTGCAATTTGCACCAAGCCTCCTCTCCTTCCTCCCACCTGGGTTACTGGCTTTGAGTCCATGTGAGTCCTGCCTGAGCCAGGAGCTCCTGCCTTTCCCACAGGAGAAGGCTACCTTCCACCCAACTCTTTCATGTTCCTGGGTCAGTTCTCCTCCTTCCTGAACTGGCCCTGGTTTGCCATCCTCTCACCCTGGGCTCAGAGTCAGCTCGGCTCCTGAGGGCTGGCTCTGTGGTGGGAGGTAACACGTGGTACCAGAGTCCATCTAGGTGCTGCAACCAGAAAAACCCTGGGACCATCCCGTATATCTGTCTCTTCCTTCCCCTCTCGTGCAGTCTGACCCAAGTCCTGCCAGTCCCCTTCCCTCCATCTCCACTGCCACCGTTTGGTCTAAGGTGGGCTCCCCGCTGGGCTAATTTCGGCAGTGCCTGATCCCATCACCCTGCTGCCCCACTTGCTTCCTGCAATCACTTTTCTGCTTTGTAGGCAGAGTGCGCCTCTTGAAATGCACGTTTAATCGTGTTTATAAAATCAGATCTGCTTAGGATCCTCAGCTTACATATCGCTTCCCCCGACCCCGACGCTCCAAGGCCTTCCTGGGCCCTGATCTCGATCAGGACTCCTCCATTTAATCTCTCATCACCTTTGTTTGCCTGCCTGGCACTTTCACTGTCCGTTGCTGGATATAGCCAGTGGTGTGATTATTTATTTACTCAATGTCTGTCTCCATGTGCGACAATGAGCTCCAAGGCATAGAAGGCATAGAAATTAGAACCTTTGGTTTTCCAGTCATCAGCACAGTGCCTGGCACAAGGTGGGGGCTCAAGTGGTATTTGTCAGATGAAAACCTGAGCAAATGAGATACCAGAGGGGTTTGGAAAAGGTAGCCATCACCATAAGAAAATCAAGGAAGCCTTCCTGGTAAGCAGGGGTGGTAAGCCCCAATCTTAGCCTAGAAGGATGGATGGGATTTGAAGAAGCTGGGGTGCACGTTAATGGAACTGAGTCAAGGTGAAGTAGCAGGAGTGCATTTGATGCGTCTTGAACTGGGGGATTTTTTTTCTGGTTTCCTTTGCAGAGTAGCAGAAACAAGACTGAAAGAAGCTTGGAACAGTGGATGTCAAGCTAAGACGTTTGAAACATGTCCCTTAAGAAATGGGGAGCTATTGATATTTCTTGAGCAGAGGACTATTATAATGAAGACATATAAGGTTTAGGATCTGTAGAAACAGGGAATAGGAAGACCACCAGGAGGTCTAGGCCTGGGAACATGAGCACCACACTTGGGCTACATCCTCAGGGATGGAAAGGAAGAAAAGATGGGAGGGAGATTGTGGGTCTGTGTGTGAGGGAGGTCCCAAGCTGAGCTGCATCTCAAGATCAGAGCTGAAACATGAATGAGTTCAGTAAGCATTGGGTTGTCTTTGAGGTGGGCAGGAAAGGGAGGTTACTTTTTAACATAAAATAGTTTTCTTAATTACACAGCTAATACACATCCACTGGAGAACATTAGAAAATAGAAAGGGCAAGCAATACTAAAAATTTCCAGTAATTCCACGGTCTAGAAGTAATTTTTAACAGTTGGTTGTATATTTTTCCAAACAGGTCTTATGCATGTTTATGTTTTTTCTTTAAATGCTGTACATACTGCTCTGAGCCAGCTGGTGTTTCATTTTCACTTAGTAGCATGACCCTCTTTCCGTGATCGTAAAGTGGCTTGTGTAATAAATGTACTTCTGTGATGTTGATTTTTTTTAAAGATTTTATTTATGTATTTGACAGAGAGAGAGAAATCACAAGTAGGCAAAGAGGCAGGCAGAGAGAGAGGGGGAAGCAGGCTCTCCGCTGAGCAGAGAACCTGATGCGGGGCTCGATCCCAGGACTCCAGGATCATGACCTGAGCCGAAGGCAGAGGCTTAACCCACTGAGCCACCCAGGCGCCCCTCTATGACGTTGATTTAAGTTGCTCTGTACTTTATTGTATAGATGCTCCATGATTTGTTTAATCAATCCCCTATTGTTGGGCATAGAGATGTCCCCCAATCTTCTCTGTTGCTCTTATACACAATGATGCTGGAGTCATTGTTGCTAGATTTTTCTGTCACTTAACAGGATTTCTTTAGAAAAGATCCCTACATGTAGAATTGCTGAGGCAGAAGTGTGAAATCTTTTAGGGCTTCTGATTCTTCTTTTCAAACTGCCCTGCACATTTTTTTCATTCCTTTCAACTTCCGTGAAGATTAGCATTCTGTAGTCTGGTTTTAAAAATCTTTGCTGGTTGGATAAGAGAAGAATAATTTGCTTCTATATTGTAATTATATGTTCTTTACAAAGGATTTTGAACTTTTAACAACTTATTTTGACCATTTATATTTCTTTTGCTATGTGCATTTCCTGTTTATGCTGTTTATTTCCTCTAGTTTATTTCTTATTTATGAGCTTTCTCCAGAACCCTTTTGTTCCTCCTCATTTTTCTAATTGGATGGTCATTTTTTAACATTCTGTAGAAACTGTTACATTTTAGGAACTTCAACCTTTTATCTGTCTTATTTGTCATGAACAATTTTTGGAGAAAAGATTTTTAAAAAGCAGAAAGTTGGTTCTGTACCATATCATTCATTTATTTCATTGTTATTTGCGTGGCTGTATCAGTTAAGATTTTGGGTTTGCTAGTAGTGGACTCACATTAATTGGCTATGTCTGTCGGGGTCCAGTTGGGAGACTGAAATCACACCGGTAATTTGAGGAATTTATTCAAAAATTTAATATAAAGGATTATAAACTAGCGAAAGGGAAGTGGCTACTGGAGAACTCAAAGGGAAACAGAACCAGCAGACATGGGGAGCAATTCCTAGGGAAGGGGTAAACCTGGGAGAGGCTGCCCTCCCCACCCAGAATAAACTTCTAACTTCATAGGAGAGGGTGTGACGATGGCTCACCAGAAGTTGGAGAAGCTCACTGAGGTGCTGTAGGCAACGACTGATGAGTGGGGAGTTGCCCATGGGAGTGTGGGCCAAACTCTGAAGGAAGAACCACACCCGTGGTTCTCCTGAATGTTGCTGGCAGCCACTCCAGAGGAACAAGAAAGATGAGACCACTGGAACCAAGAAGAAAATCCCCTTCCTTGGGCACTAGTCCTCTGTGCCCTCTACGGATAAAGCCTGATGTCGTGCCAGCTGGCAGAGGAGTAATAGTTTGAGGGTGCAGCTCCAGCATCACAAAGCATGACCAAAAAGGGTCGATTTAGAGCTGAGAAACAATATATTGGTAGCTGGAACATGGCTTACACAAGCTGGACATTTCTTTCTCACATCAGAGTCTGGAGGTTCTGAAATGCAAGGCCAACCAGTAAGCTTCTGCTCCAGGAAATCCTCCAGGATATAGTCTCCTTACAGCTCACCCCTCCATTCTCCCAAGCTTGAGGCCCGTGTCCTCATGGCCCAAGATGGAAGCCAGAGCTCAAGCCATCACAAACACAGCCTAGACATGGGAGACATGGAAAAGAAAGAGGGACCAAGAATGTATGAAAAGAACGTTCACAGGAGATGGCGTTCACCACGTAACCTTCTACTATCTCATGGTCACGTGGCCACAGATAGGTACGTGGGAGTCAGGCAGATTTTCCTTCCAGAAGACCTGGAACTGAAAAGGAAAGATTCTGTTATTATGGAAGAAAGGAGAAGAAGTTTTGTTGGGCCACAAGCAATCCCTGCCATAGTAGACTAAACTTGCTGGACCTTTATGAAGAAAATTTAGTCACAGTGATGATAAGCTCATTACTATTACTGAACATTAAACAGATATACAAGGTAAGATTTTAGAGTAAAACCCTGTAGACTGTTAGAGCTAGAAGGAACCGCTGACATTACTTATTCTAAGATTCTCACATTTCCTGTGAGAATCCTGAGGGCCTGGAGACGGGGGACAGTAACTTGTCCAAGGTCACATGGACCACTGTGGGCAACTATGGCCTGGAGGTGGATGCCAGGTCTCCTTTACTCTGGGCCTGCGTATCTTCCCACTCTCTGCATTACTTAGGATCTCCAGTGCGCCTTTGTCTTCAGAATGAGTCTGGCATAATTGCCCTGGTAACTTGTGGCCCTATGAAGGATCATTCCATAGTGGAGATTTTAGGGCTTATGAGATATGCCTGGTCCTGAAATCAGCCACATAAGATGCAAAATTATAGCCCAAGAAGCTTCTGGCTCTTAGGACCTAAACTGCACCCTCTCTCCAACACTGAGTGGAGGCCCATGAGCTCTGGCTGGGAACACAGCGAGCGTGAGATCTCAGTCAGTCATATTCCACTGGAGTGAAGTCGTGAAAGTGTGCTCTTAGGCCAAAGTAGTCAATCCCCTTACCAGTCTGAATGCCATCCTCCTGTTTAGCTATGGAAATAATGGAAGGATTTTTCTTAGAACAAGGCGAGCCAGGGTCTCAGCGGGAAACAGAGTTTACCCCAGAGGTTTCAGTGGAAGAGATTCAGGAAGAGACTACTTACAGAGGCAGAATTAAGGAACAAAGAAGAGCTGGAAGCACCCAGAGGCCAGCAAGCCACCCCTGTGGCTAGAGGAGGGGGAGGGAGGAGGGGGCCGTGTTATAGGAGCTGGAATGGAGCGGGAGGGGAAGTGACTGAGGGACTCACCTGCTATGGGAGACACGGCATGAAACCGGGGGAGGGAGAAGGGAAGACATGCTTGTGTCTCTCCCTCCTCTTCCGTCTCATCTACTGGGGTCTCCTGCTGTTTGAATGCCCACAGAAGCCAGAGAGCAGTGGGCCGTGGAGGATACAGTCCACAGGATCGGCCTTCCTGGGCAGGGCGGAGACGGTGGAGAGGAGGTATAAAATAAATAATTGTAATCATAGCTCAGGACTTGCTGCACATATTCCTATACATGGATGGAAGCACTTGCAGTATCTTTAAAACATACAGTTCCAAATGGCCGATGTGTGGCACCTGGGATGCCGCTTCTCCCCCATGCCAAAGGCAGACATAGCTAATTGACCATGGTGCTCTTTTCTGTGGACCCAGGTCACCTCACGGTGCTCCAAGAAACATGCCTAATTGAGGGGGCTTGGTGCATGAGATGAAACCTATTCTGAGCTATAAAACTTAAATAACCTTGCAAATACGGCCAACCTTCCTGCTCTTGCCAGTCTAGTGGATAATCCTTTCTTTCTGGGAAATAGGCGAGCAGGTGTTTCTTAAACCAAGCGAGTCCTGCGTGGAAAGCACAGATGTGGCCTGGCTCACAATGCGCTGGGGCAGCCACAGTGTGATGGAGAGGCAGGAGGCCATATCTGCCTCGAGCTAGGTGGCCACCAGCCCAGGCACCAGCCGGACTCTGTTGGCTCATCTGTGAAACAGGATGGTGCCAACCAAGGCAGAAGGCAGGGCTGAGTGTTCTCTTGTGGTGGAACTAGGCTTCCAGCTCAGCCCTCTCTATGTGGTGCTCTCCTCGGTCCTGACCGACCTTTAACACGGAGAGCCCTGTGGCGTCTAAGGCTGGCTGTGTTTCTGCTGTGTGCGCTCAGACAGCTGAGTTCAGGCAGTAAGTGACTTTGAATAGAAAATCCTTAGCTGGAACCAATAGATAATAGGTTATGAACGTTGCCAGCCTAGCACAGGGTGTAGATGGCAAATAGGTTCCAGCTCTATCAATTCGTGCTGGGCCCTCTGCAGCACTGTTTTGGGATGGACGGAGGGCCGTGATGAGGGATATCTGCCCTGCAGGGAGAGGAGCACATGTTTGTCTCGTATTTGCCATCCCTGGTGTAAATGGAAGGAGCACTGGTGGAGAGGCAGGAGACACAGCTTCTGGATGTGATATTTTGAGCACGTCGTCTGACCTTCCCGGATCTGTTTCCTCACATGGAAAAGAAAGACATTACTTAGATGACTTTTAAACTCTCTCCAGCTTAGAAGTTCCATGATTCAGATGACTTTTTTTAAAGCATGTGAAAGTTGCAATGAATCTGATCCAATTAAAACATTTCCAACTCCCCACTCCTCTCTGCCATATGCTTGAGTAACTAAGCTATCTGTGCCTCGTGAGGGCCATTTCCCCAAGCTGGAGCAGCTGGACACCCTGAGACAGAAGGCCTCCCATACTAAACAGACCCTACTCTTTAATCTCTACCAAAAGATCCAGGAGGCGTGATTCACATCTCGCCCGGTTTCCTCTCTTCTGTCCTCCGAGAGCCCGAACCTCTCCCCTCGTGTTCTGCAAATGCGCCTGAATGCAGAGTCCTGAAATTTAGGTTCATGGTTTCAAAGTTCATGGTCCTGAGAATAAACAAAAAAACTATTGTGGTTGCATAGAGCTGTGGACCCCATTAACACCGCTCCATGAATATTTATAGCGTGAAACTACAAAAGAACATAGAGGCCATATTGTATTTCCTAGAACTTTCTTTCCATGGGGTCCTTTCTCTGTGGGTCACTTTAATGTAAGCTTTGCTTATTTAGTTGCACACTTTAAGCCGATTAACTTTTTACTAAAAAAAAAAAAAAAAACAAAAAAAAAAACCAAAAAAAAAACCCCTCCCTGTTTGTTTGTACATACACTCCCTTGACAAAGATTCACAGAAAACTGCTTTAAACCTGTTAAATCCCTCTGCTGGAAACTTGAAGTGAACTAAATGTGTCTCTGGGTAGGATTTCCCTGTCACCGTCCCCGCCTTGGGCCCTCGCACCCTACCTACCTCAGCCTGTTTGCCAGAGGAATTCCCACGTCAGAATGCACCCTATTTAGTTCCTCTGGTAATCTCGGCTTCTCCCTAGGCGACTCTTAAACGGAGCATTAGCTCGATCCTTCCTTGTGTGGCTTGTCATCGGGATGACAAAGGGCAGGCCCTGGGGGGTGGATACAGAAACTGTAGGGAAATCAAACATTAGCGCTGGAGGGACCTGAAAGGCGGTGGACCTAGTTCTCCAAACTTCAAGGAGCATGAGTCACCTGTGTGTGGGGGGAGTGGGTCATGAGCTTACAGTGCATATTATTCCTGGGTCCTGTCCCCAGAGATTCTGATTTCATGGGCCTGGGGGGTTGTCCTATCAACACTCTCTGTAGACACTTTGAACCCAAGTGGTTCGTGAATCGTGATTTGGGAAGGGCTGAGCTGGTTCAGCTCTCTCCTTGTTTGGGTGAAGAAAATGCCACCAAAGGGAAAATTTATTTGTCCAATATCACACACAGCATCCAGACCTCCTCTTTCTGAATATAGGGATGCCTGGGGCTTCACACTGCTTTAATCTGGGCTGGTGTGTCCTGAGATGCAGTGCTACGGTGGAACGGGGGTAATGAGGTCCCTATGAGGGAAGCTGAATGAAAAATAGATCACCTCTTAGCTCAGGCCCAAGTTGTATATGAAGGTGAGGAAATGGCCCGGTTGGTAAATGGGAGGGGAGGGGAGGTAAGCACCTGTAGGAAGTCACTCCCATGGGACAATAGATCCCGGTCTCTTTTGGTTTTGGAGTGAGCCCCAGGATGGAGTGGGGCCTGCAGCCAGCATGGACTGGGAAGGTCAGGGGCATCCCCAAGCTGGGTCAGCCCCCCTGGGCTTCCCACTCTCAGGGCGCCAGGAAACAGAGTCCCAGGGAGGGTGTGGCTGGTGAGAAAGGGTGATGGCAGAGTCAAAGGGGTCCTCCCCTGACTGGCTGGGCTTCTGCCTGACTCACGGGCTTCCAGCTCTGTAGGACCCAAACCAAAAACCACATAACACCCATAGGATTCCTGCCCCCTCCCACCAGACTTTCAGAATCTCAGGTGGGAATGGGTGTGTAGGAGTACCCTGGCCAACCCCTCCAACTCCTGTGTCTCCTCAAAATGCCTTGCTGGGCTGTGAAGCCTTTGTCAGGCCAGCAGCTCCTCTGGAAACAGGTCTCTTGCTGCTGACCATGGTATCAGCCCCCACCTAGATCATCTCCACCACGGGATCAGCCCCCAGTTTGAGAGACGGAGTCCTGTGTGAGGTGGTGAACTGAACTCCAAGTTTAGAGCCAAAAGGTCCGATTTCAAGGCCCACCCACTTCTCAGAGGCTGTAAACATGGTCTAGTTGTTAACTCCCCTAAGCCTTACTTTTCCCCATAAAATGAAGCTCACGATTCTGGTTCTGCCTTCCCCTGTGACTTTAACAGGGAGTGTACATGCCCTCAGTTGTCACTTATGAACACGTTCTGAAGGCCCAGAACATAGCAGGTTGTGAGTTAGGGTCTGGGGTAAGTGGTGGGGAGGGGTGAGTAGTGGGGAGGATCTGGGATGAGTGGTAGAGAGGAGAGGAGAGTAATAGGGAACTGTGAAGGGCTGCACCAAAGTGAGGGGCTGCTTTTGACCAGCTCTACTGTAGGTGCTCTAACAGCCCCAGATTCTGTTCCTGGTGTCTGGGCCTTTCTTCCCCCTTCCCAGCCCCTTACTTCCCATGACCTCACATCTTGCCTTGTTCTTGCTGTCGTTGGCAGTCCACATTAATAGGTCCCCCACATCAACCAGGCTGTCATCATCGGGCCCCTTCTGCTCCTGTCCTGACACTGCTTTGCTGCTTCTCACCACAGGTCCTTTGCTCATGCTGCTTCTTTGGCCAACATGTCCTTTGTTCCTGTTGTCCACTTGACAAACTTCTGCTCATAAGTCATCCTCCTACTCAAGTGTCATCCCCTCTCTGAGGCCTTTCCTGATTCTACCCCGAGGCTAAATTAGTCCCTCTGTAGGCTTTCCTCCTTCACAGAGCAGCATGGATCATTTCAAGGCAAAGATGGACGGCATTTGAGAGTGGACTTGAGAGGTGGCCCAGAGCAAATTGCCTAATCACCTGAGCCGGCTTTTCTCATCTGAAAAATGAGTGTGATGATGTGTATTGCATGGAGTTAGCTGTCGGCAGGGTTAAAGGAGTGAAAGAGCTTGGTATCTGGCTGGTGCTCAAGAATGATCAATCCCTGTATCTTCAGTGCCTTGCTCCTGGAGAAGAACTGAAGCATCAGATTTGGGAGAAAAGGGGAGAGCTGTCCCAAGATAAAGGGGGATGGGCTGGAAGGACATGAACTCTGTGTCACTGGAAGTGTGTGAGGCCATTCAGGCATGAGTGGGTGGGTTGGACCTGAGGACCAGTAGAGCCCCTTCTAGGCCTCACAGTCTATAATTCCTGGAGGATTGCTGAGCAGTCTCCAGAACAGTCTCCAAAACGTTTTCCTTAGGTCACGATTCAGTGAAAATATATTCCAGAGCAAACCATGTTGGGAAAGGCTGAATTTTCTTTCTCTTGGAGACTCATGTTGTTTGTTAGGGTTGTAAAGGCTCTGAGAAGTTCTGCTGTAAGGAAAGCTATTTAATGCCACATTTCTTATTTAGAATGTGAAACTTCGGGAAGAGTGGCTTGGTCAGGGAGAAATCTGGCTTGGGAATCCAGGAGGCCTTGGTTAACTTAAAACATCTGGGAAGACTTCCTGATAGCATGACCTTGGCAAAGTCTCCTCTCCCCTCTGGTCCTTGATTTGAGGTTGATGTATAGAATTCATTTGTCCTGGTACCCGAGACAAGAGTGCTGTATGTTTCTGTTGTAGATGGGAAAAGACAGGCAGGGCAAGATGCTGTGAGAATCCTGGGATGGGAGCCTTTTCCTGCAAGGCTGACTCGTGGTCATTGTTTGATGCCTTGAGGGTCAGGCATACACCTGGGATCATATGGGGAACATAACATTATAGATACTCATCATAATTATTACACTACTGTGCTGGAGCTGGTTTTTACCCACAAGCTTGTGAGAGCCCATAGTATGCTCCTTTTCCCAACACCACATTCTGCCACCTTGAAATCAGCCATGGTGGGAGTTACACAGGGAAATCAGCAAATGCTACAAACCAGGGCTCTCCCCTCCCCTAGCCAATCCTTAATTACTAGCACATCACTGATTAGCTATCATTAGAAGGTATTTCTTTAAAATTAGTCTCCCTTTAATCTTTGCAAATTTCTCACATAATATCTTTAAAGCTATATCCAACTACTTTAAAGATTTCTATTTTTGGATTCCGAAAAGCATTTTTTCTATTGTATTTCATAATCTGCTCCCCACATGGTTCCTAGCCAGAGCTTTCTAACAAAACACCACCACCTTGTGACAACTCCCTAAATTGCAGGTTGGAGTTCAGTGGGGTCGACCAAGAAGGAAGCCCGTGGCTTTTTCACTGATGTGCATTTTAGATGTTTCCTCTGGCCTGTCCTCTCAGGTTCTATATTTCTGTGAAGAACTACCCTGCTTGACCTTGTCGTTACAGCCTTGACAAGCAGTAAAAGAGGTTTAGCGGGGCCTGTGCCCCCCAGGGCATGATGGATTGAGGCAAAATCTCTAGTGCCTTGGGTTCTTGCCTCTCAGACTTAAGTGTGCCCGCACTCTCCCTGGGACTCTTGTTAACATGCGACTTCTGATTCAACCAGTCTGGTGTGGGTCCCGTGATCTTGTATTTCTATGGAGCTCAGAGACAGTGATGCTGCTGCTTGTCTGTGGATTACATTTTAGTAGCCAGGGTTGGTGGGGGAAAGAGAAAGTTTACCTGAGTGATAGGAATCTTCCCCTAGCTTCTCTTAGGAGATTGCCAGGGGCCATGTTTTGCCTTTTGGTCAGAATTCAGTAGCTGTGTGTTTCGAATGCATAGGCTTAGCTCATTTGATTCTAAATGTTGTTTGGCCAATTTGTTGATTTAATTTTAAAATTTTAGTTTTTTGTGTTTTTTTTAAACTTATTTGGAATTTATTTTGGTGTAGTGTAAGTTCAAAGCCAACCTGGTTTTTCCTCGAACAGCTAACCTCTTTGTCTCAACACAATTCATTGGTTAGTCCCCATCTTTCTACAAATTTATGAGCCTGCTTCTCATATATGAATTTTCTTATAAAACCTAGAGATTGGTTCCAGACTATTCCATGTTGCAGGGCTGTTGTAGCTTTATAACAGATTTATAACATGTATTTTTATATCATATATATTATAACGTATAACATTAATTATTCCAATGAATAATTGGAATAATTATTTCTTTAGTACTTTCTTTAGTACTCTTTCTTGACTGTTATCACTTAATTATGCAGATGAACTTTAATATCATTTTGTCAATAATAAAAGCATTTTGGGGATTTTGATTAAAGTATAGTAAACCTACACATTACTTTGAAAAGAATGAGCATTTCAGCAACATAGTATGTTTTTCTTTTCATGTCAAGTGACTTTTTATAGCTTTTAGTAGGATTTTACATTCTTGACATAATATTGCACTTTTTTGTATCAAGGTTATTCCTAAATATGTGTTGCTTTTTTGCTGCTATTTTAAATATTATTTATTATTTTATTTTATATCATTTATTTATATATTTATATTTATATACTATATTTATATATATTATATATTTATTATATATTATTTATTTCATATGATATACATTTTTATTTTATATTATTTATATTGTATTCATAATATAGCCATTAGCCAAATGTAGTAATTTAAATTTTAATTACAAGAAAATAAACGTAAAATTCAGTTCCTTGGGTGCACCAGCCACATTTCAAGTGCTCAGTAACCACATGTAGTTATTGGCTACCATACTGAAGAGCTCTACCACCATTGCAGAAAGTACTAGTGCACAGTGGTGAGTCCTAATTAATTGTTGATCCATCACTTTTTCTTATGTTTTGTGACAGTATCTTATTTTATTTGGGAACACTTTTTGGTTTATTCCTTTAGATTTCTAGGAAGAGCAGCCACTTATATACCAGACTTCTGGTTTCTTTTCTGCTGCAGTATTATCCAGATTCTCCTCCTAAAGATAAAAGAATCTGATGGCAAACATACCCCCTGAGGGTTGCCACTCCCACACTTGCTCGTGGCAGACATCACTAATCGATCACAGCACTCTTTGCTGTTCCCTGAACTATTGTTGTTTTCAGAACTTATACCTTAGTGCCCTGCTCTTCTCTGGCTCTTGAGCTGGAACAGGACACAGTGGCAGGCAATGAGGTGTCTTCCGCATAGGTACTCTCTGGGGGAGGGCTCTGATTCCACCTCCGGGGAGTAGTTCTCCAATCATCTTTCTTCCGTTACCCTCCATGGCTCCATTCAGGGGAGGGTCTGTCTTTTCTTTTCCCTTATTCTCATTGGCTGTATCTGAGGCAATCTTTTTCAGCTTGGGGGCCCAAGGATCATTTGGGGTCATTTTAAGTCTCAAACAGTTGCAGTCTCTTGCAGGCTGTGCTAGTAGTTCTTCTGGCACAATACTTTTCTGAACTGTTAGTCATCTTCCTGTTTGATTCAGCTGCACGTGGGGTGGTTACAACACGGTTGTTTTCTAGACATGCCTGTCTCTCTGGACTTAGTTGCTGGCACCTGACATTTGCTAGGCCTCTGTGAGGGAACCATACTTTTGGTCTTCTATCCCTCCCCATTCTTATCCCACTGAAAGAATGTACTGGGAACCATCTTGACTGGTCTTTGCCATAAAGTTGAGTGGTTTATTTTTTCTTACACAGATTTCTTGTACAATTTACATACTGTATAATTCACCATTGTAAGTGTACAATTCAATGATTTTAGTAAATTCATAGCTGTATAACCATCACCATATTCAATTACAGAACATTTTCGCCACGTGGAAAAGCTCCCTTGTGCTCATTTGTAGTCATATCTCAGTCCTGCACCCAACCCTAGCAATCACTAATCTTTCTAGCTCTATAAATTAGCCTTTTGTAGACATTTAATATAAATGGAATCATGTAATATATAGTCTTTGGTATCTTATGATAAGATTACACTTAACTTTTTAGGAAACTGCCACATGATTTTCCATAGGGAGTATACCATCTTATCTTCCAACTAGCAATGGATGAGGGTTCCCATTTCTCCACACCACAAAGCTAAGTTTTAATTAGCCTTTGTTACTCGAAGGCCCTCTCAGTTCTGCTTTTATTGCTTAGTGTTGAATTTCTGGACTCTCTCTGTGCCTTTTCATTTCCACTATAAACTGCCCAATTCTCTGTAAAACCCCTTTCTTTCTCGTAGTACCTTATCAAACACAGCTAATAACCACCAAGGCGTGCTACTAACATTCTGACTCTCAATCCCTTCACTTAAAGCCATAGCTCATTCAGCTTATCACCTGCCTTCCAAGTGAATCTGCCCATATTTTTACCAGGCCACCCCATCACTGCATAACATAGGTCACCTCCTTTCAGGCTTCAGTAATAGTTTCCTTGACACCCACTGCCTTGCCCAAACACAATGGATTTTTGTTACAGAAGCACACTGCTCCTGATAGCAATTGCTGTATTTGTCAGGATAATGACGTTGTGTTCTAGTAACAAATAGCCCCAAATCTCAGAGACTTGTAAAACTAGCAGTTTTCATTCTCCTCATTCATGCTACATATGCAACCCGATCAGCTGTATCTCCGCCCCACATCATATTTATTCTAGAACCCAGGCTGATAGAGTCACCCCTGCCTGGAATGGTGCTTGTCTTTCGGGAAAGGGAAGAGAGGGCATGTGAATCGTGCACTAACTCTTGAAGCTTTCTCTCCCATTTATTTATCAGAGCAGGTGAAGTGGCTAATTCTGACATTAATGGGGCAAAGAAATATAATCTTCCCCCAGGGAAGGGCAGCAAATATTGTGAACAATAGTATCATTTATCATATTATGCTTTTCTTTTATATCCTGGGGACTCTGGAGAAGAAAGAAACAGCTGTCTCTATGTGGTGGTTTTGCCCAGAGCTGCTTAGAGCTCCAGTAAGACAGGGTGCCCTTTCAAAATACCCGACAGACGTAGGCCTTGATCTTCATGGTGTTTGAGTCCAGCCCTGTGGCTCTGATACACAGAATTATTCTATGCCATTCTTCTGTCTCTACCAGCCCTATGTGTTATGTTCAGGGAGAGATTTGACTGGATGGATTGTCATTTCTAGAGTTTGCTCCCCAATGTCCCATGTCCTCTGGGACATTAATAAATCATTTTTTTTTTCTGATATCCAGCTTAAATGGATCCATTTATTTTTTTTTTTAATTTTTAAAATTTTTCTCTCCAGCTGTCTTTTGGGGAGACATTGCCTTAGATGAAGAGGACCTGAAGTTATTTCACATCGACAAAGCCAGAGACTGGATCAAGCAGTCGGGAGAGGAAGGGGGACATAGCACAGGTAAGTACTGTGTCCCCCATTTTTTTTCTCTGGGGAGCAGGGTCAGGGATTCTGGCAAGGGTGGATGTGGACCCTGAGACTTCGGTATTTGACCTGTCAGTCCCAAGCCCGCCTGTCTGGGGAAAACCAGAAGGGTCGCTCTTTCTGCACTGCGGGCTGTGGAACTGGAGCCTCCAGACTTGCTGATCCTTGTACGAGAATCTCCACTTGCTTCTTTATCTGGAGGCTCAGGCTCCAGCTCAGAGGGTTCAGGCTTGAGCCCAAGCTGTCAGGAGTGGGATCACTCTGAGCTCTCAGGACTTCGGCCTCTGGGTGGGTCCAGCACTTCCCAGGGTTGGAGAGAATTACTACCGGGGCTTCATGTTGGTGATGTTAATAAGGCACGGCTAGGAAACATGTTCGCTTGGGGCGCTGTGCATTGTTTTGCAAACAAACCAGGAGCCCAATGGGCTTCAGACTTTGAGTACTCGTCTCCCTCTTTACCTCCATCCTGGGGGGAATACCAGTGAGGCTGGTCTCTTGAGTTCTTACCCCCCTCTCTCCCAGCTGGGCTCAGACATCTCAGCTCTGGGGAACCCCCATTCTTAGCAGGAGCAAAAGGGGCTGTACTATGAGGCTGAAGGCTGGTGGGGCTCATCCTGGCTGGCTCTTTGGTGACCAGGGCTCACATGTGCCCAAGGTTACACTGCCTCTTCTCCCTGCCGCCTCTCCCCCCACCCCTGCCTTTCCTTTCTTTTTCTTTTTTTAAGATTTTATTTATTTATTTGACAGACAGAGATCACAAACAGAGAGGCAGGCAGAGAGAGAGGGGGAAGCAGGGACCCAGGATCCTGAGATCATGACCTGAGCTGAAGGCAGAGGCTTTGACTGACTGAGCCACCCAGGTGCCCCTCTTTCCTTTCCTTTGAGATTTTTAAAAAACTTATTATGGTAAGAATACAAGAGATTTACTCTCTACACATTTTCAAGTGCACAAATAATATTATAAACCATAGGCTCAGTGTGGCATGGTGGATCTCCACAACTTATTCATCTTGCATAACTGAAGCTTTGTACCCTTTTTGGGGGGCCCTGTCATGGCCAAGTGCAGTGCTGGAAAAAGAGGAGTAAGATGGGATCCCTGCCAGCAGGGAGACTATTCATGCCAGGCAGACAGAGTTTAGACCTGGACAAGCTCTTTAACATCTCCAAGGGTCAGTTTTCCTGTCTGCAAAATGGGGATGAAACCATCACTCATGCCATAGGGGGTTGGGAGGACCAAGTCCCAGGGTAATGGGCCAGCCTGGTGCCTGGTTCGCAGCCAGTTGTCAGGCACTGGCAGATAGTATCACTGAGGTGCTCTTCTCTAGTGGAATGAGACAGACAGGTGAAGAGATAAACCGATTCCTCACGGCAAGGGCTATAATGAACCGAGAGAAGTAGGAAGAGAGAAGAGTGAGGGGACGAAGGCCAGGTGGGCGAGCCAAGAAAGGCACTGTGGGAATGGATGCTCTTGCATTGTGTCTTGAAGGAAGAGAATGAGTTCTTGAAGTCAAGAATCACGAAAAGAACATTTCAGGCTGTGGAGAAGCCACATGGGGAGTATGACAGGGCCCATCTTTCCTCAGGGAGCCGCGGAAAGGTGAGAGTCACTAGATGATGGCTCTTTGGGGTAGGCTGTGGTAGAGAGCCATGGAGACCCCAAGGAGAGGCTGGGAGCTGCCAGCTGGAGGCCAGCTCCTGGAGAGCTGCCTGCCCAGAAGTTTCTCTCAGGATGCTGCAGTGAAGGGAAGCCTAACAGCTTTGCCTTCGCCTCCCTCACAGCACTCCTCCAAGGCCAACATACTCAGCCTCTGGTCTGAGAACTTGAGTCTTCTCTTTCCTTCTTCCCTGTGAACTCAGAGAGGGCAGGGTCTATCTCACATTTGTCTTTGGATCCCTTGGAAGTGTCCCAGGACCCTGTATCTACAAGGCACTGGCCAACGTGGGGGGAGAGGAAGAAGGAAGGGGTTGCCGGAGAACGGCAGAACCTGGAACCATCTCCTGTGGCCTAAATGATCAAGGCTTTGCTTCCAGAAGTGTGGGTAAAGCACTGCTTGTAGTCACGGGCTTTAGGATCAGACTGTCTGGGTTTGGATCCTTGAGCTGGGTCTCAGTTTCTTCATCTATCAAATGAGAATAGTGATGTTACAAGGACAAAAAGAACACGTATAAAGTGTTTAGCACAGTGCCTGGCTAATAATAAGTGCTCAATAAATATCAATTCTGCCACCTCCTCATTTAGTAGTAGTAGTAGTAGTAGTATTTGCAGAAAGCACACTGACCTGGGAGGACAGTGGGGGAAATTCGCTATGTGTGGGAGGGAACATCGGCAGCTTGGGTTTGAGGCCTTTGAAACATATACCTACCTGGAGTTTCCTCCTTCCCAAGCTTAGAATATTGTTTCTTTCTTTCTTTCTTTCTTTTTTTTCTGGTACCCTTTTATGGCAAAGTGATTTTTATCCTGATCACTTTTCTCTGTGGGCCAATAGTACTTTGCTTCCATCTAGAATCATTATTTTATTTTCAAAATGGGAATATTTTTTATTGTTTTTGTTGATGAAACTAATACTGCCCGTTGTTTAAAAAAAAAAAAAAAGTCCAATAGCTTAAAATTGTACAAAGTAGAATGTAAAAATCTCCCATTCTCCCAGCCCCAGGGATCCACGTCATTATCTGTTCACTGGATTCCTTCCAGCCTCACTGGGCTCAGGCTGTGTGCATACAGATATTTTGGAAACATAGAAGGGATTTTTTTCAACACTGTCTGGTGCAACCTGTGTCTTTCAGTTACCACCACCTTGTAGACATCTTTTCATGGGATACATTGTGGTCTATCACACTTAATGCACAACTCTGCCATAATTCATCAAATTAATCCCATATAGACGGACACAGAGAGGGTTTCCCTTTTCTTCCTGTAATTTCTTTCTGTTAGAAACAATGGTGCTGTGAACAACTTTGAGCATTGATCCTTAAACATTTGCTTTGATTAAAAATAAATAAATAAAAAGGAACCACATCTTTACTCCGTCTTCCTGCTTCCAAATGTGTGGAAGGATGTGCTCTTAGATTTAGGTTATTTCATTTTTCAAGCTTTGGTTAGTGCTCTTGTGTTTTAGGGGAGGGAAGGAGGTTCAAGCAGGGGGTGGGGGTTGGAGGGGTGGGGCTGAATCCCTGGAGGGGGGTCCGAGTGGAGAGGGCACAGAACCCTGCAGTGTAGCCCCAGAGGCCTTCTTTTCCTGGTTCCCCCTGTGAGTTTGGAGCTGCTTTCTTGACTTCAGAATGGAACAATCTCATTGGCCTGGATGTGACCAAGGTGACCTCATTCCCTAGGGGTGCCCAATGTCCTAAATCCAGTGAGTGGCAGAACCAGGACTAGAAACAGCTTTCCCAGCTCCCATGTGTCCTCCACTAGACCAACATGTCCACCATGTTGCCAGTTAGAAGGAATAGAGAACAGCAGATGTGTGTGTAATTGTTCCTTTGCCATCACTTGGAGGGTAGGCTGGAGCCTCTCTGGGCCAAAGGGTGAGCAAAGACCTTGTGCCTGGGTTGGTTTATGAGCCCACATGGGGGCCTGCACTGGCCCCAGAAGAAAGCTGTTGGGACCCCAACCAGGGAGCCTCTCATCATTCACTTAGAGGAATCAGTCTCCCTGCCTCTGGTCCTTCCTTTCCCATCCTGCCTTCAGGTGATCTTCCTGGCCCTGACCTTGCAACCCCTGGAGTGGGTAGAGTAATGTCCTCTCAGACTCATGTCTACCTGGAACCTCAGAAAGTGACCTTGTTTGGAACTAGAGGATTTGCAGATGGAATTAGTTAAGGGTCTTGAGAGGAGCCCTCCATCTAGTGATGGGAGTCTTTAGAAGAAGATGGGAGCCCACAGACACGGCGAGGAGGAAGAGGGCATGTGAAGAGGGTGGTAGAGACTGGAGTGAAGCATCTAGGGGCCTGGGGATGGCCACGATTGCCCGAGCCACTCCTGGTTAGCAGGAGGCGAGGAGTACTCCTTCCCTGGAGCCTTCAGAGGGAGCGGGGCTGTGACAACACCCTGATTTCAGACGGCTAGCCCCTAGAACTGGGAGAGAATGGCTTTCTGTTGTTTCAAGCCACCTACTTTGTGGTTCTTTGTTAGAGCAGTCCTCGGAGACTCACACGACAGCTATGTCCCATAAAACCCTCCGTGGATCCCTATCCCTTACCAGAGACATTCCTGAGTCTGACCTTGGTCTGTGCTGTCCATGCTCTGTCTACAACCTGGATCTCCAGCCCCATTCCCTCTCCTTTCCTCCAGCCAAACAGAATGACATCGTGTCTGTACAAGCCTCAACTTTCCCTCTGTTCAGCCTTTTGTTCCAACTGTGCCCTCTGCTCCAGGTCCCCGTTCTGCGAAGAAAGAAGGGAAAGCCAATGACCCCACCAGAGCCCTCTAGCTGGCGTGCTCTCATGACGCAACTTACTCAGAACGGCTGCCGGCTTGGAAGGCCACCTGGGTTGACAGCACCATGAAAATGGGCCTCATATTGCACTTGAGGTGGAAAGAGCTCTATTTTCTCCCCATTTTCTGACAGGCCCCTGGCCCCACCATGGGAGCTCCCAGAGGAAGTGGCAGCAGCATCTGGGATGTGTGCGGGGTAAGGAGGCAAGAGCACATTCTTCGCAGAGAGAAAGTCCTTCTGTGTGCATTTTATTTGCAGATAGAAGAATGGGAGCTCTGAGCAGCCATGGGCCAAGCTGTTCTATGAATGGGACCCTTGAATTAACATTGCCGAGTTTCCTAAAGCAGCTAATCGGATTAGCTGTGTAGTGAAGGAAGTACTTAGCGGGACACACACACAGACACACACGCAGGCACGCACACACTCTCCGACCGTCTTGCATCGTCTTCGATGGGATGGGGCAGAGCCCGAGAGCCCCGTTTCTGAGTTCTGAGACACCTGTTCTGCTAAACACACAAGGTGGAGGCAACGTAGTTGATGTTTTGGACTTTTGTTTGTTTGTATCTTCCCCAAAGAGTCCAGGAAGCCAGGGTTGCACATTCCCATCTTTGCAAATGTCTGGAAACCTAGAAAGGAAGTCTCGCCTTGCCATTACCTCCATCCAGATGATGGCTCTGATTTCTTGGGCTTTGTCATGAGGACTTGGAAAGGGGAGATGGTTGTAATGACTTATTGTCTCTGAGGGCAGCTGATGGCCCTGTCTTGTCTGTTCTGAGCCACTGGGCCATGTCCAGCTCTATTTGAGAAGCCAATTTGCCTCTAAATCTTCAGTTCCTAAATTCCTGCTATCTGTTTGAGCGTGTGGGTGTCTGCCTAAGCCCAGCGGTTTGGGCTCCTGAGTTCAAAAGAATGAAGTAGCAGGCATGAAAGATGTAGGTTGGGATGCCTTGCCTCCCTTCTCTGGGCCTCCTCTCCCAATCCTGAGGACCCTTTCACCTGGCGGATTCTTCAAGCTCTTAGAGTTCCTTTTCTCACTCTGCCCATGACTTGGAGCAGCACACATTGCCATCACCTGGCCTCACCGTGCCCACTGAAGACCCACATGAGATGTTCTTCTTATGGGGACCTCTGGACCTTGCAGAACTGCAGTGTAGAAAGTCTTGGATGTTGGAGACAGGAGGGCCTCAGTTTTCCTCTCTGGCTCTGTATTGATTAGCTGGGGGGCGCAGGGTGACTCGTCCCTTATCTGTAAAATGGGTTATTAGTGCCTGTCTAGCAGTGGGATTGAAAGTGTGATAGGAAAAGCACTTAGGCTGGGACTTGACCCCTGGTAGGTGCCCTGTAATCATAGCCTCCGGGGCTGCCCCTGGGCTACCCCTTCTGTCTTCTCTTTTCTCTTGCCCACCTCTGTGTCTCAGACTCCATATCCCCCCGTGAGCCCCTGGGGTCTCTGGAGCTGGGCCATCCTTGGGACATCTCTGTCAGTTACCTAGCCTTCTCCGGTCCTCCTGAGTCAAACCCTAGGATTGCACTGTTGGCCAGAGAGAGACCTGAAAATGGATTGGATGCTAGTAGCGAGGACAAAGAGAATGATACTAGCGAGCATTTGCTATATGCTGCGAATGTCTTACAGACTCTAAACCTGTGATCCCATTTAACCTTCACAGAACGGTTCTAGGCGGTGGGTACTCTTGGCGTAGACACGAAGGCTAGTGTTCAGAGAGGTGTGTAACTAACTCTAATACAAGGGATTATTGGCCAAACCCAGATTAGGACTTAACTCTCAGGTCAAAGGCCCTCCTTTTAGCCTCTACACTCCACTGCTTCTGGAAACAGCTTCTGGCCTCACCACTGACGCTGTCCCCTTGAACTGGGGAGACTCGGTCTCCCCATCAGCACCCTTGAGAGCTGATGGGGAAAGATGTGGAAGAGTTCTGCATACCATCGGGCCTCAGCGTGCCCTCAGTGGTCTCCGGTGATGTTCACTGTGTGCCTTGCCACATCCCCCAGCCTATCCCAGCCGTGACTCGTCTTAGGTCTTGGCTTGTCTTCTTTTGTTCTGCCGTCAGGCTCTGCTCGAGAAAGGTGCCAGATAAAACACCTGTGGTCTGTGGATGGGGCCACCAGTCTCAGGAGTGCTTGGTGGCCTCTGCACCTCCCTGATCCTCTGCTCCCCCCAGAGGTCAGCTGGGGTTAGGACTGTTTGCTTGAATGCAGGATGCACCTGAATGTGGGGTACCAGCCGTGAAAGAGATGCTTAGGGAGTGATGCCCTCGGGCTGGGCAAGCCCTGACCACCTTGCAGGAAGTGTCCGAAAAAGGCATCATTTAGCCATGTGGCCGAAAGCTTATCTTTGCAGTGCCCCTCACATAAATTCGCAGAGGGAGAATGTGGTCCTTAGGTCTTTTCTATGCCCAAGAGGGAGTGCCAGCATTCGGGCTCACTCCTCCAGGGCTCCTTTTATCCCTTCTCCCCCGAGACCTGCAGCCCCCTCCCCGCCCCCAGCTGACTGCTCCCATCATCCCTGCCCTCCTCTAAGAATTCTCCTTGGCTCCTGGGGTAGAACTTGATCTTTACTTGCTGAACTCCTTCTCTGGCATGTGTCTGCCTCACAGCTCTGCTGACCCTCTGACACCAACTTTCCGTCCCTCCCTCCCTCCTTCCTTCCAGTAGCAGAGGCTAACTGGGGACCCCTTCTGTGCTCAGTACCAAGGATTCCCACTTTCTCTTCTGGCATTCAAGAGATGGGGCATTAATGATGGATGTGACTATGGCCATGTTTTAGGCTATGGGAGGAATGGGGCAGCCTAGAGTGGGGGGACCTGGGATCCAAAGCCCCTGCTGGTGTGGGGCAGCCACCCACCTCCCAGAGGAGGTGTGGTCCAGTAGGCAGAGGGAAGGCCCCAGGTGACAGCTCTCATCCAGGCAGGACTTGGTGTTGGGGATCCAGCCTGGGGCACAGGGCCTGCCAGGGGGCCAAGCAGGGCCAGCAGGAGGGCAAGAGTTGAGACCCAGGCAAATAGCATCAGAAGGACCTTTAGTCAAACTCATAGGAAGTTCTCGTTTTGTGCTGTGAGCTTGGGAGGACAAGGCAAGGACCCCCAGTCCTTCTGGGGCATAAATATTAGGGAGGATGATAAGCTGGAGACTTGGCCTGAGAGAATAAAATGAAGACAAGGGTCAGAAATGAGGCAGGAGCACACGATCCAAACCGGGTCAAAGGTGAAGTGCTGCTGAGACCCTCCCATGTGGAGCCTAAACTCTCCACATCTACCCCCACCCCCACCCCTGACCGAGGACAGGGCTGGCCGCAGTGTAGGGTGGGCGCGACCCCACAGACTAGAGTCAGCAACCGAAAAGGGGAGGACAGTGGGGAATTGGGCAAGGCCTGGCAGTTATTCTGCCCATAAAGTCTTCAATTTAGTAAGATGATTTGAGATGATGAAAAGGCATCTGATAAAATGCACATCTGTTCTTTGGGAAGGAAAAAAGAACGCAACATAAGGATTCTATCATCTCATTCCCTGGGGCCTCATTCAGAGGCTGACTTATAACTTGGATTGAAGCCAGAGTTCGCCATGAACTTGAAGTGTTGGGAAAAGTAAATTCACCTTTCGGTTGATTTTTGTTATGACTGCATTTCTTAGAATCTGGGGACACTGGGTGGGCATTCCACTTGGAGCCACAGTGGGGTATGGGGCTGGGTGAGGGAGGAGCAGTGACCACCCTCGGGCCCTCATCCAGGGGGCCACAATCCTGGAACCCTCATGAGCCTTGAATGCAGGAGCCTGAGTCAAAATTGGGAGATCTGCTTGAGAAGCCAGGACAAACAAGATTTAACACCTGGCATTGTAGGCAAAGTTCTCTCCGTTTCAACTTACAGAATCCCCCTCAAGATAGCTCAAGTGAAGAATTTACTTAAGAATATATTCTCGGGCGGGGGGGGCGTCTGGGTGGCTCAGTGGGTTAAAGCCTCTGCCTTCGGCTCAGGTCATGATCTCAGGGTCCTGGGATCGAATGCCAAGTCGGGCTCTCTGCTCAGCCGGGAACCTGCTTTCCCTCTCTCTCTCTGCCTGCCTCTCTGCCTACTTGTGATCTCTCTCTCTCTCTCTCTCTCTCTCTGTCAAATAAATAAATAAATAATCTTAAAAAAAAAAGAATATATTCTCAGGGCCACCTACAGACTGAAATAGAGAAGAGCCAGCCTCTTGGGGACTGGAGTAGGAATTGGAGAGAAAGGAGCAGAGCTAGCGTCTCTTCTCAGGGACCACAGAGTGCCTTATTTTCGCGTTTGCCTCTTCTTGCACCTGACCCATCATGGCCGCCATGCCTGAGTTTCCATCATGATCCTCAACTCAAGTGTCCTCTGCTGGATGCCTGCAGTGCCTCCCTAGGTAAGGGGCTGTGGAAGTCCTAAGAGTAGAAGGAGTTTCCCAAGGAGAGAGTATAATGTGAGTTGACCAGAGAGTTGACAGAGTCCCAGGGAGGTAGGTGGAGGCACCAAAGCTATGATGGAAGCAGGTGAGTCTGTGTCTGTCACTCCAGAGAACAATGAATGATAGAGCAGCCTGCCCTTTGAGGAGGTGATGGGTGAGACCCCCAGGGGTGGAGCTGTGGAGGCAGCCCCTTTTGGGTTAACTTGATCTTGGGGCCATGCCTGGTGACCTCACACCCACTTTGCCATTGATATTATTTCCATGAGAAAATACTTTATGAGTTCCCATCAGCCATCTTAATACATGGGCTCTGGGAGCACACCCTCACGGGAGTCGGGGATTACCAGTAGCAGAGGAGGACCCAGTCGTTGTCCCTCAGTTTGGCTATCAGAAAGGCTATGCCTTACCTCCCCAGACATCATTCTTTGGTTCTTCATAATCTGATTCTGTTTCTTACTGCCCTTTAACTGGGTATGTCTTTGTTTGTATTTATTGGATGGAATTCTATGTTGCGTGTTTTTAACTTAAGTAGTAGATCTTGGGGCACCTGGGTGACTCAGTGGGTTAAACCTCTGCCTTCAGCTCAAGTCATGATCTCAGGGTCCTGGGACTGAGCCCCACGTCGGGCTCTGTGCTCAGCAGGGAGCCTGCTTCCTCCTCTCTCTCTCTCTCTCTCTCTGCCTGCCTTTCTGCCTACTTGTGATCTCTCTCTGTCAAATAAATAAATAAAATAAAATCTTTTTAAAAAAAGTAGATCTTAAATAGTAGATCTCTAGAGCAGAACAAAATGAAATAAGTCATCCTTGCTTATTTATGCTGTCTTCCAATCGATCGTTCTAGTATCAGTGACCTAGACATAAAAAAATATTCCCCATACTGACTTAAGAGAACCTGGTGGTGAATCCTTTTGGACAAAATAAAGGATGCTTGTATGCAATAAAGAATCACCCCCTAAATATTTTTAGTTGGTATATAAGTTAGTATTTTCAGTTTTCTTAAAGCTTAAACCTTTGCTTTTGTAATTGGCCCTTCTAGATGTGTGCATTTTGTCACAGTGGGAAAATGACCCCTGTCGCAAATGCACTTTTTACTCAAGTGTCTTCTTCTTGGGTGTGATAATGAACTCAGTTGTTTTGGACAAAAGGCCACAGCCCTTCAAAGTTAGCTACTGTGACAGACCTTGGCCATGTCACTTTGCTTCATGGGACTTTACTTTGCTTATCTATAAAATGAAGGGTTGCATTCTAAGCTTCCTGAGGGCCACAAAGGTGTCTCTTGGTTCTTTTGCCAATGATAATCTGGAAATGTATGGAGACTTAATGTGTGCTGTCTGCTGCATGCACCGCTGCTTAGATAACCACAGGACCTTTGGCTCCTCCTTCAGCTGATGACTCCCAGAACTTTAGAATGTTCTGCTCAAATTGTATCGAACCTGAGATGCTCCAGTGGGCTCCCCAGGGCATGGGCAGAAACCTGGCTGTGGCCTCCCTTCATCCTTTCTTAGAAAACAGCAACACACAACAATGGGCAGGAGAGAGAAGGTTAAGAGAGCTGAGACGGCCTCCCATGGCAAAGCCACCAAGCACCAGTGACAAGTGGGTGGGCCCAGAGAGCTGGAGATGCAGCCTCAGGGGCAGCTGGCGGTCCTGCCAGTGTGTTTGTGATGAGACTCCTGTTTCCCCTGCATTGTGCTAACCTGTGGCTGATGTGCAGGATGGCCGAAGCAAAATCCCATTTCTCTGGGGACTGTTTACAGCGAGGTCTGCAGGTCATTATTTCTGTGGTTTCCAAGGAGGTCCAGGGAGAGGAGGTGATGATGGTGGCGGAGCTGCCAGGGAATTCTCCTCCTGTGTTCTGGTCATCTTATTTCTCTTCGGTGTCCTTTAATGAGCTTGTTTGCCCGCAAACAGTGAGTGAAAGGCCCCAGCTGGCCTTGGCCCTGAGCCTCTAATTCGCTTCCGCTACTCCTTGCTTTCTGCTTCCCAGGTTCTCTGCTGCCCTCCTGCACCTCTAGACCTGGGCTGCCATTGCCCGAGGAAGGAGCTCCTGTCTCTCTGACGTTGGCACCTAGAGGCATGGCTTTCCCATTCACTCGGCTGCCCAGAGGTCCTAAGCCGTCAGCCCACCAGCCAAATCTGGTCTGCAGATGTGTTTTGTTTGTTTTGTAGGGCTCACATTTTTAAACTTGCTGCCAACATTTGAAAAAAATCAGATTTCTCATAAAAATCCGGAACTAACTCTGGCTTCTCTTGAAAAGTTGGGAGATCTGGCTACACTGGTCCAGCATTTCCACATGGCAACAATCAATGGAGTTGCATAAGGATGGGTTGACCTGCGGAGGAGCACGCGCTCTGTGGCTTGCCACAGACCCCACTAGCCCTCTTCATCTCTCTAGGCTAGGCTCTTGCACTCTGATGTGCTGCTTGCCTGGCCCCCCAGCTCTAACATCTGAGTTTGCATACTGGCCAGTGGGTAAAGGACACCATCCTTGGGCCCCAAATCAGCTCTCATGGCATTGACCATGCTGCTTCTCTCTTCTCCACCAAGGAAGGAGGGTCCCAGAGCTTCAGCTATTGCCTGGCAATGTGAAAGAAGATCCTTCTTCTGGAGACTCTTTTCTTGAACTTTCAGTCTCTGGCACCTCCTGGCATGCCCTGTCTGGGGCTCTGCATGGCCCTGAGGAAGAAACACAGGAAAGGGAAGACAGGGCACACTCAGGGCCTTGGAGGGCATGTTTTGTGGCCCAGCAAATTCCCTGGCATCGGAACAGGGTCTTTGTGCCCTAGTGAATCAGTGAGATGGAACCATTAATAGATATTAACTTCTCTGAAGCAAAGGGGCCATTACACTTCACCGACAAATGCCTTCACCTAGAAAAACCCTAGTCACCTTAACCTTTTTTAGCTGTATCATGTCCTAACGGTGAAGCCATTGCCCTGCAACTCTCCTTGAACCGAGCTGACTTCTCCCCAGAAAGGTCAAAGATAGGCCACGGAGCTCTGTGATCCTTTCTGCTTTTCTCCTCCAGTTCCCTGAGGGCTTGGGTTGGTCTTCTTTTCTTTGTTTTCTTGAGTTCCCTGCTACCCCTTCTGTGATCCAATCTGTGCCGCTTGTTCTTTGAGACATCTATAAATCTTTACCGGTCACTTGGTCATCTGTGCAAAGGCCATGTGATAAAACCCTTCTAAGATTGTTCTATGAGGACACACATGTGCCTCTTCTGAACTTCTTACTGCGCAGTGAGAATCCTACCCCTCGTGTCTAGGTAACCCTTTCTTCAGCATCTGGGGTTTCCCCTTCATTCGCTGCTCCTGTCACACAGTAAGGGACAGAGCCCAGAGGCAAAGACCAAGTGCTGGGGGTTAGACCTCCCAGCTCTGCTGCATGCCAGCTGCTGACCCAGATCAAATACTTTACGTCGCTGGAACTTGGTTTCCTCACCTGTAAATGGGACAACAGTAGCAAATCCTCATCCCCTACAGGTGCAGTGAATATTGGCTGGGATAATACATGCCAACATTCGCCAGTCCAGTTCCGTTCAACTCGGATGGACGTATTTCTTAAGCATGTGTCACGAAAAGGAGATGTCATAAAGCATGGAGGAGGGGATACTTCCTGGAGGAGGCAGAGCTGGGCCTGGGTATTTTGACGAGGGTTGTAGCTGGAAGGATTGTGCGCTACAGGGGGAAGGCAGAGGTTGAATGCTGTCAGGCAGGGGGAGCTTGGCAGGGAGAACGGAGTGGTGCTCGGTGGCTGGCAGGTTGGTGGGACATGGCAGGTGAGGGAGAGAAGTTGGAATGATGCATTGGGAGCACACTCTGGTGGGACTTGAGCTGAGGTGTCCCCCCATAGGCTGTCTTCTTCCCTGCCCCATGGCCTGCAATGTCTTTGCCCCTTACCATCTGCCTTTCCCTCAAACTCTTCAGCCCCTTCTCTGGGAAGCCCCCGCATGCCCAGATCTCTTCCTTTCTTGCCAGGCTGGGCAGTGAGCTGTGTGAACTAGCATGTGTCTGTGTGTTTCTAGTACCTAGTCCTGTGATGTTCACCAAAGTGGCTGCGTGAACAACTCTTCACAAAGGGAAAATTCCATTTCCCCCAGACTCAGCATAATTGTTACCATTAATCACATTACTTTGCCACTTAAATTGTTGGGAAAGTGATACCTCATTTTGCTTTTATTTTCATTTCTCAGGGGTAAATGTTTGTATAATTACCTACCAGTTAGATTTTTCTTCTGTGGTGTGTTCACCAACTTCCTTTATCCAATGTCTACTGGATACAGAGTTTTTCTCATTGACTTGCTTGAACTATTTGTATAATATGGATAGTACCCATTGTCACCGTCAATCTAGACATTTTCCCCTGTCTGGGTGATTTGTTTCCAATTTAAGGCATTTGTCTTTTTGATACACAAATGTTTTAAAGTTTTTAAAGTTGAATGTGTCGAGCCAAATTTTCTTTTTCTTATGCTAATGAACATATAAGATTTTTCCTTCTATAACTTTGGGAAATAATATTTTTTCTAATGTTTTCCTATGGTTTGTTTGTTTACACTTCACTCTATCCATTTGGGTTTTCTCTGAGGGTAGGTTCGATACCCTTCCCCCTAATTTCTAAATAATAAGCTCAACACCGTCTACCGCATATTCTTTCCTGGTGGTTTGGCGATATTTCCCTTTATCACGTAGTGTGTGTTTTGTGTTCCATTCACCTATGTGTCTTGTCATGTTAGTTTCTTCGTGTGTTTAATATTTGATGGGCTGTGTTATTCCTCATTGTCCTTGCTCTGGGTTTTTTTGTTTTTTTTTTTTGTTTTTTTTTTTTTAGAAAGTCTTAGATAATCTCACTTGTTTATTCTTCTAGGTGAGTCTAGGAATCACATTTCTACAAAAATCTAAGAGGATCCCAAGAAAATCTTCTTAGAATTTGCATCATGTTTGCGTTAAATCCTTTACTTCCTTTGGAGAAACTGACCCATTTATATCATTTACTCACTCCATCCAGGAACATAGAATTATTCTTCCTCACTTACTGTTATCTTCACAGATTGCAATAAAGTGTATAATTCTCCCAGTGCAGTTAGACACATTTCCTGTTAAAGTTACCCCAGGTCTCTTGTGTTGACTATTCTGTTGGGTCATCTGAAACGTTCCTCTCCACTGGCCTATTTTGGCATGATGACTGTGGAAGGGAGTGCCTTGATCACATCTCAGAGCAGACTTGGGCTTTCCTCAACCCGCTTCTCTTAGCCACCTGTGCCCCAAACATACCAGCGTTCGGAGTGCCATCACCTAATGAGCTCACCTAAGCACCCTCCTCTCCATTGCTATGGTCTGCCTGCTTGAGGATGTCTTCACTTCTTCTTTGGAGTACAAAGTCCATGTCCTCTGGCCTCCCTTGCCTCCCTCCTTCTCTGTCTGCCAGGCCCATCCCAGGCCTGGGATACATCATGGAGGATGAAGCTGGTGTTTTAGAGGGTGTCATGGAGGCAGGCAGTTAACACACAAGCACAAACCAAGATCCTTGCTGATCATCTGAATTTTTACCCCCGTGTCTCTCTCGTGCCCCACCACTGCCATACCCGACCACTCCCTGCTTTAGAAGCACATCCCTTCAGAAGCTTCTAGAAATCTATGCATGGGAGAAGCCCCAAATCGCCCTGTATTTTAAAAGCCATCACTGGGGCCTGGGATTGCATCTGAGTTTTGCCTCTTTCTGGCTTTGTGACTGAGGATGACTTAGAGTCAATGGTGATCATAGTAATCGTGGGAGTAGCTAACTCTGAGTGCTGGTTTGGGGCCAGCCTTGTTCTATGCCTTGTGTGTATTCTCTCTCTTAATCTTCATAACGACCCTAGGAGGTGAATCCTCTTACCCTCGCTTTATGGATGAGGAATCTGAAAGAGCAAGACGTTCAGTGACTTATTCAAGTTCACACAGCTAGGAAGTGGTGAAGTAAAGGCTGTATCCGAAGCCCTCTGACCCTGGCACTTACGCTGCAGACTCATCTTGCAAACCCTCTGATTTCCCCGAACCTCAGGCAAACAGAGATCAGGTAGGCGGGAGGTAGGCTGTTACGTTCGTGCTGCCTGACAGACCTCCCCAGGCACTGCTGTTCCCTGGTACTGTCCTCTCCCTCTGGGACCCTGGGCTCCAGTGTGGGACCTGCTTGGCCAGTAGAACCCTAGAGAGCGTGATGGAAGCAGGGGCTTGTACAAAGCAGTGGCACACTGGGACGCATCATTTTGGAATGCTCCCTCTTGGAAGCATCCTGCCCATAGGAAGTCCAGGAGAGCCATGCTGTTAGGAAGCCCAAGAGGACTGGACGTAGAGGCCACATGGAAGAGAGCTGAGGCCCCAGACATGCAGCTGCACACGAGCTGTTGTTGTCCTCCCCCAGCCCTCTGAGCTCTCCCCACTAAGGACCCAGACGCTGTGGAGCAGACAAGCCAACGCCATCGGTTCTCTGCCCCCAATTCCTGGCCCACAGACTCAGAAGCAAGCGTAAAATGATGATTTTAAGCCACTCTGTTGAGAGGGATAGTTTGCTATGCAGCAGTAAATGATGGAAACAGCCTTCGGAGAAGCCAAGGCCAGGCTAGGTGTGAAAGGCGTGGGCCACGTGTGTGAGAGTCCCCGGAGCCCAGGCTCAGGAGAGCACTGGAGGCTTGACGCCAGGTAAGCAACAGGGAGTGCTTCGAGATCACACCTAGGCTAAAGGTCTGGCCTCATTCTAACAACAATCAGGGACCAGGAAAAACGCAGGAGCCGGCATTCAGGGTAGGAGGAGGGTCCAATGCCAAGCCGAGTGGCTGTCTGGCTAGAGGCTCTGGGAAGAAAGCAACTCTAATTTGCGTGACGAAGAAGCTTTCCATGAGCTGGCCCCTGGAGCCAAGCTAGTCCCGAGGCCTCATCAGCCAGTGCTCGGACACGGGTGGGAGCCAGGTGACTGGCTGGAGAAGGGAGGGCCAGATCTGGGAATCGAGTACCCAGCACTACCTGAGGGAAGGTTCTGACTGGCCCTCTCACTCCTCAGCCATGAGCTTTCCTGCCTTCCATCTTGCCAAGGTGCGGACTCATGACTTTTTCCTTCCATGGTCAGAACAGAAAAGCAGAAAATACCACAGGCCCACAACATTTCCATCTGCAGAAATACAACTCTGTTTCTTGCAACTATGTTCCCTGTTCCCAGCAGAGAAGGGTTTTCCTGGCAGCTGCCTCTGTGTGTGTGTGTGTGTGTGCATACGTGTGTATATGCACGTGTGTGTGTGCAAATGTGTATGACAAAGTCAGAGCACATGGTCATAGCCAAGTGTGTGCTATAATCTAGTTTTTTGGGGGGGATCCCTTTATTTCCTGATTATAAAAGTAATCACAATTTGGAAATTACAAAAGGTATGTAGGAAAATAAAATTCACCCAAACATCACCAACCAGAGATCATCACAATGAGCATTGTGGGTATTTCCATCCCAGTCTTTTCTCCCCCATCTTTTTTGTAGATGCTTTTCCAGTTCTATTGGAATCACCCTGGGCATTATTTCCTTACCTGTTTTTTGATTTACAATATGAACATTTTTCCCACTTAGTAAACTCTCTTCTAAAACAGTTTTTGAGGTTACATAGTGTTCCATTACACAGTAATTCATTTTACTACCCCCCCCCATTGGGGGTGTAGTTAGCACAGTCTTTATTGTAAAAATGTGGAGATGAAACGGTCTTTGTCTTTATTGTCAATCAGTTCCTTTGTGCCCATATCCAGAAGTCATATTCTTGGGTCAAAGTCATTTTACTGCCTGTTTTGATACATCTTGCTAAATTACCTCATAAATGTTAGCAATTTATATTCCTGCCCCACCAGCAGTGTATAAGAATTCCCTTTTTATTACACACTTGCTGATGTTAAATCATTTCATTAACAAAAGCTGGCAATGATCTTTTAACTCATTTTCCCTGTCCCTTCTGTAGCATTTGAAATCTGGCATAGATATAAAATTTACTTGGCACCAAATTGCTGAGGATTCCACATTGATTACCATAGTGGTTGACTAGTTCATTCCCAGATCAACCTGTTAAGGGGTCTTGGCCCCCCCCCCTTTTTTAATCTAATGAATAATTAAAACCTCTGCTGAGGGCGCCTGGGTGGCTCAGTTGGTTAAGCCACTGCCTTCGGCTCAGGTCATGATCCTGGAGTCCCGGGATCGAGTCCCACATCAGGCTCCCAGCTCCATGGGGAGTCTGCTTCTCCCTCTGACCTTCTCCTCGCTCATGCTCTCTCTCTCTGTCTCTCTCTCAAATAAATAAATAAAATGTTAAAAAAAAAAAAAAAAAACCTCTGCTGAGCAGGTGTTTCTTGTACTGACGGAGGTGGGCAGCTATGTCATCTGTCAGCCTGGCCTGAGATGCTCACTCAGACCACACTCACACAGGTATGGGCTAGAGGGCAGAGGAGCACGGGTTCTGGAGTCAGATGGGCCAGACTGGGAGTGCAGATCCCATCACTTAGCTGCTGGGTGACCTCCAACAACTTACTGCTGACCCTCTGTTTTCTCTTCTGTAAAAGAGGAATAATGTTACTTACTCATGGGATTGCTGTGCATATTACATCTGACCAAAGGGCATGGCAAATTAAGACTGCTTAAGGCATGGTTGTGAGGATCAGAAAGGCTTACACGAGCTGGCCATGCATTCCTCAGGCCCTCCTGCCATGCTGCCTGCCCTCAGCCCTGGCTCCAGCCAGCAAGACTCACTTTTACTTGCTGGATTTTTGTTTGCTTGTTTCTGCTTTGGTTGTGTTTTGGTTTTGTTTTTTCACTGGAGTGCTCTCCCCAGATGGAGGTCCCTCCTTCCTTCTTTAGGTCTCAGCTCAAATGCCATCCCTGGGCTCCCATCCCCCATTGCTCTTTCATAAAACTGTTCTGATTTCTTCAAAGTGCTTCATCCCTCCATGGAATGATGTCATTGTTTATTGTTGATTTTTATGCTTTGCACGAGAACCATGAAGGCCCCATAAAGGCATGCCCTGGTTGTCCTGTCTTTAGGAGCCCAGCCCCGTGCTGCCCAATGCAGACCCTCAACCAGGATTTATTGAAGAGACTAGTAATAAAGCGATTTTTAGGATCTTGTGCTAGAGATTTTTTTATTATTATTATTAGAGTAAAGCAAAGCAGTTTCATCATAGATTTACCCACCTCTGGTGCGTCAGAGCTGTAAATACAGGTGTATTAAAAGTGAGTAAATGGAGGGGATGCCTGGGTGGCTCGGTTGGTTAAGTGTCCGCCTTGGCTCCCGTCGTGATTCTGGGGTCTTGAGATCAAACCCCATGTCAGGCTCCCTTCTAAGTGGGGAATCTGCTTCTCCCTTTCCCTCTGCTGCTACCCCTGCTTGTGTTCTTTAGCTCGCATTCTCTCTCAAATAAATAATTTTTTTTTTAAACGAAATAAAAGTCAGTAAATGGAGAGTGTAGGTTGCCTGGCAGGGTTACTTTAGTGTGTGATGTATATTAAAGCATTTGACACATTAAAGCATTTGACACCAGACTGTCTGGAGAGAATCTCAACCTTTCTAACCAATGGCTGTGTGTGTCCAATGATATCTTAACTGCCCTAAGCCTCAGTTACCCTGCATGTAAAATGGGAATGATACCTACCTCAGAGGGTTGGCTTGAGGATTAAATTGATTAACGTCTGTATTGTACCTGCAAATAATCAACACTTTAAAAATGGTAGTTATTCAGCATAGAGGTTCCTCAGAAAGTTGAAAATAGAGCTACCCTATGAGCCAGCAATCGCACTACTGGGTATTTACCCTAAAGATACAAATGTAGTGATCCGAAGGGACACATGCACCCAAATGTTTATAGCAGCAATGTCCACAGTAGCCAAACTATGGAAAGAACCTAGATGTCCATCAACAGATGAATGGATAAAGAAGAGGTGGTATATAGATACAATGGAATACTATGCAGCCATCAAAAGAAATGAAATCTTGCCATTTGCAGTGACCTGGATGGAACTAGAGGGTATTGTGCTGAGCGAAATAAGTCAATCAGAGAAAGACAATTATCATATGATCTCCCTGATATGAAGAATTTGAGAGGCAACGTGGGGGGTTTGGGGGGTAGGGAAGGAAAAAATGAAACAAGATGGGATAGGGAGGGAGACAAACCATAAGAGATTCTTAATCTCACAAAACAAACTGAGGATTGCTGGGGGTAGGTGGGTAGGGAGAAGGTGGTTGGGTTATGGACACTGGGGTAGGTATGTGCTATGGTGAGTGCTGTGAAGTGTGTAAACCTGGCGATTCACAGACCTGTACCCCTGGGGCCAATAATACATTATATGTTAATAAAAAATAAAAAAATTTTTAAGTGGTAGTTATTCTTGTGTTTAAGAAAACCAAGGACTACGTAATGTTAGATTCAATGAATGAGCGATAGAAGGAATAACTGATATCAAGTTTCGTCTATAAAACCATATTAATGAATATTAATTCATAGTCATTATGCATGAACATATATTCAAATGATCAGTATTGATATTTGGGACAAGGCTGTGTCCTGGGCTTTGGAAGAGCCCATCTCTTTCTGCCTAGATGTCTTTGGATGTATATAGTTAATATTTCATTAATTATGGTGGAGGAGTGTTGTGTATACATCAATGTCTCATATGATGCATATAATTAAGCTACTTTTTGTTGGGAGCGGAAGAAAATTGGGCTTTCCCAAAGAAAAGCAGCTTGCTCCCAAAGTTGCTAACAGATTGCTTCTTAATTGAACTTGGGAGGTGAATTATATGGTGAATTAGAAAAAAGAACAACTCTGAATTTAGTGAATTGTTCTATAAAGGAAACTGTGGGATTGAATTGCAAATGCTGGATAGAAACATTTCAGCCTGGCCCCATGCATCACGGGCCGTTGACCTCTGCTGTGTTTCAGTGAGAGCGTGAACAGCCCTGTAGCTCCCTTTTCAAGGCCTGGAGGGCATTCTTTCCCAGAGACCAGCTGTAAGCCTGGGTTTCTTATGCAAAGGAGACGTTTGAATAAGCCCCTGTGACTAATGAAATCTACAAGGTCTTTGCATATCCTCTCACTGAAGAGTAATTAACCAAAGATCAAATACGGGCGTATATATGTATTATTTTTTCAAATATTTTTTGTCTTGCAGTTACACCCAAGGAAAAATATAGCCCCCACACCCTGAATGCTCCCTCCCCCATTGTCCCCAATCTTTGTCTTGGGCAGGCTATATCTCCCATCCTTGTTCCATGGTGCCTGGGGCCGCTGTTCCAGCCACTGTCACACCTGTCTTACTCACTTGCTAGCTTTTACTGGAAGAGAGCAACATTTTCCATTGATACAGATGTGAGAAAGGAGTTTTTTGTGTGTGGTTTTTTTTTTTTTTTTCAGTGTTTGATGTGTTTCCAGCTCCACATATTCATTCCTGGGGAGCTTGGGAAGGAAGAGTTTGGTTGTAAGAAAATTTAAGATAAGGCTTCCTCTTACAGGTTCTCTGAGTAGAGAATCGCAACATTGGCTGTACCTTAGACTCACCTCAGGAGCCTTTGAAAATCCTGAGGCCCAGCCCAGGCCCAGACTGATTCAATAAGAACCTCTGGGTGGGTGGGTGGGTCCCAGCCTCCTGCTTGTTTGTCTAAAAAGCTTCCCAGGTGATCCCAAATTGCAGTGAAGGTTGAGAACCATTGTCCCAAGAATATCTGCTTCCCTTTCTCCATAAAAGCTGATGAAAACCAATTTTCCCATCCGTTAGGCTGAGTTAGAAAAGATTGAGTTATCTTTTTAACAACTGTCTACCTGACTCGTCCATCTATCCATCAGTCCATTCATCCGTCCATCCTGTATTTTACTGAGTGTATGCTATCTGCCAGGCTCAGTGTTCATTGTTGGACAAAACAAAGGCTCTTTCATCAAGATGCTTTTAAAAACTAGAAACCAAACTGAAGGATCCTCTGAATGGACAGGAGAGGCCCACACCCTGCGGTTTGGGACGTGAATCAGCCCGAGCCCTGCACGAGCTCTGAGCACACAGAGCGGAGTGCTTCTAACCTGGGAGGAGCTGTGGGACAGTGTCTTAGAGGAAGTGGTGTCCCAGCGGAAACCTAATGCACCAGTCAGATCCGGCCAGTGGAGAGGTGGGTGTGGCTGAGGAAAATAGAAATGAAGGTGCTATAGGTGAGACTGGGTGGCTGAGTAGGACAGAGGGGAAGTGGCAGGTAGCCCCAGGGCACCAGGCAGAAGAGGCCTCAGGGAATTAGAACTCATCCCAAGGGCAGTGGGGAGCCTCAAGAAGGGTTTCATCAGGGAGAGCGGCCCAGGTACCACACTTGTTCTTTCTGGTCCCAAAGCTGAGGGGAAGGAGCACAGATTTGGAGGGTCAGATAAGAACCGCCCCCCCATCATCCATTTCCCTTGCTAACCATCTCTGTTCCCTCGAGACAGGCAAGTCGATTCACTTTTTGGAGCCTTGTTTCCTCCCTGGAAAATGCGGATGGTTATGGCTGTTTTGTCATTGTGTCTTTGTGAGGCGACAATCATTAAATAAAATACAAGGAGGGCATTTAGCCCTATTCTTAGTGCGTGTTCAGCTCCATCACTGAACTTGGTAAACACTGATCCTTTCCCCCTCTAGCTACTAGGGGGCCCGTTCTTGCCTCAACTCCAGAGCTCGAGTTCCTGTTACAGCTCCGAGCACCAGGGGGCCGGGTGGGTCAGAAGTCCTCCACCCCGACCCTCCTCTGCCCACTGCAGAGCTGAATCTCTGTCTCTCCTGGCCTTTGCTCCCTCAGCCACAGCCTACAGCTAACCCTGAACCCAGGCTGTGCCCGGGTGTCCTTGCAGGTTTCGTTTGTTTGCCTCCCTCCACCCCTTTCTCAGGAGCCAAGCACGTCTAAACTGACCGACCCTCTCTGCGGGGCTACTGCTATGTGGAGTTTCCTTCCGAAAGCCAGCCTCTGAGTCCCCTCCTGTCCACTACTGGTAACCCTGGTCACATTCGAACTGGTGCAGTTCCAGAGCCCTCTCGTGTTCTCTGGCTCTCGCCTGGATCCCTCGGAATAAATGCCAAATCCTGGAAATGGCACCACACAAGCCAACCCTCCAGACTCTCCACTGCCCTCTGGCCACACTACCTACTACTGTCTCTCTCACCTGCTCCATTCCAGTCATACCTCCTCCCTACCACCAAGCGCACTCCCACCCCAGGGTCTTTGCACCCATTGTTTTCCCCAGTTTGAAATGTTCCGCCCCAATCTTCTGTCGACTCTCTCCTTCACTCTCTTCAGGCTTCTGCTTTTCTGTCTCCCATGAAACAGCAACCCCTTAATCCTAGACTTCCCTTTTCCCCTCACCCTCATTTATTTTCTTTGTAGTGCCTATCAGCAATTGACTTAAATCTTTAGTCGCCTATTTGCTTATTGTTTTCCCCCCTCCCTTCCGTCAGAATATAATTTCCATGAGGTCAGGGTAGAGTTTGTTCTGTGTTGTATCCTGAGCAGCAGAAACAGCATCTGGCCTGTAGCAGGTGTTGGATAAATATTTGTTGAATGAGTTAGTGCCTAAACAAACCCATTACCTCATTTGGTCTTCAAAATAAACAGCCCATTTGACAGATGAAAAATACAAACGCCCAAGGTCTTAGCCACAGTTACGCAGCAGAGACGAAGCTAGTCCCGGAGCTCTGGCTTCAGGCTCCCCCTCGCTCCTCACATGCCACATTCCTCTGCCGGCCTGTGATTTTCATACCATCGGGATTTCCCCTGACCTTCAGCCCGAGAGGAAATGATACCGCAGCTGGAAGAATACCCAGAGGGCTGGGAGCTGGCAGCCAACACCCAGGCAGCTGCAGGGAGTGTTGGCCAGAGCGGCCACAGAGCGAGCAGGATGAAGGCCCGCAAAAATGTCAGCGCGCGACTGGTCCGCCACCAGGGTCGCGGGCAGGAGAGGGAAAGAGGCGGGCTGTGTGGTGGAAGCCCGGCTATGGGGCCTCAGGGCCGGCTCCCAGGGTTGTGCGGGGCCAGGTCATTGGGTCACCTGTTTGGGACCTTACCTTGAGCATTGCTGGGAGCCTGTGGGCTGTGGGGGCCACGGGGAAGATCCTCAGGCTTCTGATCAGGAGATGGTGTCCTGAGCACGACCCTGGGACACTCATTTTGTGACTTGATTTTCTCCTCTGTAAAATGGGGTTACACTCCGTCTGCCACAGAAGGTTAATGAGGGAGAAACAGCTCCATAAGCTGCAGATTTCTAAACAGATGCAAGAAATTATTTTTGTATAAGTTGATTATCCTGTAGGTGCTTGGATGTGGTTTCATATGTACAATAGTCTCTCCTGGACATGGGCTCTGTCCTCAGATCTGCTCCCTGGTGTCACAGCCCACCCAGTTGTTCAACCCCCAAATGTGGGAGTCACTGAGGACCTCTCTCAGTCCCTCGTATCTAATCCATCAGCCTCCCTGCTTCCCTGCATGCAGCTATATTCCTCATATCCCTGTGGATTCAGCCTCCCTCGCTGCCTGGTTCCCCCTTGCCCACCACCATGAGCCCCTCCGTGGGGCAAGCTCATTCCCAATCCAGATTCTTTCCTGATCCTGGCCCAGACTTTTGTGTCCATGGTCAGGGAAGGCTCCTTCTGAGCGCTCTACCTTATCCTGCATCCAATCTTCAGATTTTCTGAACCCACAATGACTTTGTCCTTCTGTTCTCTTACCTTGTGTTTATCGTCCCGCTGCCCATTTGACCCGTCTGTCTTAGCTCACGGCTGAATCCCCTGGCGTCTGGAACCGCACACAGATCCAGCTCACCGTAGGTCTAATACTCACGGCTGATTGACCGCCTTCCTGGTGGGGACAGATGTGAACCAGGTTTATACACAAGGGCTACTCTCAAATAAAGACAAGCATGCCTGTCCTTGACCGAGGCCGTGTTTGCAGAGTCTGATATATAAAGTCAACAGAACAATTTCTAAAATGAGACCCACCCCAAAGAGAAAACCCAAATGCCTACTTAAGCCAAGGCAGTAGCTGACCACATTACGTGTTTAAAAGCAGTGTTGGGGCTCCTCCCTGCATTCAGAAGCGGGTATCCTGTTTACATGCGATGTGGGCTTCCTAATGGGGGTGAGCTCGAGGAAGCTGACCTCCAGGTTGACTTTGGGATTTGCCTCCTAACTTTGTATATTTGATTCCAAGTACCCTTGAACGGACGGAGGAGAGTAATACATTTCTAATTGGTGAATTATGTGCGTGGTTATGAAAAAGCGGATTCTTTTCCGCTCTAGCATCTAGAACGGTGACCCGCCCATGATGGGCTCTCAATCAACCCGTGTTGTCAAATCTTTCCTGCTCTGCCAGGGATCCTGGTCATCCCCCAGGGGATCAAGTTTGCTCCCTGAGCTCCTGGTGCTCCTACAAAGAAGGCTGATGCGTCCTCACTTTTCTTTCTCGTTCCTTTAGGTGGACTGGAGGAGCAGCCATCTGAGGGCTGGGAGAATGCAACAGCCGCCAACACCAGCCATGAGGAAGCTAGCAAGGGTAATGTAAGGCCCTCCCAGGCCTTTGGGTCTTTTTTTTTTTTTTTTTTTTTCATTTCAGCTGTGGTAAATTTCACATAACATAAAATTTGCATTTGAACCATTTTAATGTGGATAACTTAGTGACATTAAGTGCATTCACAGTGTTGTAGGACCATCCCACTATTTCATTCCAGAAAAATTTTCGTTCCAGAAAAGTTTCATCACCCCAAAGGAGACCCCACAGCCACTAAGAAGTCACTCCCCTTTTCCCCCTGCCCCTGGCTTTGCAAACCTCTTAAAAAAAATTATTTATTTGAAAGTGAGCATGCGCGTGAGCAGGCAGAGGGGCAGAAGGAGAGGGAAAAGCAGACTCTGCTGAGCAGGGAGTCCGATCCGGGGCTCCATCCCAGGACTTCACCTGGCAGATGCTTCACCAACTGAGCCACCCAGGTGCCCCAGCTCTGGGAACCTCTTATTCCACTTTTTACTTGCTATCTTAGTGGACTAGGAGCACCAAAGTGTCTGGGCATGGGGGAGTGTGTCCTTTTGTTGAGGACGGACTGGCTGAGGGCGGTGTTCGGCTACTCAGGGATGGAATGGTCTTCAGTTAAACTCCGACATCTGGCTTTGACCTTTCTCACCGCTGCTTAGCTTGTGAGTTGCAACCCCCAAGGACTGACAGGAGGGATCATGGGGCTTTGGGGACTAGACGTCTGAACAAGAACAAGAACAAGAACAAGAACAAGTGGGCGTGGGAGGCAAGGAGGGAAAATAAAGCTAGGATGGGAGCTGTGGAGAAGGTGTAGCCCAGAGACATTGTGAGCTGCTGGGGGAGGGGGCAGGTGAGGTTGTGACCGCCTGTGGGCAGGGACACTCATCAGCAGGTGCCTGCCTGGAAGTCTGCCTCTGTCTGTCTGCACACTGACGCTCACAAGCGTGCGCCTTCCCGGGGTGGGGGAAGCGCCTCACTGGAAGCATCTCCATTTGGAGGAGTTTTTCCCCCGCTCAGAAGCCGTGCTGGCTAAGAGCTGCTGCTGGGTGGGCTTCTGTCTGGCCAGCACCCTGCAGGAATCAGGGCTCGCTGCTGCCAATGATGCTTCTTCTACATAAAATAAATGCAGGGCAGAGGGAATAATTTTTGTTTATTGAAGTAGAGTTGACACACAGTGTCAAAAGAAATAATTTCTAGAATCTTCTGATCTACAGTCAGATGCGTTATCCATCCCGCCACTGGCCCTGTCAAAAGGAATAATTTTTACATGCCAGAATCCTTGTTTTCAAGGATGCCTATTTAGGGATAAAATAGAAATCATTATTTGCTTTATGTTTTCACTTTAATGAATGCTATTTTGTATTTCACACATACATATGCACATATATCATTTCACACAAATGCATACATGTAACGGTACCATCATATCCTTTCTTAAATTTTTTTTTTTATTCTTTTCCCTTTAATTTGGCTACCTTCCTTCCTTCTTTTTCCCACATCTTGCTCCTCTGCCCTTCCCCAAGTAACCCCGGCCGATAGTTCTGTGGGCACCCTTCGTATTTTCCTCCATGCACGTGTGTTCACACAGACACTTCTGTAGGGATGTAAACACACGTGCAAATATAAGATTCATCATTTTACAAAACGGGATCATATTCGATACGTGCTTTTGATGAATCCTGCTTTTCTCGCTCAGCAGTATGTCATGGGAAAACCCCCTAATAACGCACTGGTGATAACTTCGGTTTATTCTTCTGAATATTTTGCAAAATATTTCTGGCGTGGATGGGCCGTAATTGAGCCAATGGCTCCCTTATCCATTAATATTCACTCCGTGTCAAGTTTTTGCCATCACGAGCAATGCCACAGTAGACATTCCCGAACCTAAATCCTACACATTTGGGATGTTTTTAACAGGTGTTCCTGGAGTGGGCTTAAAGCCGCTCACATTTCCAGAGTGACTTGTGAGTGTGCTCCTCTCACCACACCCTCTCCAGCACTAGGTGCTCTCTGTTTTTGATAATGTAAATAGGAGTTTATTATTACTGAATTTGGATTTCCCTGCCTGCTGCTGACTCCCAGCCTCTTTTCCTGCCTTTGCCAGTGACATAGGGGTGCACTTCTGTGATCTGCTTCTTCCTGTCTTTTGCCCATTTTTCTGTTGGGTTGCTTATCTCCCCCCTTGCCAGTTTGGCCTCTTTCAGACAAAGGCAGATCCATCAGCTCCCACGCCGCACCTCCTCCTTTGTTAAATGTACATTTGTTTCTCCCTCTCATAGCACGTTGCTGGGACCATGTGCAGGGCTTCCTTGAAAATCTGTGGTTTCCTGCTTTGCTTTTTCAAAGTATGTTGACTTGTGCTTTCTCAGACTCCCCAGACATCTCGTAATCTCCATGGCACTCTGATTTGGCCACAGATGACCAGCACTTTGTGCTGACAATGGAGCCTAGGAAGTGGGACCAAAACTAGAGGGGTTTACTAGCACCGCAGCAATGTAGATGCCACACCTGATTTTTCCTTCCTAAGTGATTTATCGTTGCCTAAAACCACTCCCAATCTTAGTGACTTCAAACAGTGATTTGTTATCTTTCACGATTCTGTGGGTTGACTGGATTCCGTGGGGTGTTTCTTTGGCTGACATCAGCTGGGTCACTCACTTGACTGCATTCATCTAGCAGCTGGCCTGGGCTGGCCTGGGTGGTCCAAAAAAAAAGCTGTAGTCACATGTGCCTCCATGTGGCTCTTCTCACCACGTGGGTTTTCATCTAGCTAACTTGCCATTTTTTACAATATGGCGGCTGGCTTCTCAGAGGGAAGAGCCAGAAGCCGCCAGTCTCTTTAAGGCCTGAACTCAAAAGTGCCCAGAATGCTCCTTTTGCCATAGTCTATTGGTCAGACAAGCCAAAAGGGCTGCTTAGCTTCAAGAGGAAGAAAATAGATTCCACCCCTTAATGCGAATAGTGTCATGAGCTCACGGAGAGGAGAGCTGTGGCCATGCTTAGAGACCAACTCCAGCCTTCTCTCACTGCCTCTTACCTGCCCACCAGCAATGGACAGTGTCGGGGTTCGTCGTATTGCCTACTTTGTTGGTGTAAAATGACCCAACCAAATAAACTTGGACCATCAGACGCACTTGGGTTTGTACCTTAGCTTAGCCACTTAGTAGCTAGGACCTCAGGTAAATGTTCACATGAGGTTTGGAGAGAATTGGAAATATTTATGCAAAGTGCATAGCCAGGTGTCTGGAATTTAAGAGGTACTCAGTGACTGTAGCTCCTCCACTTTTTCCTCTCTACCTCCACCTCCAAGAATAATGTTATGCAGCCCTGGAAGGACATCCTCCACCTCTGGACTGGGATTCCACAGCTGTGCAGCAGCTGCACAGAAACACAATTAAGGGAGACCGGAAGGAATATGGCTGCCGCAGCTCATTACTATGCCGCCTCTGGTAGGTTGCCTTGTGCCTGGCACCTGCACAGAAACACGAGATCTCCTTGGGCTTTTTAAGGAGGACAGTGAAAGCACTGCCCTAGCCACCATGCCTCACACCCCTATAGTAGGCTAAATCCTAGTCTGCAGACTGTCCAGTGACCCCGGTGCTTTTTGAAAGAGAGTCAAGGCCAGGCCAAGTTTCTCCACACTGTATTGCAGCAGCAGACAGACACATCTTTAAGCATCTCGGGCAAGCCTGATGGGGAAGGAGACCCTTGGCACCCTCAGAGGTGAGCCGCAGGCAGGCCGTTCTAGCCTGTCCCTCCAGCCTTCCCTCTATCTGATTCATCTCTCCAGGGCCCTGTCAGGCGCCAGCGTGGGTGCGTTTGAATTAAAGATAAGACAAGTTGTGTCAGTCTCAGATTCCCCTTTCATCACAACCCGACCCCCTCCCAACACCCCCAGAAAAAGAGACCGCCCAAGCAGGAGAAAGGATCTGAGGGAAGCCCCCCTCCCCACCACAGCCCCCCGGCTTTAGCAGCAGTCTTATTTCCTGGTATTATGTGGCTCCCCTCAGCCCTGACGGCAGGGATTTGTGCTCCCAGCTCTGGGAAGGGCGGGGTGGTGGGGGGCGGCTCAGAGAATTGCTCACTCAGCATCCCCCTGGCAGACCGTTTGGTCCGAGGAGTCTCCCTCCCCTGGAGATGAGCGCTCAGCCTGCATTTCAGGGCTGCTAATGGGATTAATGAAATGGAGTGTGTAACTGCTCCTCCAATGAAGCTGTTGACTGTTACGTTAGAGCCTGATTTCCAGAACCATCTTCATAGATGAGAATGGACCTTTCACTCCCAGTAACAGTTCCTAAGGGCTTTGTGTTGCAGGAAATCACAGTGGAATCTTGTTTGCACCAGAAACGGCAAGCTTGGTACAAAGCACTGCCCAGCACACGAACCGCTGAATGTCACTAATGTCAGTAATGGGTGTTATCACTGAACCTAATTTTAGGCATTCTTTCTAGCCCGTCCCCAAATGCAGACCTGGCTAGCGATTACTGAAGCTCACGTGGAACCCTCACCATGGCGGGCGTTTGACATTCATTACCTGGTTCAGTGCCCACAACACCAGCATGCGGCAGGAAGGAAGATTCCGAAGGCAGGAAGAGTGCCTTATCCAAGGCCACACAAGTAGCAAATGGCAGCATTTATCTTGAACCTAAGTCTCTCCGGACCCTAAACAACCCCCTGCTCTTAACCTTATCAATGGTTCTCAAACGTCCCTGTGCTTTGGAACTACCTGGGAGCTTTAAAAACTATCATGCCTGGACTCCACTCTAGTTTGATTGAGTGGCAATCTCGGGGCAGAGGGCGGACACCAGCATTTTTAAAAAGCTCCCCAGCTGATTCACATGTGCAGCCAGGTTCGAAAACCATCATGGAGAATAATCCAGTCTCCGCTTTCACGGAGGGGCTCCTCCTGAGCCTCTCCAGGTTGCAGGCAAGCTGCTATGTTGCCCACCACCCTGGGGTGGGGGGTGTTGTGGATGGTTGGACTCTCAGGATGTTTGCTCCCAGTGTGGGGCTGACCAGTCGAATCATGGAAAATTCCCAGTGCCTCACTTGAGAAGGCTGGGGTGGGCCTGGTTCTGTTTATGACACGCCTGTGCCTTCCGCTGGAGATGGAACCTTGAAGAGCTGTGGCCGCAGAGGTCAGGGTCTGCTCCCCGAGCCAGAGAATTTAAATGGACTTTATCCCCCAGCACCCCCCCCCCACAGCGTGTTAAATCCTTTCAGATGCCCCTGAGCTCCTCTTCAAATGTAGGACTCTTGGCCATAATCAATAATTACATCCTTCTCTGTGGACTCTGATTCCAGATAGTAGTAATCCAAGAAAATCCAATAATGACAGTTGCATTAAGATCCTTCTTCCAGGCTCAGCAGAACATCTGTTTAGACATATTTTTAATCGGCAAATGCTTCCTGTGTTGAGTCCTCGGCAAATTAAATTTCTCACTGGACCGAGGGGGAAGCTGTCATTCAATAACCCATCTCTGGAAATTACAGCCCCGTCTCCTTCCAGGTGCACTTCAGATTTTCCCACGCTGACTCGGCCGGAGCCCAGCCCTCGCCAGAGCAGCCCACGTGTGGACGCAGCCCAGCTTGTCTGAGAAACATGGGCTGTCTCAGCGCTGGTCCCTCAACTAGGGGACTATTTCTGCCCATTCTCCAAAGGAGAGTTGGCGGCAGAAGAAAATTAAGAGACTTGTTGAAAACCCTCTGGGAAATGAATAATAAACTTCCACTTGCTACATTGCTGCCTGTGATTACTTCAGACATGATGATTCTCAGGGTTTAAACATTAAGAGCCTTAGGGCTGCCAACATTTTGGAGGCGTTTCCGCCACGGAATTGTTTGGATTGTTGGGCTGTTTATTTTTAGAATAACTCTTCCATTCTTTAATTCATTCAAACTGCAAAAGCAGTGCATACTTACCAGCAAGCAGGCGCTGTTCTGGGTGTGCCTGGAGTGCTGAGCAGGCCTGCCAGGATGGGTGCCCTCCCTGGGGAGCTTCCCCGCCGACGGGGGCAACTCACATTTGAATGCATTTGGATGCAATTTGTTGTCTGGTGTTGGCATAGCTGCAAAAGCCCAGCAGGTAATGTGGCGGGGGTGTGTGTGGGCTATATAGGACAAGGGGAAGTGGGGGAGAAGCTCCCACAACCAGGACAACATATGCTGTACCTATGGTGAGCAGGTACTACTGAACTCGAGGGGGTTGTAAATGATGGAGGGAACGTGGGCCCAGTGTTGCCACATCTTTCTGTCTTTAAAGAAAAACTAGAAAATCTGGATCCTGATGTGAAATCCCTTGATTTGTAAAAGTTGGCTTCTGAAGTGACATTAAAACAACAAAAACAACAAAAAAAAACCTATATTGTGGGCCAAAAGTGTCCAGGCCAACCAAAGCACATCTGTGGGTTGGGTTTATCCCAAGAGTTGCAAGTGTACGACTTCTGATCTAGAAATTTTACCAGTAAAACAATTATTTTCATGTTTAAAAGGTATTACATGACAGGCTTCTTGTTCGTATGACCAACTCAATTAGTAGGAACCCCCATACAAAAATGGAACTGCTGAAAATAATATATAACCTTCCCACCATCCCAAATAAAAGATACAGAGTTAAGAACAAAGGATAGAAAGAGAAATTTCCATGATTAGAAGAGAAGAGGGAACACAAATCCACAGAATTAAGCTTCAGATGGTGGCAAGAATGTGTAGAGGGCATTCAAATTGGGCTAAGATTTGGGGGACGGGGGCTGGTGTCTTCATGCCTATAAATACAGGAGAGATGGCCTTGGTCCATGTGAAGCATGAGATATTGCATAAAATGAACACCCTCAAAGGGCTTCATACTCATTAAAAAAGAGAGAGAGAGAGAGTAAAAAAAAAACTCTGCCCAGTGGTTAAGAGGAGTGGCAAGAAATCTTGCTCTCTTTCCTAGGCTCTAAGTGTGGGTAAAAATATATCATCTATGAGAAACTGAATCTGAAATCCTGTTCCCCCTGTTGGTATAAGTTCTCAAATTACATTTCTTAAATATGGAAACCCTAAACTTAGAAATTAACATAAAAACTGATCTAGGACCCTAAAATCCCCACAGCACAAAAAAAAAAAAAAAAAAAAAAAAACCCAAAAAACAAAAAATAGGCTCACACTCATAAGTGATGGCATATGGGGCTCCTTTAGAAAGGAATGATCTCCCCTAAAAATGAGCTTTAAATAAAAACATTAGGAACACAAAAAGTTAATCCATGGAGGAGAATCAGCAGAGACAATAAATTGGAGAATTGGTACCCAGAGATATAAGAATAATAGAACAATCTGAAGGAGATTAAATAAGTATATATAACAAAGGAACCAATGGAAGAATTTGAAACTATAGTAGAGAGGAAAAAAGAATTGATAGATTTAGAAGCCATTAGGGCTTTTAGAAATGATAAATATATTGTTGAAACTGGAATTGGATAGTATATTGAACACAATTGAAGAGAGACTTAGTGAAGTAGAAAATAGATCTGAGGAAACCACACAAATTTCACCATTGAGAGACAAAGAAAATATGGAAGAAGGTAGAGAGACACAATGGGTAAAGTGAGACTGTTACGCACATAATCAATAGAAATTCTTGAAAATGAGAGAACTTTCATAGAGATACTGGGAAAGAAGAGACAGTGGTCAAACAGATGAGGAATTAGGATTTTCCACAGTTGAAGGAATAATTGTACTGGGTCTCAAGCAGAGAATTCATATAAATCCATATCTAGACAATTATAATGATACTGAGAAAGACAAAAAACAAAAGAAGGAGAACAGAACAAAAGATAAGACTGATAACAGGTGAAGGAATTACCATCAAACTATAAGGATATCTCCTGTTGTTAACAACGAAGACTCAAGTATATTGGAATACTATCTTTGAAGAAAAACATCTGTCAACTTAGGATTTTGTACATTCCCAGCTAGACTTAATTTCTAGAGTGTGGATAAAATAAACTGAGTGAAGATGAAATAGATTGAGGATAAAATAAATTGAGAGTTTATTGTCATCATCAAAGAATAGTAAAGAATGCATTTCCAGGAAGGAGATTTGGAATGCAAGAAGTAGCAGTAAGCAAGGAAATGGTAAATATGAAGGTAGATATAAATCTGTCTTAAAAACAAATCATTGGTAAATAGTAATTTATTTGGGGTCTTAAAAGCAAGTAAACAGTAATGTGAAACAGCAAAAGGTCTCTTTGTAAATTAAAATGCCTTAAGATCCTTGTATTCTCAGAATGAGAATGGAGATTCTGATTTCTTCAGATTTATCTTGTAGTTTGTGAATTCTTTGTACTTTGTTAAGTCCAGTTTGAATGTTAAAAATTAGAATCAGTGCTAAAGAATAGAAAGGAGATAATGGAAATAAAAACTAAATAAGGAAAATATCTTAATCCTACAAAAGCAGTCAAGGAGAAAAAAAAAGAAGCAAAGAAAAAAATAGCAAATAATGCGCACACACACAAAGAAGGAAATAATGTCAGGTATGTCAGTTATAAAAGAACTATAATTTACCCATTGTTGGATTGGACAACAAGAAAAAAATGTAGATATTTGGTGTTCATAACAGATATACTTAAAATCTAATTATAATTATATGCAAAAATCCTCAACAAAATATCAAATCAAAACCATCCACGTATAAAAAAATTATACACCATGATCAAGTGGAATTTATTCCAGATATGCAAGGCTGGTTTGACATTTGAAAATCAATCAATGTAACCTTACCATATAAATAAACTAAAAAAGAAAAATCCCTTGATCACGTCAACTGAGCATTTAAATGAAAAAAAAAAAAAGCATTTAACAAAATCTAACATTTATAATAAAAACACAGCAAATTAGGAATAGAGAGAAATTATCTTAACTTGATAATGAGCATCTGCCTAAAACCTAGAGCTGGGCACCTAGGTGGCTCAGCTGGTTAACTGTCTGCCTTCAGCTCACATCATGATCCCAGAGTCCCCGAATCGAGTCCCACACCACACTTCCTGTTCAGTGGGTAGTCTGCTTGTGTTCTCTTTCACTTGCTCTCTCTTTCAAATAAATAAGATCTTAAAAAAAATAAAAACAAACAAAACAAAACAAAAACCTACAGCTTACATCTTCCTTAATAGTGAAATACTGACTACTTCCCCTAAAACCGGGAACAAGGCAAAGATGTCTGCTGCCATACTCTTATTCAACATAGTTTTGGAAGTTACAGACACTGCATTGACACAAGAAAAATAAATTAAAGGCATGAAAATCAGAAAGGAAAAAATAAAACTGTTTCTATTTCCAAATGACTTGTTTGCTATGTAGATGATCCTAAGGAATCTTAAAAAAAAAAAAACAAAAAACAAAAACAACTTAGGGCGCCTGGATGGCTCAGTGGGTTAAGCCACTGCCTTTGGCTCAGGTCATGATCTCAGGGTCCTGGGATTGAGTCCCACATTGGGCTCTCTGCTCAGCAGGGAGCCTGCTTCCCTTCCTCTCTCTCTGCCTGCCTCTCTGCCTACTTGTGATTTCTGTCAAATAAATAAATAAAATCTTAAAAACAAAAACAAAACAAAACAAAAACTTAGAACTAGTAAGTGAATTTAGCATGGCAGATACAAGGCCCAAACCCCCAAATTGCTTACATTTCTATATACTAAGAATAATTATGCAGAAATAAAAATTTAAAACACAATACAATTTATAAGTACCCAAAGAAAATGAAACTCCTATACATTTTTAAAAAACATGTACAATATTTATATACTAAAAATCACACAAGACTGATGAAAGAAATCAAGAAAGACCTACATAAATGGAGAGACATACTATGTCCAGGGATTGGAAGACTGAATATGGTAAAGATAAAGTTATCTCCAAACTGATCTATTGTTTTAATGTAATTCCTATCAAAATCCCAGCATGTTTTTTTTGTAGGCAGAGACAACTTTATTCTAAAATCTATATGGACAGCCATAGACTCTATATGGGAACATAACTAAAACAATCATAGAAAAGAAGTCTAAAATGGGAGTAATTCCTCTCCCAGTTACTAAGGCTTACTTGTATAACTGCAGTAATCAAGACCATGTCTCTTAGCAGAGGGATAAACACATAGTTCAATGGAAAACAATACAGAATCTAGAAATCAACTCATTTACCATCAACTACCAACCTAGTAATTCCACTCTTGGGTATTTATCTCAGAGAAATAAAAGTTTATTTCCACACAAACACTTGTATACGAATGTTCATAGCAGCTTTATTTGTAATACCAGGAAACAGCCCAGATATCTTTTCTCAGGTGAATGGTTAAAACAAGTGGTAGTACCTGAATACCATGGAATATGACTCAGCAATAGAAGGAAACTACTGATATATAAAACAACCCAGATGAATCTCCAAGGAATTGTGCCAAATAAGAAAAGCCAATTCCCAAAGGTGATACACTGTTAAATTCCATTTATGTAATATTCTTCAAATGAAAAATTTTCTAAATGGAGAACGGATTAGTGGTTGAGAGTTTAGGAATAGAGGAGAGGAGAGGGGCAGAGATGTAGAGAGGAGAGGGGCAGGGATGTGGATAGGATTATAAAATGCCAACATGAAGGATTCTTATGGTAATGCAACTGGTCAGTATCTTGAAAGTGTGGTAGATAAACAAACCTATACATGTGATAAAATTCCATACAACTACACACACACACAGACACACGCACACACAGACACACACACACACACACAAGTATACATGATGCTGGGGAAATCTGAATGCAATCAGTGGAGTACAGTAATGTCCATATCCCAGTTGTGATATTGTACTATAGTTTTATAAAATGTTACTATTGGGAGAAATGGAGTACAGGGTACACAAAATCTCTCTATTATTTCTTACAACTGCATGTGAATCTATATCAATAAAAATTTCAATTTACAAAAACTATTTCATATATAATTAAAAAATTGAACCTCAATCATAAGACCATTGCAAAATTTGTGTTATTGTTGTGGGAAATGTAATTTACTCACAGAATAATGCCTGTTGAATGACTCATTTAAAAAAACATAATTACATAAGAAGATCGAAAATAAATGAGTGGAAAAAGCTCTATGAGGCAAACAGTAATCAAAATTTAACTGACATAGTAATATTCATATCAGCCAAAATAATCTTTATTATGGAAAAACACTATTACAGATAAAGAGGGTCATTAATGATGAAAGAAATAACTCACTGGGAACATTTACAGTCCTTTACTTGTATTACTTAAACAACATAGCCTTGAATAATGCAAAGCAGAAATTAAGAATAAAAGAGAAAATGGCAGTCCACAATGTTAGTTGTCAGGGTTGTTTAAAGCACTTTTCTCAGTAACTGATACACTAAAGAGCCAAAATAGTTGTAGGTAGAATATGTGAATAACATATGTAGCGTCCTTTAACCATCAATTATAGAAATGAATACACATTATCCAAGGACATTTGGGACATTTATAAAAACCAATCATGTACTGGGCTGCAAAAGAAGATTCAGAATACCAAAGAATCGATACCTTGGAGCATAGGCTAGTCATCTACAGCCAGGAGGCCAAATCCAGCCTGCCATCTGTTTTTGCAAATAAGCTGTTATTGGAACACAGCCATACCCATTCAGTTACATATTGTTTATGGCTGCTGTCACACTACAGTGGCAGAGCTGGTTGGTTGCAAGAGAGAATGTATTAACTACAAAACTTCAAATATTTACTATTGTCCTTTTTCAGAAAAAGATTGCTGACCCCCACCTTGGAGAATGGGTCCTTGGAACACAAAGCAATGTTAGAAATCATTAACACCCACAGAGAAACAAATATTTAGGGATTTTAAAAATCACACTTCTAAATAACTAAAAGATCAAAGAAGAAAGTCTAACTGGAGCTAACAGAATATATCAATGTCTAACATTGACATATACATGTCAAATGATGGAATGCTGCTAAAGAGGAACTCAGAGAAATTTTAGCCTAAAAATTTCAACAGTAGAATATAAGAAAAATTGAAAATTATGTGCCGAACGTTCAACTCAAGAAGCCAGAAGAGGATGGCTAACTGATTTGTTACAAGAGTGCCAAGACAGTTCTATAGGGGAAAAAATAATCTTTTCAACAAATGATGCTGGAAACACTAGATAGTCACAGGCAAAAGAATAAAACTAGACCCCTACCTCACACCATATATAAAAATTAACTCAAAATGATTAAAGACTTAAATATAAGCACCAAAACTATAGAACTGTAGATGTAAATAGATATAACATAGGTATAAACATGGATATAAATTTCTGTGAGGTTGGATTAGGCTGTAATTTCTAAAATATGGCACAAAAACCATAAGAAACAAAAAAAAAGGATAAATTGGACTTCATCAAAATTTAAAACTTTTATGGTTCCAAGGATACTATTGTAAAAATGAAAAGATAGCCTACAGAATAAGAGAAAATATTTGTAAGTCATATGTCTGATAAGGGTCTGGTATCCAGAATATACAAAGAATAATTATAACAGTAAAAAGACAACCCAATTAAGAAATAGACAAAGGATTTGAATACACATTTCTTCAAAGAAGATATGCAAATGACTCATAAGAACATGAAGAGATGTTTGGCATCAGTAGTCACTAGGGAAATGCAAATCAAAATCACATTGAGATGCCAGCACCCATTAGGATGGCTATAATCAACAAGCTTGACAATAACAAGTGTTGACAAGTATATGGAGACATTGGAACCCTGATACATTGCTGATGGGAATGTAAATGATGCTTTGGAGAGCAGCCTGCTAGTTCTTCAAAAGGTTGTTAAATGTAAAGTTCTCGTATGACCCAACAATTCCAGTCTGTGGTGCATACCCAGGAGAACAGGAAACATATGTTCACACACAAATGTGTACATTAATGCCCATACTAGTGTTATTTGTGATAGCCAAAAAGTAGAAACAACCCAAATGTCCATCATCTGAGAAATGGATAAACAAAATGTGGTAGATACATGCAATGGAATATTATCCAGCCATAAAATATAACAATGTACGAATACATGTTATGATACAGATGAACCTTGAAAACATGCTAAGGAAAAGAAACCAGACACAAAATATCACATATTGCCTGATTCCATTTGTGTGAGATGTCCAGAATAGGCATATCGATAGAAACAGAAAGTAGATGACTAGTGGCCAAGGACTGGGGCAGGGGCTAGAAATGGGGACTGACTGCTAATATGTTTCTTTTTGGGGTGATGAAAATGTTGTGGAGTTCTGTAGTGCTGATGGTTGCACAACTTTGTGAATATACTAAAAACCACTAAATTTTATACTTTAAAAGAATGTCTATTACAGTGTGTGAGTTATATCTCCAGTTTTTTAAAAAAGAAAAGAAGATAGAAAGGAAAGATTGGAATAAAATAAGTGCAAATGGAAGGGAGTAGTAAAAGAAATAAAATTAATGAATATTAAAAAATGAAAGTGATAAAAAAATCAAAAGCTGATTTTTGGGGAAAAGATATAGAAACTGAAGAGAAAATGCTCCAAGTCAGAATAATGAGGGAATCTACATAAGGAGACTGAAAACAAAAGCTTATGTTGTCTGAGTGATGGACAAAATGACGTGGATTTGATGATTAGGGCGCCACAGGTTCAAGCGATTCTACCCCACCTGTCTGTCTCTGCTATTTCCAGGGTGGACTCAGAACCTTAACAGGGCCTCCATTTCTTTTCCACCTCCCTTTCTTAAAGGTCCAGCTGTGCCAAGAGACTGGGAAGAGCTGGGGGATTTTATGAGGCGCTGCTTTTTCCAGGGGCTCATCTTGCAAAGAGTATCTGAACCACCGCAAGCTGGTTCACTTTGTCAGACTGGCCAAATTATTTTCCACATTTGCAGCATTGATGGGCATTTGGTGAGGGCTGGAGATTGGCTCAGTAAGTTCCCTCTGATATTCCCAGTGCTGAGAAGAGAGCGCATCCCTGACTCGGCTCCATCCCAAAGGATGCCTTGTTCGGTCCCTGCTTGATTCTCTCGGGCTACCATGGAGCCTCACAGGGTGTGGTTCAAGGCTTCCAGCAAGCCAGCCTGCTTCCGTCGTAGCCCCGGCACCCTTCCTGACACCCAGGGGTTCAAAACCCCGAGCAGACCGAATACCCCCTTTAGAACACATGTTCTTTGTGGATTCACGGATAATATAGTCTTAACCATGATGGACAGAAGGAACTAAAGGCAGAGTAAATGGCAGCGTGCCTCTCTTGCAGATGGCGAGGACAATGCCGTGCTCCTGCACAGGCCCCGCACCTCGGATGCCCGAGCTGAGACCTTTTCTCCACGCGTCCGAAGAGCCACAACCTCGAGGACAGAGAGAATATGGCCTGGAGGGGTCATCCCCTACGTCATCGGTGGGAACTTCACTGGTCAGTAGTCCCAGAGGAGACTTCCTTTGGGGCTGTGTCCTCCCCAGGGGGTGGAGCAGAGCCTGGGACACGGCCTTAAAAGAGGGACAGGGTTTGCACAATGGGTAGGTGAGCAAAGCCCTCCAGGCCAAAGGCAGCTGTGAGCAGCCACACAGGATGGCTGACCTGTCTTCTGCCTGGGTGGGCACCCGCACTGGTCACATCCCCACAGCAATATGCAGGGTAAGCAGAGTGAGCCCTTAGATGTGGCTAGTCCCGGCTAGTACTGCTTGCCGGCAGTACACCCTGTGGGAAGGTACTTAACCTCGCCAGGTTAAGTCCCTCTTCTGTAAGTGGGGATGATATTATTTTTTAGCTCATAGGGTTGTTTTGAGAACTAAACGAGTTAATTTAGATGAAGCACTTGAATAGTACCTGGCACATAGTAATTAGTAATTATTTGCTATTGGTATTATTATCTTTAAAATACGTAGGTCAGCCAGTGGCTTCCCGTCACTACTAGTGAAACTGAAACTGCTGACCATGGCCTCCAAGGTCAGCCCTGGCCCCCTGTTCCACCCAGTCTCCTACCCTGCTCCTGCTCTCTTCTCCCCAGTCCCTGTGTGCTGACATCACAGGCACCTTTTCCTTCTGGAACATGCCCAGCTCATTCCTGGTTTAACACACCTGCCCTCCATCTGCCTAGAACACTCTTTCCCCAGACCTTCTCTTGGTTTCTTCTTATCACTGAATCTCAGATCAGATGACACATCCCCAGAAAGGCCTCTTTGCTTCCCTGATACCCTCAATATCCCACTGGCCACTTGTTCTCAGCACTCCACTTTCTAGTCTTTACAGTACTTTCCATTACCTGAAATGCATTGACTTTTGTTCCCTGGTGCTTAACTGCACTCTTTGAGATGTGGTGTGCTTTTTTGACCAAAGATTTATACAACCTTCATCAAAGTTAGCTAATTTTATATAGAGAACTCTCTTAACGTGGTAGTTTTTCTTGTGCTGTAATTTGTGGGATTGCTATTTTGGTGAGTGATTGAGCTATAAATGATTTGAACTAAAAATATCAAGATGTGAAAAAAAAAAGTGGACAGCTAGGTTATTCTTTATTCTGTTTGTTTGTTTTTGGGGGCAATATGACATCACACCCAGGTCTTCCAGATTTTGATGGAAGCCTCCCCAGTGCTCTGCTTGTTTTTGGCAACAAGGTCATTCTAGAACTCAGACATCCCCAATTGTTTTTTGTAGTCCCCAAACAACTATTTTTCTAGATCCTTCTCGTTGTTTCTAGGAAAATCAAAATACTGTTCTTTATCTCTGATTGATATATTGTTTTCTTTTAGAGAACATATATTGACTGTAAGTAACTATCAGCCAGTTTACAACTACTCTGTTCTTCTCCCAGACAGTTTACTTACTGTTCTATTTCTCAACACATTTCCACTCAAGGAAATATGAAGATGTGCTCAGAGAAGGCATGAAATTCACCTGTTTTCAAAGGGCTTGTAGAAAAGGAGGCTCAAGGATCCACCAGAAAACACTGTAGCCCCAGGCAAAAGTAGCATGAACGTACCTGAAAACAAACTTTTGAGAGCATATGGACCCATACTCCTATAAATAGAAAATAAAATGAGGCCTCAGAATGCAATGCTGGTGAGCTACTTCAAAAGCCTAAAATTTTCCAGTTGAATAATCTGGGTAAGCTTTTTTGTTTTAAGTTTAGATGAAAGTACTCTCCATTCAAAGGAAAAGCTGGAGAGTCTGGGATATTCTGAAAATCTACTTTTATCCTCTTTTCCCTTCACGAACTCTTCCTCCCTGAGTTTTGGCAATTCAGGAAATTTATATTCTTAGCAAGGGAAATCCTTATTCCTAGCACATTTCTAGTCTGGGGGACCAATTCTCATTGGAAAAAGCATCGTTGTGAATCAGCATGGCGTATGGCCTCTGAGGGAGGCAAGGACCCATCAGGACAGTGATGAGACTGAAATGACCTGCCCTGTCATTTCAGGAAGCCAGAGGGCCATTTTCAAGCAGGCCATGAGACACTGGGAGAAGCACACCTGTGTGACCTTCGTAGAAAGGACTGACGAGGAGAGCTTCATTGTGTTCAGTTACAGAACCTGTGGGTAAGTAGGCGCCTGCAAGGCCACTTCAGTGGAACCAGAGTGAGACAAATCTGATGGCTCCTGACAGTTGAATTTTCTCTGTAAAACCAAGTATTTCCAAGGAGCTGTGATAAATAGCAACGTAGGGTTTGTCAGAAACTCCCCTTGCCCCCAATGAACTCATAATCCCAGGACAAAGTAGGCCGGTCAAGAAGAAGATTCTAGAAAGACAAGGGGTCTGGATCTCTTGTCATGGGAGCAGTTGAAGGAATTGGGGTGTTTCATATGGAGAAGTGAGATTCCGAACCAGTTGGAGGCCCGCGATCGTACTGAGACTCTGACAAAGCTATGGCTTCCTCATGATGGATATACGCTTATGCAAAATTCTGCATGTAATTTTATGGGCTCCCTGGGCTAATAGACCTCCTCCAGAAAACATAAGAAATAATAAGGCGCCTGGATTATGACTAAACTTAGCCGTTATGCCAGGAAATGTAAGTGTGATGTCCTCTCTTACTGAAACAAAAAGTTTCCCATACTGGTTCAGATACTTCAACCCAACTACATGGGGTATGCATGAAATGACTACTGAAGAGAATGACCCAGAAAGGTTACATGCAAAAGGAAAGACGGCACACAGGCAAATGCCAACAAAAAGAATGTTAGGATCATAATTTTAGTTACAGACAAGGCCTTTTTTGTTTCATTTTTAAAGTAGGGGAGTTTTGTTTTTTTCTTAAAGAAAAAGAAAAAGGTGAGACACTTTATAATGAGAAGGAGTCCAAGCTACAGTGAGAATATAACCATCATAAATCTTTATGCACCAAACAGTGCAGCATTAAGAGTCATAAAACCAGCCCCAGGGAATTCAAGGGGAAATTGACAGAAACACCAGCAGCAGGAGACTTTATTTCATTTCTGTCCACCCAAAGAGATCAATGTCGAGGTGACCAAAAAATGAGTAGAGATTTGTAGCTGACTGGAGAAATAGAATAGAGTTGATCCTATGGATCTATCAGATTCTGCAATCTGATAACAGATCTTTTCTTCTTAAGCGTGTGTTGAACATTTATAGACATTGTCCATCGGTTAAGCATGAAGCACACCTTGATGGATTCTCAAAGGCAGAAAGAGCATTAACATATTCTCTGATTGCAAAGCAATGAGACTGGACATCATGACAAAGAGTAGAGTAAACACCCTGCATTACCTAGTAAGTTAAAAGCTCCATTTTTTGTTTGTACAACATTTAGGTCACAAAGGAATCAGGATGAATATTATAACTTATCCAGGTAATAAAAGCCCTACAATTCTAAGTTAGAGAGATATGGCTAAAGCTGTGTGTGTGTGTGTGTGTGTGTGTGTGTGTGTGTGTGTGTGTGTGTATCCCAACAGCCCACATCAGATTTAACAATGATAATTCTAGAAGCGTTTTTGTTAGACTCAGGAACAAGTCGAAGATCTTCATGATCACAATTATTTTACACATTTTGGAAAATGCTAGCTAATATAATTAGATAAGAGAAGGAAATACACACAATAAGTATTGGCAGGAGCAAAGCAATGTTTGCATGGTTTGAACTTAATGCGACATGTACCCCAAAACCCAGAAAAACAATTGAGAAACTTAGAAACAAAAGGAGACCCTGATGAGGTGACTGATTACAAATGTAATAAGAAAATTAATTACTTTTCCTTATAATGAAATAATTTGATACACTTTTGTAACGAGAAAAGTATCACTTTAATAGAAACATAATAAATAATACATCTAAGAATAAACTTAACAAAAATGCAAAAATATGCCAGACCTATAGGAAGAAAATGCTAAAACTCTAAGGAAACTTAAAAAGAAAAAGTAAAAATGGAAATGCATACCACTTCCTGTATAGGGATACTTAACATAGTAAAGATGTCACAACTCCCTGAAATAACCTATAAATGTATGCCATTGTGATGCAAATATCTACATTTATGCATATGTAGGTATATGTGTATTTATGTTTTTAGAAATTTAACAAATGATACTAAAGTTTATCTGGAGGAATGACCATGTAGATATAACCAACAGAGGAGAGAGACAGAGACAGAGGCAGAGAGAGACAGAGAGGGAGAGAGAGGAGGTGGAAAGAGAGGCACAGAGAGAGAAACAGAGAACAAGTAGTGTGGGATTATGGGAAGAGGTTTGATGGTCTAGTCAAACATCTAGGGTTTAAAATGCAAGTGAAGATGATAATAATTAAGACCACTTAGAACATAACAAAAGAGTTTAAAGTGAATATGCCTATACACAAATTTAGTCATTTGGATACTTTAATTAATTAATTAATTAACTAATATTGGACACAATATTAGTCATTTGGATATTTTAACAGTGGGGTAGAGAGCTCATTTTGAAAAAAACAAAGCTGGATGGGGCACCTGGGTGGCTCAGTGGGTTGGGCCTCTGGTTTCGGCTCAGGTTCTGGTCTCGGCTCAGGTTCTGGTCTCAGGGTCCTGGGAGTGAGCCCCGCATCTCATCAGGCTCTCTGCTTAGCAGGGAGTCTGCTTCCCCCTCTCTCTCTCTCTGCCTCCCTCTCTGCCTACTTGTGATCTCTGTCTGTCAAATACATAAATAAAATCTTAAAAAAAAAATAAAAAATCAGGATTCCTACCTCACTTCTTACATCAAAATGATTCTAGCTGGATCAAAGATGTAAACATTTTTAAAAGGAAAAAGAAAAGAAAAAAAAAGAAATTTAAAAAGTATTAGAGAGAAACAAGAGTGAAGTTTACTTATAATCTTGGCCTAGAGATGGCCTTTCTAAGCAGAGCAAAAGAAAATGAAGTCATTACATACACTGAAATTTTAAAATTCTCTATGGTGAAAACAAAACCAAAACAACACATAAGCAAACAAACAAAAAGCCAAAAAAGAAATAAAGTGAAAAAAAATTGTCAATATATTTGGCAATCAAAAGACTCATTTCCTTAATTCATAAAGGGTTCTTACATATCAATAATAAAAAGATGGGCAACCCAAAAGAACATAGGGAAAAGATGTGATCACAGAGTTCACAAGAAAGAGAAATACAAATGTCTTATAAAACATGGAAAACTATCCAATCTTGATGTGGTGAAATACCAAGTTTCACCTATCTAGTTGGCAAAAAAAAATTTGATAAAACCAGTGTTGGCCAGGTTGTGGGGAAATATGGCTTTTTAATGTATTATTAGTGGGCATGTAAGTAGACACATTTGGGGATTGCAATTTGATAATATCTATCGAAATCTCAAATGCATATACCCTTTTATCTATCAGTACCAATGCTAGGAATTTACCCTGACATGAACAAGAGTCCAACCGTTTCTTGGTTTCCTTATTATTATTTGTTTGTTTTCTCTTCCTCTCCCATGAGGCTTTGTTTAAATAGTAAAAATTGGAATCAGCCTAAATGTACACTATTAGGAGCCTGATTAAATAAAATTTAATTGCACTTTGAAAAGAATGAAGGAGGTCTTTATGCACTATTATAAAAAGATCTCTAAATTAAGGACGAAAAAATATAAAAAATGAAGGACAATGTACATAGTGCATTTTGTAATTTTAAAAAATGTATATCTAATTTTTATGAAGAATGTCTGAGACACTGTTAACAATGGTTATCTTTGGATGAAGAGATTAGAGGGGATGAGAGACTTAATACTTCAATTTTCTGAACAAATATATTTTTTAAAGATTAATTTATTTTAGAGAGAGAAAAAGAGGGACAGAGAGAGAGTGGGGGAGGGGTAAGGGCAGAGGGAAAGAGAGAATCTCAAGCAGACTCCCTGATGAGTGTGGGACATGACATGGGGCTTGATCTTACAACTCTGAGATCACAACCTGAGCTGAAACCAAGAGTCACTTTACTTAACCATCTGAACCACCCAAGTGCCCCAACCATGTATTTTTTTTTAATGTTTGATAGAGGTTTTCTGGGTGGTAAAGACGGTAGGACTGTGGGCAATTTTAATTTCTTATATCTTTCTATATTGGGAATAATATATAATAATATATTAGGAATAAATGTTATTTGAAAAAAAAATTGTGCCCAGAAGAGGAATCATTTCTAAGGCTTCTCTGATAAGGATATCAAGACTCATCCTTCACAGAAACTCCGCTTACTCCATTCATTATCTTTTTTCCTTGTCATCAGAGATGATCCAGCAGAGACTTGGGGGTGCAGGGGTTGGAAAGGGTGTGGTCTTTATTTCAGGAATCTAGGCCTTATCTTTCCTTGGGTTCTCAAGTAGACCCATGACCACCAAAAAGGTGAACCATTTTTGGAGGGAATTTCTGTATTGGGAGGGAACTCGGACAATGAGAGTGCTTTCAGCTCTGAAAGTCTGTTTCTTTTAGATACATATGTGTGTGCACGCACACACACACACACACACACACTCACACGCACACACACACACATTGGGGAGGGCATTAGACTCTTCCTATTCTCTGACCTGCTAACCTGGGTATTTCTGCAACTGTCCAGCTGTTGTTCCTATGTTGGGCGCCGAGGAGGAGGCCCACAGGCCATATCCATTGGGAAAAACTGTGACAAGTTTGGCATTGTGGCCCACGAGTTGGGCCATGTGGTTGGGTTCTGGCATGAACACACCCGGCCAGATAGAGACCAGCATGTCACCATCATCAGAGAAAACATCCAACCAGGTAAGGAGCCAGTATGGAGTCTGGAAGCCACTGGCCAGGAAGCTGGCATCCACCAGGGCAGGCAGGTGTGAAGGGGAGGGGTTTCGGGGAGCCGACCAATGCTCATTTGTTCTGTAAGGAGGCAGCGACCCTATTGTGCAGGCGTTTGTCACCAGCATTGCCGGGGTCCTCTGTGGTCCTTCCTGGGAGGTCTTCTTGCCCCAGCTTGTAGGTTACAGCAGAAACAAAATGACTTTTCACGTTGTAAAGGACCATGAAATCCAGCTCCATTTCCTAACAGGAACAGAATGGACCAGAACACTGTTGGCAGCATCAAAGCCGAGAAGCCAAAAGAGGAGTGCTCCTGGTTGCTTTTTTAAGAGCCCCTTTTGCTGAATTCAGCAGCTCATCTTTTTGAAACAAATACAATTAGGACATGAGTACATGTAAATGCAGTATTTCTGCCTGCAGAATTTTTGCCTGCCCCAAGGCAGATAGGGTATCTAGATTAAAAACAAAACAAAACAAAACAAAACAAAACACCAAAAAACCAGAAAACAAAAACCAGAAATTCTCATATGAAATAATTTTATATAGAAGTACATAATGAACTTGAAAGTAGCACTGAATAATCTGGTTGCCTTAAAATGCTTTCGAGAATCGGAATAGTGAATTCTTTGGGATTGAATTTAGCTCTCTGATTTTTCTTCTTTTCTTTCAGTAGCAAGATCAGAGATCTGTTTTTTAAGTTTTTGAGCAATCAGATCAATAATGAACCTGTCTACAAACTTAGAGTAAGGGTTTCCAGTGGCACCTGGGGAGGGGCTGTTGGGGAGTGGGGTTGGGAGAACACAGGGCTGTTGGAAGTTTCAAATTTCCAGTCTGTTAAAGACAAGGAGGACGACCACAGCCTTGCTGTTTGATTGGGCCAACTGAAGCTCTCAGAAGTGGCTATGGGCCCTCCTCCTCCGCCTCTGCCTCCTTTCAGGGACCTGCCTTGTTTTCAAAGGCCTTAACAGAGTGTTGTGTCACAGGTCAGGAGTATAATTTCTTAAAAATGGAAGCTGGGGAAGTGAGCTCTCTGGGAGAGACCTACGACTTTGACAGCATCATGCACTACGCCCGGAACACCTTCTCAAGGTCGGAATCTGTGCTTCTGCCTCATCTGTGTTTTACTGTGCCTGCCGCGGGCTTTGGGTCGGATGACTGGAGGTGTGCGGAGAGTGGGTCTCTGCATGCTCTTTGCACAGTTGGCCTGTCTGTCCTTGAAATACAGTGGCCTCCGGGCTGCCATGAAATACAATCTAATCATGTTCCCGCTAATAAGATTGAATCCTGTTGCGAAGCTGGCGTTTCATCACGCCCTAATGGCACAAGCAGCAAACTGGAAAGGGGAAATTATCGAGAGGTTGGCCAGGATAATAACTTAGGGGCTCTGGGTAAAATATCCAGGGGGCGGGGGAGTCTTCCAAAGCATGTCCTTGGTGTAAGCCTGGTGATGCTTACCGCTTCTCTCCAAGAGGTGTGCTTTATTGGAAGCTAGACCAGAGGAGGGCTGGGAGGGTCGTAAATCATGGATTCATTTTTGAGGGGAAGAAAATGAGGCTCCAGCCGGCTCGAGGGCACACAGGTAGCTGGGGTCAGAATGAGAACAAAGATCCAGGTTTCCTGCCAGCTGGTCACGCTCGATGGTAGCCCGTTTACCCAAGGATGACCAGACCGGTGATTTACGGCTGGCATTGGTGGGATCTGTTTTAATGAGTTATTGCTATGCTGGACTGGGTGTTAAGTATTTCCAGTATTGCCCTTGCTTCTAGACCATATGAGTGTTTTGTATAGAGAAGTTTTCTCTCTCTAGTCCCAGTGTTGGCGGTCTTTCTGAAACCTTCGAGTTAGAGGAGACACAGGGTAAATATCTCTCTTGGCGTTTTTTTTTTGGGGGGGGGGTCAGTTTCCTCTTAAAACTAGAGCTTGTTTGCTTTTTGTTTATCTATTTGATCACGGAGGGGGGGAAAAAAGATTTGAAATGGGTCCAAGTATATACATAGGACAAGAAACAAATAAATGAGGGAATTTGAGGGTGGGGGAGGGGAGAGTAAGGGTAGAGACTACGCTGAAGCTTGGAATCAGCTGGCTATAGGGAATATATGCCATGAAGTCACGTACACTTTGGTGGGATCGGCAGCAAATCTCGCCGTGCGCTTCTTAGCAGTTATAGCAAAGACGGAAATAATCCATCTCACGAGTCCCTATGTCCATAAAGATCAATGGAAGCCATTCTTTTGGGTGACACAGCGCTCGTGGGAGTGAACAGGGAACTGGGCACCCAGGGCTTGTTGGCTCTTGGGTAGGACTACTAGAAGCCTGCTGTTGATGAGGTCACAGGACTGGGGGAGAGATCCTCCAAACCTCCCCATCCCAAGCTCTCCATTGCAGGGGGAGCTCGGTGCCATCCCTCTGAGCACACAGCTGATTTAGCTGTGATCTCCGCCCTGCATGCAGCCAGGCAGGATCTCTCTGGATCTCTGGTGGGTGGAATTGTGTCCAAGTCAGCATCTTTGAACACCTGGCATGCGACTGACTGACCCTGTTCTCATTACTCTTCTCCTGGCTCTTTATCAGAGATACAGGGGGCACCATGTAATGAAGAGACCCCTGAAATGAGAATCAAAGACTGGGTTCCAATCCTAGTGCTCTCACACACGGTGCTATTGAGGGATGTAGACAGTAATTGGGGATAGCTTTGCACTGGGTCAGATCGCCACCTCCCTGGGCCTCAGTTTCCTCATGAGAGGGTGGGACTAGATGTTCTCTGAGCCCCTCCCAGCTCAGACATTTGCTGTTGTGCTTTCTGAATCTGGTGCAGACAGGTGAGGCACCGACAGATGGGGTTGCCTTCATTGCCATGTGGACATTCGAGGCTTCCTCTTGCATGTTGGGAAGCAGAGACTTTGAAGGACCTACCCTGGGGACCTCTGCGGGGGGGTGTCTCAGGAAACAAGGGGATAGGCAGGATGATAGCCCACCCTGCAGGGGTTAGAGCAGGATGCTTGAGTGTGGAGGCTGGGCTGACTCTCGGGTTTGGGAAATGGTGTAGGAAATATGGGGTCACACCACATCAGCCCTGGGGTTGCAGGCTGCTAAATAGAGACAAAGTGTTGATTCTGTAGAGAACCACTGTCAAGTTGGCCCAAGTGAGCAGGTTGTACCTTGGATCTTGTCTCCATAGCTGTCCTAACTCTCCATATTGCTTTATCATTTGTCTGTTAATAATTATTATGCTTTCATCTAAACCCCTCTCTCTCCCTAGGCTAAGATCTTTGAGGGGATCCTCTTCTAATTCCCAGCACCATGTGGAGCCTAGCACAGGATAGACGTTCAATAAATATATCTTTTTTAAAAATATGTATTTATTTATTTATTTATTTACTTACTTACTTATTTGAGAGAGAAAGAGCACAAGCAGGCAGAGTGGCAGGCAGCAGCAGAGGGAGAAGCAGTCTCCCTGATGAGCAAGAAGCCGGATGTGGGACTCGATCTCAGGACACTGGGATCATGTCCTGAGCCGAAGGCAGCAGTTTAACTGACTGAGCCTGAGCCACCCAGGCGTCCCTCAATAAATATTTCTTAAATGAATAAATCAATGAATCAATCAAAGGAGCCTGGGAGATCCGAAATGCTGGGGACTAGGTAAAGGAAGAAATTTCCATTATCTTCAGGCATTTCTGTCCACATACCAGAGACATGGTGGTCACGTCATAAGGAGAACCTACATAGCATCTCCTGTGCTGGGGAGTTGGGGATAAATTACTTCCAATGGGCTCTAGAAACTGCACTGCCTCCTTGGCACCTACCGTGTGCCATTTACTAGGAGAAGCTCTGAAACCAGAGGCCAGAGCCAGAATGCCACTAGTGTCTTCTGGCACCAGCATTTCTTTCTTTCCTTCTTTTTTTTTTTTTTTTTTTTTTGTCTTTTTGGTTTGGTTTGGTTTGGTTTTGTAAGTAGGCTCCATGCCCAGTATGGAGCCCAGCATGGGGCTTGAACTCACAACCCCAGGATCAAGACCTGAGCTGAGATCGGGAGTCAGACACGTAACTGACTGAGCCACCCAGGTGCCCCATGGTTTTATTTAAGCAATCTCTCCACCCAGCGTGGGGCTCAAACTCACAACCCTGAGATCAAGAGTTGCATGCTCCACTGACTGAACCAGCCCGGCATCCCCTTTTCTTGTTTTTCTTTTAAGAAAATTTAAAAAATCTTTAGTTTTTTCCCTGTGATCTGTAGTTCATAACGCCATCCCTTATGCCCCTCAAGGAAATAACCCTTATTAACACTGTTGTCAGCATGGCACAGCTTATCGGCACAGACCAGTGGAAGCCCATGGACCGAACCCCTGAAATAATAGCTCCCCACCAAGCGTACCCAGAACCCCTCAGAGGGAGACATGGGCGAGGGAGCAGCCCATGGGCATGATGGGCAGCCACATAGGAGTCCAGCAGCTCCCCTGAAGGCCTTGAAGGGAGGTGGCCATCTCCTTCTGCCACCATGATGTCATCAGTGCAATGGAATAATCTACCCTCAAACCAATGGCTTACAGCAACCACCTATTTTTGTGATATTGTGGGTCATTTTGGCTCATTCTCTGGTTTTGCCTGGGATCATTTCCATGGCAATAGTCGTGTGGCCGTGCCACTGGGCTGGGAAGTCCAGGATGGCTGGTGTCATGTGTGGTTGTTGTGCTGCCTATCCGGCGGGGGGCCCCTCAGATCTCCTCCCTGGGGCCTCTCTTCCTTGACAGGCTAGACTGGACTCCTCACTGCATTGGGACTCAGAGTCCCTGTAGGACAAGCTGGGAGGCTGCAGGACTCTTAAGACCCAGGCTCTGGAACCTGCAGGACATCACTTCTGTCTCATTCCATTGGCCAAGCAAGGTACAAGGCCCAGAATATGGACAATAGGAGGTGCCATTCATTATTTTAACATTCTACCACAGCTACATGCTTACCCCTGCCCCAGAGTTTGGAATGATTTTTGGCAAATCTATTTTGTGGCAAGTGGATACCTTCACTGTCCTTTCTGCCAGTTTTCTACATGGATTTTCAGGAAACTCATTTGTTCAGTGGGACATGGATCAATGGCCTCCTTACTGATGATCTTTCCTGGCCCACTTTTTGTCAAATTTCACAGTCCCTAACTCCCTAATTCCATGTCGTTACTCCCTGGAGCCAGCCTGCACATCGTCTGAGTTTGTTAAAGAGCAGAGAATGGCCCGTCAAGCATTTACTGATAGGAAAACCCATCTTTGTGTGTCTTTACGATTGATCTGTCTCCTTCCAGCTTCAGTTTCTAGTTTCTTTCTTTCTTTCTTTTCTTTTTTTAAAGATTTTATTTATTTTCTGACAGACAGAGATCACAAGTAGGCAGAGAGACAGGGGGAAGCAGGCTCCCCGCTGAACAGAGAGCCCGATGTGGAGCTGAATCCCAGGACCCCAGGATCACGACCCAAGTCGAAGGCAGAGGCTTTAATCCACTGAGCCACCCAGGCGCCCCCAGTTTCTAGTTTCTTGCTGGCTTCCCTCCTCCCCCGTGGTCGGACCCGGGCTCTGGGAAGTGGTATCTCTGCAGGTTTCATTGGGCAGGTGTCCAGGAGCTGAGGAGGCACTTCTGTGGTCCAGGGACCTCTTTGTTTGGAGAGCTCAGAGCCAACAGCTTTGTTCCCTAAAGCATCTGCCAAACCTTTTCTTAGTTTAGCGGAATGTCAGTGCTAAGAGTTGTCCTACCTAAGAGGGATGTTACTGCAGCGGTTCATGCAAGGGACACCTCTTGTGGTAAATATCTTCCAGAGCCCACTGCCTTGCTGGCAGCTCAGGGGAAAGTTGGGGAGGGAGTCCCAGCCCCCTAGTGCTGTCTGAGCGTGGGCTGATGTTTTTCCTGCTGTTTTGGGGTCTGAAGTCGCCCTCATGGGAAACACTGACTGGAAGGAGGAGGATGCGGGAGACGGGCTCCAGGCCTGCCTGAGTCCCAGGGCTGGCTGTCCATTAATAGCTCTGGACTCTGGGAGAGATGCTTAAGCTCTGCAGGCTTTTTCTCACCTGTGGGGGGGGGAAACCCTAATAAGAATGGCACCCACACATCATGTTCCTGGCAGAGTCACCTGTGTGTGTGGGCTTTAGCGGGGTTGGCTGGCCTGGGTTCCTGGAGATTGTGGTGAGCTTTACATTTTGTGCAGCGAAATTTCTTCCCTCGGGGGAATCAAGAAAATAATTACAAATGGGCACATTTTATGTTAGGGCAGAAGTGCCTCTTTTTAGATTTAGTAGGTGATCGAATTTAGAATTTTATGGGGAGTCATTACTTGAGGTTTAAAACTTGGCAAAGTTGGGGCACCTGGGTGGCTCAGTGGATTAAGCCTCTGCTTTCAGCTTAGGTCATGATCTCAGGGTCCTGGGATGGAGCCCTGCACCCCCCCCACCCCGCCGCCTACTTGCAATCTCTCTCTGTCAAACAAATAAATAAAATCTTAAAAAAAAAAAAACAAACTTGGCAAGGTCAGTGAGGGAAACCAAGGATTCCACTAAAGTTTCTCCAGAAGGTTCTAGACCCAGAGATGAGACAGTAGAAATTAGAGAAAGACTGTGTGGCTAAAGTTTGGAGATAGGTATGCTTCAAAGGAAACCGGCAGATGACTCAGGCTCCTGCCTGCTTCTGTTGGAACGAAAGTGAGCTTGAAATCTGACTTAGAAAAAGTATATGCAAAACCAGAAAAATGATCAAACATGTAACCAGCAAGAAATAAGTCCAAAGTAGTACAGAATTTCAGCTAATACATAGGTAATGTGGATTTTCACATTTCCTTTGGGTGTACATTGCTTTGCAAGATTTTTTTGAAGACACTGTCTTACCTTGGTTACATAATTTAATTCAAAAAGCATTTCTTGACCTGTTATGCTCCAGTCCCTGAGAACATAGAGATGAAGGTCTTGGTGTCTCTGCTTGAGGAACTTACTATTGAGCAGAGAAGACAAATATATATATATATCATCCTTCAAAAAAGACAATAGAGTATGAGAAGAAGAGACTAGACAAATAAGGCCCAGAGGTAGCCCAGAGAAAGGAACTAGTAACTCAAGATGGTTTGGATAAAAAAGGCTCAAGAAGACTTTTAAGAGGGAAAGCCATCTGCTAGGGTTTTGGCGAATGAACAGGAGTTTGCTGGTGGACAAGAAGATGGTCAGTGGGCAGCCTCGACAGAGGACAGCATGTGTAAGGGCACATTTGGTGCTAGCAGCATTTGGTGTTGCTTCAGACACCAAGTGGGGTGGAGGGGTCAGAAGTGGCTGGAGAGGAAGGCAGAGGCCAGTGGGCCAAGAGCCTGGGGATCCAGGTGGTGACTGGAGATCAGTGGAGGCTTCTAAGCAGAGAGGACACAAGCCTGCACTCAGATTTCTGGACAATCCCATTGCCGTGTTAAAGGGGCCCCACAGATGTAGCTGAGTCTATGGGAGGGAGGCCAGTTGAGAAGCTGCTGGGAAGAATTCAGGAAGGGGATGCTGTCTGAGCTGAGGCAGTGGTCTGGAATGAGGAGGAGGGCATGGATTCGAGGCATGATGGAAGGTGCCATGGCGCCTTTGGATTGAGTCTCGGGAGACAGGGTTCATGGGTTGAGTGTGGATGTCAGACCTAGAGGATAGTGTGGTCACTGGGAAGGGTAACCAGGCATCTGGGGCTTAGCAGGTGATTCTGGGGCTCAGAATCAGAGAGTTTTCTGTATACCTTTCCATGGCAGGGGAAAACCCTGAGAAGCCAGTGGAGCAGGAGAGGAGGAAGAAGGCAGAACCTCCAGGGAGAGCCCAGAGAGGGAAACGGGAAGTAGATGGATGTCCCCTTGCTGCTCAGAGACATAGGTGCCCTGGGAGCCAGGGGAAGAGAGTCTGAGGAAGGAAGGAGCAGCTGATGTCAGTGCTGTCGGAGAGGGTGTGTGAGGGGTGACCGGTGTCCATCGGGGTCATCGGTCAGTTGGTGGCTGTGGACCTTTGTAGGACAGTCTGGTTGCAGTTGCATTGAGGAGTGAATGGGAGGTGGGCAGTCAGACAGAATGGAGATAGTTCTTTCCAGAAACGTGGTTAACAAGGGAGGGAAGACGCAGGTAACTGGTGAAGGAGCTGGTTCGGAAGGAGGCCCTCCCTTCCAGAGAGGCCCTGCGTCAGGGGTCTGGAGGCAGAAAAGGAGGCTCAGGCAGGGGTCCACCAGGCCCATGTCATGGAGGTCCAAGACTGTGCTCAGCCCAGCAGCCTACCGTCTGCTCCTCTCTTATAGTCAATTTCAATTTCCTTCATGTGGGAATAGAATAAGATGTTAGAACTGGAAGGGACTGCCAGGACTGTCTGGGTCAGGCTCTTATTGTCAGAGAAGTAAACTGAGGCTCACGGAGGGGATGGGGCTTGTCCGAGTTCACCCAGGTGGCAGAGCCAGGCTGTACATGGAAATATTTAGACCAGAGCCCTCACAGCTACCCTTTGCTCTCTGCAATCATCCCCATTGCCAGAAAGGCCCCCCAAGCCCTGATTCCCATGATTCACAAACCCGTCAACCAGCACTAATTTATGAACCCCTGAGAGCCTCGCACTGTGCTGGTTCCCAGGCTCTCTGTGGAGCCTCTCCAAGACTTATCCATGCTCAGTGGTTCCCGCTGCACAACTCCAGGGGGCTCCACACACACCAAGGTCTTTCTGAATGGTACTCCCCGAAGTTGTACGATGTGGCGGCCTGGGGATCTGGACCCATCAGGGGCTTTGTGGCAATACTCAGTGCCCATCCATAAGCCCCCAGGCCAGTAGGCTAGGGTAGATCGGCAAACGTGGCAGAATCATTCTCCCATCGGAAGTGAGTAGGCAGCACATGAAATAGAAAACCTACATGCCAGGATGAGTAAAGCAAATCTTTTCAGTCATACGGGTCTGTGGAGAGGCAGCCCAGGGGCCAGGGACATCGAGGCAGTTGTGGGCAGGGAAATAAAGACTGTACATCCCAGGGCGGCCAGCCAGCCAGCCTTGACCTGTCTTTCTCCTTTCTCTCTCTCTTTTCTTCCCACAGAGGAGTTTTCTTAGACACCATCCTCCCCCGCCGAGACGACAATGGCATCAGGCCGACCATTGGCCAGCGCGTGCGGCTCAGTCAGGGAGACATAGCTCAAGCCAGGAAGCTGTACAAATGCCCAGGTAACTGAGTCCTCGGGAGTCCCAGGACTATGCGGGTACCCTCGGAACATGACTTCACCACCCTTTGCAAGCTCTCCTCTTTGCTGGGAAAGCAGCTCGGGGGACCTGACGAGGCTGCTGTAATTTCTGGCATGCTGCTCTCAGGAAGGTTTCAGACAGCATAGGAGGCCCAAATTGGGGAGGTGATTGCCAGGAGAGACACTTCTGGGAGCTCACGGATTTGTCTGTGGGAACCTTTGGAATTCTCTAGCCCAGCCTTGATAGCCCGAAGAGGAAGAAGGCCTAGAGGAATAGCAGCAGTGACCATGGGCCTGGTGCAGTGTGTACCCCGTAACTCTGAATGCCCCTCCCTTCCCATGGGAGTGAGAGATGTGGGTTTGTTGGAATAAAAACCAAGGGTTTTGCAGGAAGACCTTGAATGAAGGAGTTCTTAGGGAGGGGGGAGTCAGCCTCCCAGATCCTCAGTGCTGTAAATGAGGTTGTTTCTATGGCCTTGGGGCTTCCCTAGTCATCCAAAGTGCTGGTCATTGGCTGGAAATTGGCCATCAGAGCCTGGACAGTACCCTGGGGTCTAAGGAGTCTGCTTCCCTGCCCAGCCACAAGCCCCTCCCCTTGAAAGTGCCCTCTTTGCCTTTCATCCCCTTGGCTTCAGCATCAACTCCCCCCCCCACCTCCCCAACCCGCTGTCCAGGGAGTGAGTTCACTTTGACCCCTTTAAGCTGTTGAACTTCAGTGCAAAGCATCTGTTACAGCAGCCCGAGTTTACCACTGATGGGAGAGAACACAATTCAGTAGTTTGGGGAGGAAGAAGGAAATTCATGACCCACAGGTCCTGTAACATTTTCCAGACCCCAGACCCGACACAGAGCTGGATCATGGGACAGCATATTTGAAATAGGGGCCATCCTAGAAAATGTAGGCTATCACATCACCCTACTAAGTGGGATCACAGAGCATGCAAAGGACTCTGTGGGGTTTGGTCCATCACAAAACTCTAGGAAACATGTCCATCCAGCTATTAGTCATGTGGGGGCATGTTCGGACTGCAGTGCAGGACCCACGTATCATATAACCTAGCTGAATTGAAAGAGAAACATTATAGCATTCTCTGGGAAATGCCATAGTATTTATTTAGTTATAATGTATATGCCTCTTACTTCCCCAAAGGATTGGAGGCAGCTGGTGAATACCGTGGAGCCATAGAGTAATGTATCTGTTCTTGCAGAATGTTGATGATTATTCTAAAATAATTTCCATGGAACCCTTGGGGGTGTTGACTGCTGGGCATAATCCTCGTGATGCCTGGCAGTTATTCAGTAACATGATATCGAAGCCCCGACATCCAGGATTTCCTGAGGCTGATGACGGGCCGCTCTCCAGCTATTCCTTCCTGCAGCTTTAAAACTGCAGCATCCAGTAATTTCAATTAGTAGCTAAGAGCAGGGTTGTTGCCCAGTGGAGGCTGAATTGCATGTAGGCAGATACGGGTAAGGATGCTTGTTTCCCACACTCTGGGGGTGACCCGTGGGAAATATTTTTCACATACGTAAGGACTAGTTTCTAGACTTGTAACCAGGAAACCCTCCAATATTCAAGGGCAGAATAGCTTCCCATACCTCTGGTCATCTTTGAGTTTTCTTGACTGTTCATTTGGTGGCTCATTCAGAGATAAGCAGCAGAAAAAGAAGAGGCAAGATTCAACCCAATGAGTTTCTCATGAAATGGGTTTCTGAGTGTTTTCTTTGTCTTGTTGCTTCACCTACTTGTACTTTTCTGTGCTCGCTGCCTCAGATGTCAGTCATAATGATAACGGCCGCTGTGTGTGGAGTGCTCACTGTGTGCCAAGCACTGAGTGGATCCATGTCATTAACCCTTCAGGAAGCTCCTGCCCATTTTACAGACAAGAAAACTAAGGCCCAGCAAGGCTGGGAAACTTGCACCCCACTCGAGTCCATGCTCAATCCTGAGAGCCTCAGGAACCTCAGCACCCCCTAGGTATTGCTTTTTGGTGCCCAGACCCTATTTTCACTTCTATCAGCCAGAAGAAAATCGTCAATCTGCCTGACATGCTTCTCACAGGGGCATCTCAGGGGCTTTGGCTGGTCATGGGGTGTTGACAGGGCCTGGCACAGGGAGCTTCTGGGATGGGGAGCGTGTCTGCCTGAATCACAGTTGTTGTTTTACTTGTGCAGCATGTGGAGAGACCCTGCAGGACACAACAGGAAACTTTTCTGCACCTGGTTTCCCAAATGGCTACCCTTCTTACTCCCACTGCGTCTGGAGGATATCGGTCACGCCAGGGGAAAAGGTACGTGTGAAACCACCTCAGGAAGTGACATTGCTTTCTTTGAGGTGTGGGGGTTGAACTATTATTGACAGTAGTGAAAACAGCTGCGATGCTATGAGCACCACTGTGCACCAGCTTGCTTAATATTATTTCTGGACTTCTGACTGGTGTCATACAAATAGAGGCTAGAAGCAAAATGTCCATGTGAATTATAAATCACGCTCACAGTTTGGAAAACAAAGTAGACTCTAGCCTTCCTCCTTAATAAGGACACCATCAGAATGCCTTGGAAGGTGAGGATCCAATTGAGAATTCCTCAACATGTCAGAGTGTTGCTCTGGGAGGTAGCAATGTAGGGAGAGCTGGCCCCCAACCCACAGCTGGATCCTCCGTCTCGTCTCAGCACCCCCATTTTATCTCAGGAGCACCCATGGCAACACCCCACCCACTCTCCCAAACACTCTGTACTCCCTCCTTGCAAACAGTCATTCCTCCAGTAGGAGCAGATTGGTTAGATATGCTGTCTACCTTTGGGAGGGTGGGTTCCATGGCCGAGATCTCTGTGTGCTCTAGAAGTAGGTGCAGGACCAACAGGAACTCCAGGGTCCTGGGCACCAGCAGTGAGGTCTAGGAGCTATGCAAGCTCTGGGTGAGCACGATCCTTTGGGTCCAAAGGTTCTGCGATTCCCTCCAGATTCCCTCTAGAGCTGAGCCAGGACAGCAGCACCTTTTGTCGTGGTCCAAGGGTGGTAACTTCTCAGTCCTCTGGCAGGAGGCATCTCTTCACATCCATCATATGGATAAGGAATTTGAGGCTCAGATACTTAAAAAATTGCCCAAATTCACAGTAAAATATAGAACTGGAACCTGGGGCTTCTTCACTCCTAAAATGTGTGTGTGTGTGTGAGTTTTCACACCTCCCTTCAAATCCAAGAGTTCTACAGACTAGACACTGCCATCTTTGAGATGCCCTCTCTGTCCCTTGGGTCAGGCTCCCTACAGTCATACCTGCTGTAGCTTGTCTCACAATAACATGATTGCTGGTTTATCTGGTTGTCTACCTTCTAGACCCTAACCTCATTGAGGACAGAGACTATTCAGCTGGAGGTCTCCAGCACCCAACACAGCCGTGGCACATAGTCACACAAAAAGTCTTTGTTGAATTGGCATGTGAATGGATGAGAGGCCAAGTGACAAACCTGCAGCTGGGGGTGCCGTGGGGGTGAAGGATTTCCAGAGGCCTGAAGCCAACCTTCGAGTAGTCCTAATTCGTAACTGTTAATAATGTCCACTTAAATGTTTTCTGTGGCCTCGGTGCTATTCTCAGCATATTATATGGTTTATTTCTTTTAATCCTCAGAACTTCATGTGATAGGTGCTATTAGCACATTAATTTTTCTGATAAGGAAATGGACTTGCCTGAGGCTACTCAGTTTGTTGCGAAGTTGGGATCTGAGTGCGGGTGAGAGCCTGGATGCTTACCCATCGTCCTGTATTATTTCACAAAAGGGTCAGGCGAAAGGCATCTGAACATGCATTCACGTGCGCGTGCTCATGTAACGTGTGCTCACACACAACACCCATGCGCGACTCTTGTTCTGGCTCTAAGTATTTATGACACTGTGGTTGTCATCCTGAGCCTGAGAGACTCCAGGCTTGTCCCCTTCGGGTTCATGTGCTGTCTCTGTGCCTGTTGGAGGCAGTAATGAAAGGGAGGCAGGAAGAAGGAGGAGGAAGAGGAAGTGATCCAGCAGTCCCCAAATTGTTGAATTGTCCTACCTAGCAGAGGCTATGGGATATGCAGAAAATCCCTCCAGCCTCAATTATTATTGCTAAGGGGGGGGCAGGGAGAATATACATCATTGAGATTCCTGTACCAATGATTTCCATTTTGGCTTCACCCAGCCTTCCCCGAGCTGCTAGTAATTAGCAAACTTGATCGATTCAAGTATCACCTCTTGCTTGTCACCTCTTCTCCTATGGTCTTTATGGTTCCCTAACATATTTAAAATAATCAGCCTGAATGATTATCCCATTCATTTTGATCATTAATGTGTTACTAAAGAAGTTGTAATAACATTTCCTTTCTGAAAATTTGAAAAGCTGAAGAATTATATTGCAACTAGCTAGTCAGTATGACTGAGCTCTTCTGCCTGAACGTGAACACTGTGGGAGCTACAAAAGAAAGATAATTTATTATCCCTGTCTTCAAGAGACTTAGAGTTTAGGTAGGGTCCCCCCTTACCTTTAGGGAGTCTGATTTCATTGAAGGAGGAGCATTTGCTTGGCCCAGTATTAGTTTTTACATTTTTGAGTTGGTACTAATCCGCAAGTAGGGTTGAGAACCACTGGTCTAGTTTGAAAGAATCTCTCTCTCTCTCTCTCTCTCTCTCTCACACACACACACACACACACTGTACAACACAGGAGCACAGGAGGGGAGCTGGCCTATTATTTTCTCCCTCTTCGTTTCATAGATGATCAGAGGGCTTTGTGGAAGAAGGTACTAATTGTCCTGAGACCTGAACACCAGGTGGGATTGGCCCAAAGGAAGGGGTGGACATGCTCAACGCTAATTAGGACAGGCAGTTTGTGAAAAGTGCTTAGTGTGTAGGTTTGTGGAGCACTCAGTGTGCACTCAGTGTGGCTTGATTTTTAAGACCGGATTTATCGAGTGCCTATCGTGTGTCAGACAGAGCATGATACGCTCAATATACAGTTTCTCGGGGCACCCATCAATAACCCAGTGGTGTGCGTGTTGTTTCGCAGTTAAGGAAACTAAACATCACTCACCCAAGTGGGCAAGTGAGAGGTAGAGCTAGTAAGTGGTAGAGCTGAGAAATCCAGATCTGCCTGACTCTTAAAGATGCCTGCTCTGCAGTCACCGTAAGAGGCCGAGGAGGGGGTCCCAAGGAAGGAAAGGCCGCGTCTATTTGGGCAGTCAGAAAGGGACTCGGGGCGGAAGCAGGGGGTGCTGGAGCTAGACCTGGGGAAGCTTCCATTATCGGGATCCCTCAGGGCACACGGGGAAATAAGGTCACGTAGGACGGATGCTGGAGGCTCTGGGAGGTAAGCAGAGAGTTTAATTTATGAGATGGGGGCAGGGGCAGCCATGGAAGTTCTCTGAGCATAGGAGGAGTTTGACGAATATAAGATGTCAGAGCAAGATAGATCTAGAAGCCCAAGTGCTCAGAAGGGGCCAGGGTGTGGCAGGAGCGATGCAGACAGCGCTGCTGAAGGGACACCCGACTGGCCTGCAGCAGGGACACAGACATCTTAAGGGAAGAAGGTCTGTCAGCTTCGGGGATAAACAATAGGGGTGAAGCAGACGTGACAGCAAAGGGCTGCACCCCAGTGACTGGTGTCACCTGCGCGCAGGGAAGCTGGAAGGGAAATGCTTCAGCACCAAGGGACCATCACAATCACCAGGGAGCAGGGAGGGCGGGAGCCAGCTGAGGCCAGAGAGCAGTGGAGAGAGGACAGGTGTGCTGAAGCCCAGAGAGAGGCGTTCAAAGCAGGGGAGGCATGGAGAATGGGACAAACGAATAACAGCCCTTTCAGTCTGGCTGGAAAGGCCCTGAAACTTTGACCTGCAGCCTTCCAGCCTGGGGCTTTGCTTAGAGACAGAGGGACCTGGCTGCAGTAGTGGGGGCAGGGCTGCCTTTATGGGGCCCCTGGTGAGTGAAGAGAGCAGAGAAATGATGGAGCAGAGACAGGCCGAGCACGGCAGACATGGCATGGGTACCCTACATGGCAGGGCTGGATGGGGGGAGGAAGGAGGGATGCCCGAACTCTGCTTTGGACCATCTGCCAGGGATGCCCCAAGCTGGAAGGGTAGCAGGTTTATGGGAAGAGTACTTGTGTGCCAAGTCCACAGGGCCACCCACCTGCCTCCACTCTTTGTGGACAAAGACATCCACGGAATGGGCTCAGCATGTCCAGAGGAACTGAAACCTTCCTTTTTAGTCCATCTGAACCCCAAGCTCCCCAGCCTTCACTCCCCATTCCAGAACCACCCAGCATGACCTACACTCTCCTTGCCTGAGCTCATGTCAGTCCCTCTCACCAAAATGTGCTTTTGCCCTGTGTCTCTGCCCACTGGACCCCTATTCCCCTTAGGTTAAATGCCACCTCTTCTGAGATGTATCCCGGGCAGCCTCTAGTTCTCCCTCCCTGGCGCTGCAGGATTCCCTTCCTGTGCATCCCTCTCTTTTCTACATTTATTCCAGAGTGTTCTAACTGGCCTGAACCCTCTGTGTTCTCTGAACTCCCTAAAAGCAAGAACCCTCTCTTGCTGATCGATGTCAGTTGACCAACACAGATGGGCACACAGTAGGTGGTCAGCTAACAATGGTGTGATGAACAAATGAATGAACGAATGCATGAATGAATGAACAAACAGACTAACTCTAGGAGAGCTATCGGCTACACCCCATCTCAGAAGAGTGAGGTCATGGCCGAGGGAACAGTGATCACGGTGGTTGCTCAGATGCACCCAGGCTAACCCCAGGCCCTTTGGAATGATGGATGATGTTATAAGATCTTTCTGTATCTCTGAACTTCACTGACCCCTACCTCCTTCTAAATCCCCAGTCTCAGTGCGTCCCAGCCCATCGTTTTAATGCATTCTGTTTCCTATAAACCACCGAGTGACTTCAAAAGCTCCAGGACAGAACCAGGGGACTCATCTCCTCTGTTTACTCCCCATCCTGCTCAAGGTTTATTATTTCATGTCACGAGGTTTCCTGTGAGCGTGTCTTTGCGAGGACGCTCCCACTGTGGTCTGAGAGTTCTGTATGCTAAGAGGTAATGTGAGAACACGGGCATGCGAGATGGGTCTTCAAGAGTCCTCGGGCTCTGCTGCCAAAACTCACTTTACGGTCACTCTTTACAGATTGTCCTGAACTTCACATCCATGGATTTGTTTAAAAGCCGCCTGTGCTGGTATGACTATGTAGAGGTCCGGGATGGTTACTGGAGAAAAGCCCCCCTGTTGGGTAAGTTGACTTTAGAAAGCCTTGGGAAAGGGGTGATGGGCTGTTCCATGGGATGCCATTAACATGTGGAAGGGCCCATCCCGCCAGCGGACACAGGGAGCTCACAAGGGTTGGTGTCGTTGTAAAACTCCGAGCACTCCATTTGTCAGCATGTATTAAAAGCTTTTAAGACCGAGACTGCCCTTCAACCCGGCAATTCCACTTCTTGGAATGTATCCTAAGGAACCAATTAAGGAAGCGTGCAAAGTTCTAGCTTTGGGGATATTCACTGGAGCAGGAAAAGTGGAAAACAGTTTACATGTTCAACAGTAGGGGTTCACTGAAAAAACTGGGATACAACTTTCCAGGGGAAAACTATCCAGCCACTAAAAATAAAGTTGGAGGTACCTGTTTATTGATACAGAAAGTGGTTCCTGTATGTCATTACACAAAAAGGTGTTACGAAAGACAACATGAGGTTGACTTCCATTTTAATAAAAATACTATTATATGTATATTTTGAGGCTTTGCAAACTCAGGTGCCCTCAGAAATAAGGCATACATGAGGACCAGGGGGTTGGATAATAAACGAAGGAGTGGTGGGGAGTGTGGCCAAGTGAATATCCTGACCAGAATTACTCAAAACAAAACTACTTAAAACATGTACAGGTTGGATTCCACTGGAAGAAACCATTCTGTGATCTACAGTACAAATATCAAGTAGAACCATGAATATAAATAAATAACATATAGTGGTTATTTCAGAATGATGGAGTTTTTTTTTTTGTTTTTTTTTTTTTTTAGTTTATTCTGGGGGCGCCTGGGTGGCTAAGTCGGTTAGGCGTCTGATTCTTGACTTTGGTTCATGTCATGATCTCGGGGTCATGAGATCAAGCCCTACATCAGGCTCTGCCCTCAGTGTGGAGTCTGCTCGAGGATTCTCCCTCTCCCTCTGCACCTTTCTCCTGTACCCCGCATATTTTCTCTCTCTCTCTTAAGAATTTTTTAATTTTTTCCCCCTGGTTTAGCTATATTTTCTAATTTTTCTACAATAAGCATGTACCCTTTCTGGTAGATGCACAGTGCATGAACTCATGTGTGACAAGGCAGCTTGGACCTTTCCGCAAGAGGCAGTGGGCAGGTGGCACAAGGAGAAAAGTCCGTTCATTCAGGATTGGTCACCAATTTGCAATCTCCCATGGGTGACCTGAAAAGATGAAAGTATAGAGAATTAATGGCACAGTGTCCTGGAAATGGACATAGGGACTCATTTGGCTAAAGAATAACAATGGGGGAGCCAGAGAGGGATGTAGATTTATAAGGAGCCAGATGGAAGGGTTTTGGCTGTTAGTGGATTGTCCTCATTTTTAGAGCAATAGCAGGGTGGGCTTCCAGGTTGATAAATCTGAGCCTTCACTGAGGTCTTTGTCCCTGGCATATCCTCACATGGGCAGAAAAGCCGCTCTGGTTATTCTTTGACTGTCTGGCCTGGGAGTGAGCTGCTGTTGGGACAGCAGATGAAAGATGGAAACAGGAGGAGAGGGGGAGAGGTAACTGCGGGAGTTCCGTAGGCAGACCACGCGTGCCTTCGAGTCAGATTCTGGGTAGGTCAGAAGAGATTGGGACAGAGGGTCTGGGTGGCCTCGAGGGGGGCGGCAAATACTAAGCTCTGTCTGGCCACAGGGTCTCAGCCAGGTCAGCTTTCATTGGGAATATCACATAAGCCCCTTCTGTCCAGAAGACCATGAGTCTCGATTGCTAGAGGTCCAAACAGAAAGGAATCTGTGTGCACTGGTGCTCAAGAAAGCCGCCTTGGCAGGCTCTGAGAGGGGGTACCAGGTTACCACCACCATCTGTGGCATCGGTGGGCTAGTTTGCCATCTAGGTAGGCAAGCCAAGCACAGACAGGAGCGTGCACGCTATAGGACAAAGGGGATTGGTTACCCGACGGCAGGGCGGCGGCTGCCTGCCCTGGATTTCCGCTTCCTGTCTCAGGCAAGCAGACACAGCGCATGCTCGCAGCCAGGAGGAGGCGCGGCCTTCGAGGTAGTACTGAGTGGGTGTGGCAAAAAGACTGAGGGCTGTGTTCTGGGTTAGCAGAGGTTTCTGAACCTGGTTCCTGAACCTGAGTCGGCTGGGAGTATTTCTGTGAATACAGATTCCTGGGAGACCACCGCATCAGAATCCCCATGAGCTGGGTCAGGGAGTGATCCTGCTTCCCCGTAAATGTAGGTGCATGGGGACCTGTTCAGCACCACATAGAAAGGGGACCGCAGGGGTGCTCATCAAATAACCACAGGTGGTTACCTTTGAGAAAGCAGAGGAGGCACAGGTAGTCGGCAGCTTGGTGGTTTGGTTCGTATACTTTTGGATCATTCTACATTTTTTACAAGAATGCATTCAGGTAGTATTTTCTAATTAAACTAATACAAGGGGTTGTATGGGGTGGGGGAGTTTCCATGACAGCACGGAATCATGAACCCCTCGACAAGGCAGGGATCACAGAGTCCCTAAGCCCATACCTTCACCAGGAAAGTGAAGAGTCCACACTCTTCGAACTTGGACCAACTCGCTAAGTCCGCACAGCCAGTTAGGGGCTGAGATCAGACCAGAACTCCGATGGCCTCATCATGAGGAGTGGAGACTGCTGCCTCTGAGAAGGGAATCCCAGTAGTAGGATGGTCAGATAAAATGCATGATTCACTGTTTATCTGAAATTCCAATGCGACTGGCCTTCCCATATTTTTGTTTGCAAAATCTGGCAACCCTAACGCCCCCCAGAGGAATGTGGTAGACTCAAAGGGCTCAGGGAAGGAAGCTCTCTGTTTCTGAGGTTCCCCAGAGAGGGCCAAGACACGCTCCTGAGAATGGGCACAGCCAGAGGCATTTCCAGGGATTCCCTTTTCTTGAACCTGAAACAAGAACTTTCTCACTGCAGATTCTGGCGTTTCTGACTACACTTCCATTGATGAGATGGGGCTTTTGCCATTCGTTGTTGTTGGTGATGGTTTGCTTTGTTTGGGTTTTGTGTGGGGGTTTTTTGGGGCTCATATTTTACACACTTTTGCAGTGTGTGTGTGTGTGTGTGTGTCCGCGTGCCGCAGCCAAGGCATGGCCCAGCGCCTGTAACCGTCATTCTTCGTTTGCGGGAATTCTCCTTTGCCAACGACTTGGCCCTGCTCTGATGTTTCCAAATGCAGTTGTTAGTGCACTTTTGTGTTTGGAACAAGTGCATTGTGTGGGCCGAGCTGGTCCCTGGGAGGGGTCAGTGCCATGAAATCTGCTGGAAGGAGGCAGGTCAATGCCCCTTTGGCAGGAGGGAGAGCGGATTAGGGCGGATTGTGAAAGTATGCATCTTGCTCTGAAAAACTGTGCATTGCATATTTTCCCAGGGTAGTGTGTGAAAATGCAGGCATAATGGACCCATAACTTTTTATGAATGAACCCTTTATGACTCCCCGCGGAGTCCACTTGTAGTGTCCTCATCTGCATTTCCTCTTCTTGATATCCTTATTAAACTCCTCCTCCAAAGCCAGCAACCAGAATCAGTTCGGGGATTTGCCGCCTTTTCTCTAGTCCAGCTTCTGCCCAGCCTGTTCGTTCTCTTGGAAGGGGGCTGTTTGGGACCCACTTTTTCACAAAGTGATTAAAGAGAAGTGTAAGTAGAATGAGAATAGTTCACCGTTGGTTAAAGGTATCACATTGGTTTTTCAGATTCAGGGGTCACTCATGAGATTGCACCTGAAGTGGGGAGGAATAGGGGTGGCCTACAGAGAGAATTTACCAGTAATCTTAAATACTGTCATGTTAATTGGATTCCTCTCCCTTATTTCTGGTGGAGGAATTACTCAAACAATGCACTCTTGTATGCAGAACTGTCTTTGAGCACTCTGTACCACCACAGTACACACAAAGCCCCTCTCCCCGCTTTCCCCTGAAGTGGGGAGGGAAGTTCAGAAAGGCCAGGCTGGCCGATCAGTGTCGCGTGGCCTCACTACTGGGGCTCCCTGGGCCGGGGGCCGTCTCCCAAGTGAGCAGGAACATTGGTGGGAGTCAAACAGCCAAGGCTGGCATCGCCACAAGCTCGCTGTATGGGTGGAGGCTTTGACCTTCATTCCTGTCTGTGTCCAAACGGGGAATGATGTGTACATTCCCAGAGACCAGATTTCCTGTCTATTCATCCAAAAGCGGACTGTGTCCAGAATTGCACCTCGAATACTGAAGTTTCCTTTTGATGATGGTGGGAGTGGTAATGAATTAGGGGGTGAAATTGATGGTGAAGGTCAAGATCCCAGACTGCTGAGGTTCAAATCCCGCTTCACTTACAACTTAGACTGTAACTCAAAGTGAATGCAGCTCAACTCAAATTCTACAATCCTTGGTTTTCTCATAACCTAGATTATGGATAATACCTAATTTGGGGGTAGCAGAATGCAGTTACATAATCTGTGTAGGGTACCTAGGACAATGTCAAGCTCAAAAGCAAAAGGCTTTCCTTAGAACTATTATGGTGGAGATGGGAGTGTTGAGAAAACAGGGGACAAAATAGAAGGTTTTAGTTAAGAATTACACAGCTATTGGGGGAGAGAAGTTACTTAGAAATAATCTGTAATTTATCCCAGCCAGTCTGGGTTTGCCAAGGCAGTAACTCCTCCCTCCTCCAGAGCAGTGAGCGGACCAGGGTTGTCCTGTGGCCTGGCGGTGGTGGGTGGTTCGTCTCATCTGGTTGGGTTCTTAGGCAGCAAGGCAGGCATGGGAAGTCCCTCTGTTTTTTGCAAACAGTCTCCAGTGGCCGTGACAGCTGGGGTTTTAAAAGGAGAAATTTGGACTTGAAACTCAGTTTGGCTAAGAAGGAATTCCTTTGGTGATCCCACGTTGTTGAACGGCTGTTCAGCAAGCCTCTCTCCTCACTGGTAAGCAGTACTTCCCTACGTTTCCGTGGTGTTTTCCAAGAATTAATTGACACTAATTGGCCATGCCGGAGTAACCATTATGGAAAATGTATGGGCTTCTGATGGATTGTTCCTTGCCAAAATCTTGGCAGAAGTTTCAGCTCGTCTCACTTAATGTTAAGCTCACCAGAGCCAGAGAGCTGCAGGTGGCCAGAATCGGAAGGAAGCAGAAGGAGATTAGCAGCTTCTACCTCACGTCTCCGCAAAGAAAGTATCCACAGTTGGCCATCAGGAAATGGCCACAGTGGCCTTTATTCCTCCCTGAACCTCACTCCTTCTATTTCTTAGACGGGAAAGGAGAATTATAACTTCAAGTGGTGTTGGCGATAAAGGAGTGCCCACCAAATAACGGTTGAATAGACATAAGAAACATTGAGATATGAGTCACATATAATACAACTCACTGTCTAAAGTATTCAAGTCAATGGTTTTTCGTATGTTCAGGGTTGTGCAACCAGCCATCATCATAGTCAGTTTCAGAACATCTTCATCACCCCAAAAGAAAACACATCCCTACTCATCAAGAGTCCCTCCCGATTTCCCCAACATTAAATGGATTTTTGAGTGACTCCATAGTCAGTGCTTGAGAGAACCATGACCACCAGTCCAAGTAGACCTTGACTGGTCTGTGTTGTGAACTGATCAGTACAGCTCAGCTCATGTCCACCCCACCCCCATTCCTATCCTGCCATGGCTGCCATCTTTTTTTTAATTAATTTTTTATTTTTTATTAACATATAATGTATTATTTGCCCCAGCAGTACAGGTCTGTGAATTGCCAGGTTTACACACTTCACAGCACTCACCATATCACATACCTTCTCCAGTGTCCATAACCCAACCACCTTCTCCCTACCTACTTCCCCCCAGCAACCCTCAGTTTGTTTTGTGAGATTAAGAGTCCCTTATGGTTTGTCTCCCTCCTGATCCCATTTTGTTTCATTTTTTCCTTCCCTACCCACCAAACCCCCCACGTTGCCTCTCAAATTCTTCATGTCAGGGAGATCATATGATAATTGTCCTTCTCTGATTGACTTATTTTGTTTAGCATAATACCCTCTAGTTCCATCCAGGTCGTTGCAAATGGCAAGATTTCATTTCTTTTGATGGCTGCGTAGTTTTCCATTGTATATGTATACCACATCTTCTTTATCCATTCATCTGTTGATGGACATCTAGGTTCTTTCCATAGTTTGGCTATTGTGGACATTGCTGCTGTAAACATTCGGGTGCATGTGCCCCTTTGGATCACTACATTTGTATCTTTAGGGTAAATACCCAGTAGCGTGATTGCAGGGTCATAGGGTAGCTCTATTTTCAACTTTTTGAGGAACCTCCATGCTGTTTTCCAGAGTGGCTGCATCAGCTTGCATTCCCACCAACAGTATAGGAGGGTTCCCTTTTCTCCACATCCTCACCAACACTTGTTGTTTCCTGACTTGTTAATTTTAGCCATTCTGACTGGTGTGAGGTGGTATCTCATTGTGTTTTTGTTTTGTTTTGTTTTAAGATTTTATTTATTTACTTGACAGAGATCACAAGTAGGCAGAGAGGCAGGGAGAGAGAAGGGGGGAAGCAGGGTCCCTGCTGAGCAGAGAGCCCAATGCGGGGCTCGATCCCAGGACCCCGAGATCACAACCCGAGCCGAAGGCAGAGGCTTAACCCACTGAGCCACCCAGGCGCCCCTCATTGTGGTTTTGATTTGTATTTCCCTGATGCCGAGTGATGTGGAGCACTTTTTCATGTGTCTGTTGGCCATCTGGATGTCTTCTTCACAGAAATGTCTGTTCGTGTCCTCTGCCCATTTCTTGATTGGATTATTTGTTCTTTGGGTGTTGAGTTTGATAAGTTCTTTATAGATTTTGGATACTAGCCTTTATCTGATATGTCATTTGCAAATATCTTCTCTCATTCTGTCAGTTGCCTCTTTGTTTTGTTGACTGTTTCCTTTGCTGTGCAAAAGCTTTTGATCTTGATGAAGTCCCAATAGTTCATTTTTGCCCTTGCTTCCCTTGCCTTTGGCAAGGTTTTTAGGGAGAAGTTGCTGTGGTTGAGGTCGAAGAGGTTGCTGCATGGCTGCCATCTTTAGATGGCATTAGGAATTATAGGGTCAAGGATTTCTTTTTTTTTTTTTAAAGATTTTATTTATTTATTTGACAGAGAGAAATCACAAGTAGGCAGAGAGGCAAGCAGAGAGAGAGGAGGAAGCAGGCTCCCCGCTGAGCGGAAAGCCCGATGTGGGGCTTGAACCCAGGACCTGGGATCATGACCTGAGCCGGAGGCAGTGGCTTAACCTACTGAGCCACCCAGGCGCCCCTAGGGGTCAAGGATTTCTATACACCAGGAAAGGCATGACCTTTGGCCTCTTCCTCTGTAGAAGATCCAAATTTCAGACTTAGACCCAAGTGTCTGAGGAATATATGTTTGTTTCTGTTTTTTTTTTTCAATAACAGAATTTCAACAGCAATTATGCTGTTAATAAAACAGCAATTATATACCTTTCTGTCAAGTAGTGGGAAGTTAACTTCAATTAGATTGTGTTTTCTTCCTTCCACGTGGGGGTCCAATAAGGGATTTACTTTGTCCCAAGGCATGGTGGCAGGGGAGGCGTCCATTTTGCCATCCCAGCTGGCTTTACGGTGTGTCCTCCTGCCTGGTCTCCAGCCCTCTGTCTGAGCAAAGAATCATAAGTGGCTGCTGGGCCTCCTTCTTATCTCAACTCTAGGCCAGTTTAGATCAGTGCCAGGTCCACATCTTCCTAGAAGACATACAGTGGGTGATGTCCTGTGGCTCCACACACCCTCTGGACTACGGGAAAGTCACCTCCATACCCCTCTGCCTGAAGAACTCTGCATGCCTGTCTCCCACCTAATGTCTGGATGAATGTGTCGATGCTTCTATTCTGACCCCAGGTGGGACATGGGGATCTAAGGTCTTGTTGCCCCTCCAGGCTCTGCCCAGGAAGTGGGGGCACAGTTCCTCCCACAGATCCTCCCAGATCCTTTTTAAATTTTTATTTATTTTTATTATTTTTAAAAGATTTTATTTAAATTCAAGTTAGTTAACATATAATACATTATTAGTTTCAGGAGGAGAATTTAGTGATTCATCAGTGGCATACAACACCCAGTGCTCATTCCATCAATTACCCTCCTTAATGCCCATCATCCAGTTACCCCATCCCCCTACCCACCTCCCCTCCAGCAACCCTCAGGTTATTCCCTATGGTTAAGAGTCTCTTAATGTTTCCCTCCCTCTCTGTTTTTATCTTCCCTTCCCCAATGTTCATCTGTTTTGTTTCTTAAGTTCCACATGTGAGTGAAATCATATGGTATTTGTCTTTCTCTGATTTATTTTGCTCAGCATAATACCCTTCAGTTCCATCCACATTATTGCAAATGGAAAGATTTTTTTTTTTTAAGATTTTTTATTTTTATTTATTTGACAGACAGAGATCACAAGTAGGCCTCTCTAGGCAGGCAGAGAGAGAGAGGGAAGCAGGCTCCCTGCTGAGCAGAGAGCCCAATGCGGGGCTTGATCCCAGGACCCTGGGACCATGACCTGAGCTGAAGGCAGAGGCCCTAACCCACTGAGCCACCCAGGTGCCCCAGATTTCTTTCTTTTTGATGGCTGTGTGATATATATATATATGTGTGTGTGTGTGTGTGTGTGTGTATGTGTGTGTGTGTGTGTGTGTATCTTCTTTATATATATATTTATACATATATATTATATATTATTATATTATTATATATTATATTATTATATATTATATATAAATATATATTTATATTTATATTTATATTTATACAGCTTCTTTATTCATTGATCTGTCAGTGGACATCTGGGCTCTTTCCATAGTTTGGCTATTGCAGACATTGATGTTATAAACATTGGGGTGCAGGTGCCCCTTCAAATCATTATTTTTGTATCCTTTGTATAAATATCCAGTACTGTGATTGCTGGGTCATAGGGTAGCTCTATTTTCAACTTTTTGAGGAATCTCCGTACTGTTTTCCAGAGTGGCTGCACCAGTTAGCATTCCCACCAATGGTGTAAGAGGGTTCCCCATTCTCCACATCACTGCTAACATCTGTTATTTCCTGAGTGGTTAATTTTAGCCATTCTGACTGCTGTGAGGTGGTGTCTCACTGTGGTTTTGATTTGTATTTCCCTGATGCTTTGTGATGTTGAGCATTTTTTCACGTGTCTGTTGGTCATTTGTATGTCTTCTTTGGAGAAATGTCTGTTCATGTCTTCTGCCCATTTCTTGACTGGATTGTTTGTTTTTTTGGGGGGGTGTCGAGTTTGATAAGTTCTTTATAGATTTTTGGATACTAGCCCTTTATCTGATGTGCCATTTGCAGATATCTTCTTCCATTCTGTATGTTGCCTTTTAGTTTTATTGATTTTTTTTCCTTTGCTGTGCAGAAGTTTTTTATCTTGATGAAGTCCCAGTAGTTCATTTTTGCTTTTGTGTCCTTCTCACAGATCTTTAAACCCACTTGGGGTCTCTATCATCCTTTTCCATCAAGGGTCTTCGCTCAGGATGGGACGGTGGATGGGGTCCTTCTAGAAGGTCCGTCATCCCTTCTCTAATCCTCTCTTTCTGGTTCCTGCACTCATTCGTCCTAGCAATCTTTCTAAGACTACAAGGGTGAAAATGGAAAATGTGCTCTTCCTCACTGAGTGTTCTTCCAAAACTTTGTGATTGTGACTAGGCTTATGAAATTCAAGAGCCTACAAGATTTGATTTTTTAAATCATATGTTCTCTGGCATCCCTTTTCTGAGGCAAGAGAAGCAGAATGTCTTCCCAAAGGCATGCCGCCTGCAGAAGAAGGGCATGTATGTAGTAAGAAATACCGAGGGGGTGAACGTCCATCGCTTTCTCAGACCATTACCCACCACACCTGTACCAGACCCACATGGCAGAGGAGGGGGTGTCTGGGCTACACTCTGAGTTTTTTGATTGACTGGTGTCTGGAATCCTCTAGAAGTTGGTCCTTTATTCCTCTTTGCGTGACAGGGTGAATCGCCACAGCCAAGGCTCCTGCTCACAGGGCGCCACATTGAAGAAACGCCACTCCCTCTCTCTGTAATGAGTTTCTCGCTGTCTGCCGGCAGCCTGACCTGTCTTTTCCGTTCCCAGGTAGGTTTTGTGGCAATAAAGTCCCAGAGTCCCTCACCTCCACGGACAGCCGGCTCTGGGTGGAGTTCCGGAGCAGCAGCAGCATCTTGGGCAAGGGTTTCTTCGCGGTGTACGAAGGTTGGTTCATGATGAGAGAAACCCACAGGGGAGCTTTGGCTGTGCTCTGACCTTCCCATGCAGCCCCCATCCCTCTTGCACCCAGGCCTGCATGGCAGCTGCTAGAGCCCCGGGGGTCGGGGCACCCACCACAGGGTCTGGGCCGAGGCGTCCCCCCGGGGCCCCTTCCTCCACACGCTGGAAGCAGAGAGGGCAGCTGTGCCTCCTTCAGAACAGGTGTCATCATCTACCTGTCACCACCCCGCTGAACCCCATTTCAGTGCAGCTGGGGGGCCCATCCGGGGTAGCGAACCTGAGGACATGAAAGCAACCTCTGAATCTGTGCGGGCCCAAGCAAAGGACCCAACCACTCTGGGCCTCTGTTCAGAAAAGATCAGGATATTTACAACCGCATTTCTTGAAAGGGCCTCGGAGGCCACCATGGGGTTGAGTTGAGGAAACAAATAGGTCTGGGCTCTAGGCAGCTGCCACCAGGGCATTTCTGCTAAAGTTCATTCCACATATTGGGTAAATTGTAATTATGGAGAGGCCAAGGTTTTGTTTCTATAAATGAAATAACGTGTGTGTGCGTGTCTGTGTCAGTGGTCCCCTAGCCTCTACATTAGAATCCCTCGGGGAACTCAGACATCACTGTTACTTGGAGCTCCCCCAGACCTCCTTGCGTCAGAACTTCTAAGGATGCAGCCCCTGCTTCCACAGCTCAGACCATTTCCCAGGTGATCGTGATGCACAGCAAAGATGGGGAACCACTGCCTTACATGGTTATTTTCTCTATATGGAAAAGAATCCCGAGTTGCCAACAGATCAAATTGTGCCTTTCCGGAGGCTCAGTGCCCGTTAGGTGGAGATGAAAATGTTGCCACGTGGAGCCACCTAGTGGTGATCCATGTGGTCACTCATTTCCTTCCTAAGGTCTGACCAGGGACCCATTCCTCCTCTCCTGGCTCTCTTCCTAAAGCTACGTGTGGGGGAGACATTAACAAAGACGCTGGTCAGATTCAATCTCCCAACTACCCCGATGACTACAGACCTTCCAAGGAATGTGTTTGGAGGATTACGGTTTCAGAAGGGTTTCACGTGGGACTTACCTTCCAAGCTTTTGAGGTGAGTACCGCTCAGGTTTTCCCAAGGATGAAGTAACTGTCAACTTCTTCTAGACGCTCTCTGCTCCATAAAGATGGGTTTCCATTGAGTGGGTTGCAAACAAGAACCTGAGAGACCATTTCAAGCTCATGGACATTTGGCTTCAACATCTTTGCAAACTTCGAAATTGCATCCGCCTCTTTCCAACAGCCATCCAGGGGTGGGGGTGGGGGGTTATGAAGTTCTAGGAGCAGATCTCAGGAAGTTGAATAGAACCGGTCCTCCGTGTGTATCGTCTCTTAGTCCGCACAGTTTGGTTCTCCCTGGGCTTCCACAAGTAAGAGACAGCTTGGAGAGCCCAGGACACACTTGGGTCCCTCTGCCTCCTGATTAGATCTTTGAGAGTGTTGCTTAGGTTCCCTTCTCACATAAAAAAGCCTTAAAGCTGGGCGCCTGAGTGGCTCAGTGGGTTAAGCCGCTGCCTTCGGCTCAGGTCATGATCTCAGAGTCCTGGGATCGAGACCCGAATCGGGCTCTCTGCTCAGCAGGGAGCCTGCTTCCTCCTCTCTCTCTGCCTGCCTCTCTGCCTGCTTGTGATCTCTCTGTCAAATAAATAAATAAAATCTTTAAAAAAAAAAAAAAAAGCCTTAAAGCCAGACCATCCGTCACCTTCCACGTTGCCTCTGTTTCTCTGTTTAGATCGAAAGGCATGACAGCTGCGCCTACGACTACCTGGAGATCCGCGACGGCCCCACGGAGGAGAGCGCTCTGATTGGCCATTTTTGTGGCTATGAGAAGCCGGAAGATGTGAGATCGAGCTCCCACAGAATGTGGATGAAGTTTGTGTCCGACGGCTCTATCAATAAAGCGGGCTTTGCAGCCAATTTTTTCAAGGGTATGAATTAGCAGCTTGTTTCCGTTTTTAGTCACAGGAAGAGGTATTGCCCCCCTGGCTTAAGAATCACAAAACCCATATGGAACCTTAGCACAAACAAGGCTCCCTGCAGGGAGAAGGCAGTGACCCATTTTCAAGCTGCCTCTTATCGAGTTCACCACTGATTCATGAGCAGGCACGGCCTGGGCGGCTACAAGGCAGAAAGTTCTGTCACTGTGGCTGGAAACTAGATTTAATAAGTTTACCCCTAGTAAACCTCAGGGAAACTGAGTGTTGATAATAAATATTCATATAGTCACTCTTGTTAATTGAGCACCTACTGTGTGTCAGAAACTGCAAGGTGCTTGGTGGACATGATGTCACTTAATTCCCAAAATAACCCTTTGAGTTGGGTTTGGATCACGTTTGATTAGGATTGAGAAGGGTTGCTTGGGGGTCACTCACATCATTAAGTGGCAGGTCAAGAAGCCCAGTGCAGTCTGACTCCTGAGCCCAAACCCCTTCGGCAGTGTTGCCTTGCAGTCCCTGATGTAGGCCCGAGAGGCAGCCTCCCTCCTCAGCTGCTGACGTACCAGCCCCTGGTGTACAAACCTCCCCTCGAGTGGGGAGGAGAGTGAGGGGTTCAGGGAGCAAATTTCCATGTGGTCTTGGGGACCTGCTGTGTTGCAGAGTCTTGATGAAAGTGCACGGGAAGCACGGCGTGCCTGGTCCCTGCAGAAGGGGCTTCTCGGGACTCCTCTGTTGGGGGCAGGTCTTCCTTCCCTGCTCTCTGGGCCCTGGAAGCCCCTCAGACCACATTGTAAAAGGGGGGCCCAGGTATTCCCCAGCACACTGTGATCGGGTGCCTGGTGGCACACTAGCAGCCACTGAATAGTGTTATCTAAGCCACCTCTGAGCTCTGTGGCTCAGTAGCACCACTCACCTCTGGGAGGAAGCCTCTTTCCCCTCCTTCCCTCCTCTCCAGGAACTCTTGGCTGTGCCAGTCCAGAAATCCCGGTCCCTCTCTTACTCCCACTCTCCGCATCTGCCCCCTCTTTAGCCCTTTATCCCAGGTTCTACGTAAGTGCATGGGTGTCAGAGGAACCTATCTGGAGCCGTGTGGGCCTGAGCAGCTCTTGGTCCTTACTGAAGCTCCAGGTTTGCTCTCTGTGAAACAAGGGGAAGCAATCTGCCCATTTTACCTAACCCATTGTGAAGCCCCCCAAAATGATGGCTGCGGGGACACTTTCCAAGCTGAAAAGGGCCCCACAGATGTGTGGGGCATCTTCTTTCGTCTCGAGGCATCTGGGAGAGCGAAACCCAAGCAGAAACAGAACAAGAATCATAAGGCTGTGGATAACTGGAGGAAAAAATGTGGTCCCTTCCTTCCCAAGCAAAGAAGCCAGGCTGCAACAGGTCAGCTTGTGGTTGAGATGCCCGGAAAGTTAGTCTGTGCAACCCGCCCCACCCCCCGCCCCAGCCTAGCAGCAGGGGCCTAGTGACCTAGCAGCAGCGACGCTTGCTGGGTGGCCTGAAGCAAGTGACCCGAAGTCTCTGAACCCCAAATCGTCCGCTTCTAGAAATGACATACGAGGCTATTGTAGAGCTGTCAGGAGAAAAGGAAACCATGTAGGCAAATGCACATTGTCTAATGGTTAGTCCCAGGAACTGTCTTTGCTAAAGAAGGAGTCTTTGAGGTGGTTATTGTTACCTTTGGCAAAAAGGAAGTGACGATTTCTTCTTGTGGTCACCCTGTATCAGTTTCTTGTGGCTGCTCTAACAAGTTACCACCATCGTGGAGGCTTAGAACAACACAACTTTCTCGTCTTCCAGTTCTGGAGGTCAGATTTCCTTGCCTCTTCCTGCGTCTAGAGGAGGCCTCCGCATTTCTTGGCTCGGGTGCCCCTCCGTCTTCAAGCCAGGGCTGGCTGGTTGAGTCTGTCTCCTGCAGCGTCACACACCTGTTTCCACGGCTGCACCTCTCTCTCTCTCTGCCCCTGACTGTCCTCCTCCCTCTCTCAGTCATAAGGACCCGTGAGCTGACACTGGGCCCACCCCCAGGTCCCAGGATAATCTATTTCAAGATCCTTGATTTAATCAAATTTGTGAAGTCCTTTTTGCCAAGTAAGCTCACGGATTCACAGGTTCCGGGGACTAGAATGTGGACGGCTGCCGGAGGCCTGGTTTTGCTTAGCACGCGTCACGAATGATTAGAAGGATTTATTCTAATTCTGTCCCTCTCCTCTGATGTCCACCCTCCGCTCTGTCAAATTAGGTGTTGCGGAGTTAGTAATCCGGTGGCACCGACCCACCCACACCTCATTCCTGGTGCTGCTGCTAATCGGCGGTGCATGGTTTTGAGAGGACTGGCTAATGCTGGAGATAAGGGCAACCAGATTAAAAAAAAAAAAAAAAAAGGATGCCCCGTTAAATTTGAACTTAAAATGAAGAATGATCTTTTAGTATAAGCATGTCCCAAATATTGCACACGTGGCTAAGAAATGATAAGACACATTCATCTTAAATTCAAATGTAGTCAAGCCTGTTGGGTGTCTTTGTGGCAACCGTACCAGCGAGGCCACAGTCAGGCGCACGTCCCTCAGGGCAGCTACGCTGGCATGCAAGGCGCTGAGTCAGCTTCCTCTGGGTACCCATGAGACCCAGCTGCCTTTGCAGGTTGGAAGATCCCTCCTCCTCCCTCCGCCACAGTCAGCATTCATTCAGCGGTCGTCAAGCCATGCGTCAGGTGCTGCGGTCATTTTCCTTTCGGAGACTGGGTCGTACCCGCTCCATGCTCCACCGTGCTCCCAGTGCCTGGCCCACGCCGGGCTCAGTAGGTACTCCCTGCACCGGGAATGAATACATGAAAGAGTAAATGAGGCTCAGGTTCCTCACTTGTGGGTTGGGCTTCCTGCTGATTTCTCCGCCTCCTTTTCCGGGTTCCCAGGAGGAGGAATGAGGCGAGACCGCACTTTAGAGCAGTGCTGTCCCGCAGAAATAGGAGGCGTCACAAAGGTGATCCCCCGATGTCATTTCCAACTGTCTAGCAGCCACCCTTCCCCCTCCCCACCAAAAGAAACAGGTGGAATTATTTGAATGTATCTTATTTAACCCAATATATCAATTTTATGATAATTTAACATCACACACAAGACTGTCATTTTAATAGTAATTCATATACACAACCTTAGTGGCATATTTTATGGGCTTCTTCATTCTACGTCTTGGAAATCTGGTGCCTTTTTACACTGCCAGTGCACCTGAAATTGGACAAGCTGCATTGCGAGTGCTGGACAGCCACACGGGCTGAGGGCGATCACGTTGGTCAGTACAGGCCTCAGGACTGGACACAGCCAGCCTCCTCTGCCCAGTCTTTTTCCAGAAAAGCCATCGGTAGGCTGTCCTGGGAACACACAGTGCCCAGGGCGTGTGTCAGGACTTCTCCCATGAAAGAAACTGGAAGAGGAACCACAAAGTCCACGCAGAAGAGTTGGACCAAGCGAAAGAAAGTCTTGCCTTGGTGCCAGTTGGCAGGAGGCTCTGCCCGGAGCCCAGCTGGCTCATGGCACTGGCCACCGTGCCAGTTGGCCTCCTCACGCCCCTCCCGGTGCCAGATGGCAGTCTCTCTCAGAGCCCGCTGGCCTGGTAGCAGGCAGAGCTCGACTCTGCTTACTTTAGGAGATGGCGGCATTCGAGGGTTGGCCATTTTGGTCGCATGATTTCCACACTGACCCCCACACTCCTCTGTCCCAGTGCCAGCGGACCCCCATGGGGTGTTGACAAGGGGGACCGGCTTCCTTCAGGTGTTTCTTCAAAAGCTTAGGGATGTGTCCTGCCTTCTCATTCCTTAACTCTCTCTCTCTGCAAACAATTGTTGCCATCTTACCCGAGCCATCTCATTATCTAAACACGGAATGGTTCTTTTTTTTACTAATACCACTTGAAGAAGGCAGAGAAGACAGAGCTATGACGCGGTAAGACTGAGCCCTACCTTTCTGCTTTTTCTCCTACCCCTCACCATCTCCCAGATTTTTCTAGGAGGCTTGGCTTTGACCATTGTGGCCCAGAGCAAGCATGAATCTGTGGGCTTGGAACAGGTGTCGCTTCATCACAGTGTGGAGGTGATTCCAAGGATACCCAGGCTCCCACTGAGAGCAGGTCCCCTGGTACACTTCCACGCCATCCATCCAAGTTGAAGTAGGGTTGAAAATGGCCAAACATGCCACTGCTTTTGCTGGGGGAAGCTCAGATGTGACTCTACAGCTTTCGCCCACCTTCCTGGGGCAAACAAACATCCTACCCTTCTAGTTCCCTGGAGGAACTATATTCCCATTGCCTTAGTCCCAAAACCAATCTACCATCCTCTCTCCCCGCACATGGGTTAAGATGGCCCCTGGACACTTGTTCATCTGTGGTCTTCCCTTTCTTACCTATGACAATCGTGTGTCCTTCCCATAGCCATATGGCCTTCTGGCATCAGAGTCTCCCTCTGGGCCCTGACTTGATCCGTGTTTATCTTGGTGTATTTTGATGGGCTTTTCCCATCATCCTTTTCTACCCTCCCCCTGCACCCACCTGCCAGTTTCTTCACTCTGCTGTGCTGCCTTTCTGCCCATCTCTTTTTTTTCTCCACTGGCCCATCTTTGACACACTGTCCTTCTTTCTGTTTCTGCCTTGTCCCTCTCCCCTCCTCAGGCCTGTACTATTCTGCTCTCACCTGATTCAGGTATGCCCAGGTAACCCTATCCCTTTCACTGCCCTCATCATTGTGTCTCTCCACCCACCGGGATTTTGAAAGCAGCCCCACTGTTTTCTGTAGTGAGATCTGTTGTGTACTGGATGTCATTTTCAGCTCCGACCATGCTAAAAGCAGATACTATTCTAATTTTAAAGCAGGAAGAAGGCTCAGAGAGATTAAATCATCCAATCTGTTGGGGGCATGATCCAGTATGGATCCAACCGAGGTCTGTCTGGCTCACCCTATTGATTCTCCCTCCTCCTATTCTTTCTAGCAAATGCCAAAGAAAGCACTTTGCCTCTTGTAAAGCAATAAGTAATCGGAGGATTGTTACTATTTTAGCATACTTCATATTTACATTTATTTGAGGCCATGGACAAGTTCAACCCCCTGCCTAGAGCATGTCTCCTACACTCAGTTCCCCTACTGGCCAGTTCATTTAAGCTTTGGCTGAGCCCAACAACACATCACTCTTAGAATCACCCAAGTTTACTGCCCACTGTGTGTCACGATGGGACATTCACAGGCCGTTCTTTACCCAGTGAAGAGTGAGTAGGTAGACGAGTGTGTTGTGCCCCGTAGATGAGGAAGGCTGGAAGGAAATGGGTCTGTTTGAGTGAGGAAAGAGCAGTGCAGAGGGAACCAGCCTGGTTGCAGGGTTTGCTTGTGCTGCAGGACCAGTGGGGTGGACATTGCAAGGGGCCAGAATTTTGACAATTCACATTTCAAAGGATGAGAAATACTTTTGGAAAGCAGGGAGAGTCCTAGCTCTCAGTGATTTCAAGCAGGGTCTGCAAAGCCATCCATAAGAAATATTAATAAAAGGGTCATGGCATAAGGGTAGGACTGGGGGGGTCTTTCCTGGACTTCACCAACTCTAAGATGTCCTGATTTCTCTCATTTTATGTGTAATGTGGGCTTTTGAAGATTTTGTGGCCAACCCTGTGCTCGCTGTATTCCTTCTGTGCTGTTAGGAACCAATGCCACCCCTTCCCTTTCTTCCTCCCACATCGGGCTTTTTCGGTTTTGTCTTATTTTGGAAGATACCTCAGGGTTTTGTTGTCCCTTTGCTCCGCTCTCTGGCTTGGTGAGGCCACAGTGTCTCCTCTTAGGGGTAGATGCACCCAAGCTTGGCAACTGAAAATGATTAGTTTCTCCTTTTATTTCTGATCCTCTTCTTGGAGATGCCCATGGCCTGGATTTTTCTTTCCTCCAGGGATGCACGGACTGACATTTCTGGGCAGATTCTCCAGTGACCCGGGTTCCTTCTCCGGACGACTCTCCTGGCATCCCACCTGCTGTTTTCAATTGCCCCCCAACATATCACTACCTACTTGTCAGTGCTGAATCCCGTCCAAGTCCCCTGCTAACTCAGTCTCACTGTGGCCCCTTACTGTACTTTCTCCTGGGAGTTCTGGCTAACCTAAGAGCTCAGCATTTTCTGTAACCTTGAAGTTCTCCCTGAGCACACTGTTTCAGATTATTTCTAAAATACTAAATCACAAGTTCTGGTTCTATCTCTAGAAAATACTTCTACATCTTCATCTAGAAATGTGCCCCTTTGTTCTTACCCTTCGCTTAATGTCTCTACGAAATTCCATATTTGGGGAAAATCCCAGTTCCATGGCATTAAAACTGATGACGTTTTTGGTGTGGGATTTTTTAAAAATCACACTGTATTCCCTGACTGAACCCTTCAAAGAACAAAATCATCCAGGCCTGATCTCCTCCAGAGGGGCCCTGCTTCTGGCTAACAAGTTACTCTTCTGTTCTCAAGACTTCTGTGTTGGCTAGAGCTGCTTCTGGTTTCTGAGACATTGACGTGAGGCTCCTGGGGAGGGGGTCACCAAAAGCTGTTGTTGTTCTCAGAGGACATTTTCCGGGGACCCTGCGATGGGGAATGGGATGGGGAGCAGACCAGGCGGCTTGGTGACGATCTAGTCGGGTCCCCTTCCTCTCCAACAGAAGTGGACGAGTGTTCCTGGCCAGATCACGGCGGGTGTGAGCAGGGCTGTGTGAACACTCTGGGCAGCTACAAGTGCTCCTGTGATCCTGGCTACGAGCTGGCTGCCGACAAGAAGACCTGTGAAGGTTGGTGTTGGACCTGCGTGGCTAGAATGGGAAGGGGTCAGGAACAAGTCTCAGGAGACGTGGGGAGGTGAGGGGGCTGTGGGCTGGGGGCAAGCTGATGGGATCCATGGTGGGGGATGCCCCTGGCTCTTGGAAGGAAGAACAACCCCATCGGGTCACCAATGTGAGAGGGCTGCCCAGATTATAAGAATTCCACCCCAGACACGGCAGCCGGAGCCACAGTCTAGTTTCTGCGGCCGTGAAACATTCACACGATTATTCAGATAAAAAATAAAAGCAAAAGGAAAACTGCAGGCACTTTCAAGGGATGCAACTAATAGCCCATTTCACTCATTCCGTCTCTACGGGGATGGTATCCATCTCCCTTGCCCACCGGCGTGACGCTGCTTGCTCACAGAAGCAGGTGAGGTGCGTAGCTTCCTGCAAACATTCCTCAGTCACCTTTGGTCCAAGTCACTTGGTCCCCATCTCTGCCACTGAGTGACCGGTAAGCACAGAAGCATGGTCATCCTTTCACAAAGTGGCAAAGACTTGTCCTCAGCGTCATCCCTCCAGATCCTCCGTGGAAACAGACTAGAGGGAAAGATGCTGGATTAATCAGTTCAGGTTATCAAACTTTTTTTTTAATTTTATTTTTATTAAAGAACAGCAGGGCTCATCGCTGCTTGGGGGAAATCGCAGTCGCTTGGAACTAAAACCAAATGAATTTTCCTCTTGTTTCTCCCGTGCAGTGGCCTGTGGTGGTTTTATTACCAAGCTGAACGGGACCATCACCAGCCCGGGGTGGCCGAAGGAGTACCCCACCAACAAGAACTGCGTCTGGCAGGTGGTGGCCCCTGCCCAGTACAGGATCTCCCTTCAGTTTGAAGTGTTTGAGCTGGAAGGCAATGACGTATGCTCCTGCGCTCTAGCTGACTGTGTCGGGCGGTGGCTCGGGGCTGCAAAGCCGTGAGGGGCTCGGCGGGCAGGGAGGTTGCTTCCTACAGTCGGGGGCTGAATCCAAGGAGAAGCAGGACCAGAGCAAAGGAGGCAGGCGTTGGGGATGGGAGGTGGTCATGACAAGTATGTCCCCTCAAGGTTGGAGTCTGCGGGTTAGTGTTCAGCTGAGGGGAACAGCCGGGATGAGATGCAGCTGGGGACCGGGATAGTAGGAATGGCCTCTCCCCTCCCTTGGGCAGTGGTTGTGGGATTAGCAAGTCAGCCAAGGCCCAGGTAGAGCCCCCCCACCCCCAGAGTGCTCGGCGTGAGTGCCCCATGTCTACACCTTGGGCCAGAGGGATCCCAGTAGGAGTTGACAGGATGCTCCCCCGGACTGGCGGAGGGTGTGGCTGTCAGGAAGGGGTCCTGTAGGGAGTCTGGGCTGGAGCCATGGGAGTACCGGAGGGCTCCCTACCACGCTGTCTTGTAGGTCTGCAAGTATGACTTTGTGGAGGTCCGCAGCGGCCTGTCCCCTGATGCCAGGCTGCACGGCAAGTTCTGTGGCTCTGAGATGCCGGAGGTCATCACCTCCCAGAGCAACAACATGCGTGTGGAGTTCAAGTCAGACAACACAGTCTCCAAGCGCGGCTTCAGAGCCCACTTCTTCTCAGGTGTGCGGGTCTGGAGGCGAGGTCACGGGCTGCAGGGGACAGGTCTGGGCAGGCTCTCAGCCTCTGGGGCACCCACCTACTCCTCTCAGCACAGTCCTTCCTGGCCTCTAACTAGCTTGTGGTCCCTGTGCTTAAGTGCTGGGTGGGCTTCACCTCCTTATTCTTTAAGAAGTCTTTGTTGTCCTCATGAAACTAAAGCACACAGTGTTCGGTGACACATTATCACCAGGTATGGCGAGGGCGGGGAGACGCCAGTGAGCCCCGGAGTGATCCCAGTGTCGAGGGCTGGGGAGGGAGGCCTGTGCTTGGTTGTCGCCAGAAGGAGCTGGCTTGAGCTACAAAAACCGCAGTGACAACAACAGCTAGGACTTGAGCTGGGACAGTAGAGCAAATATAAGCTAATGCTTACTCTGAGCTGGACTCCGTTTTAAGCCCCCATACCAATTCAGTTCCTCCTCCCAACAGCCCTATGAGGTGAGGACACATACTGACTCCATTTTACAGGTGAGGCAACTGAGGCACAGAAGTCAAGAACGACCCAAGGGCACAAGACCTGGGAGCGGTGGAGCAGGACCGGTGTTGGGCCGTCTTGCCTGGGGCCCACATGCTTCCCTCCTCCACAGGCCAGAGGGGGCATGGGGTCAGGGAGAAGGAGCCCAGGCTTCCGGGTCACGCAGGCTGCTCAATCATTGAGTGGCCCTGAGCACTTTAGTGTCCTCAGCCTCAGTCTCCTTATCTGTAAAATGGGGACAGAGTCACCTGGCTCCTCAGGTTGTATGAGAACAGACTTAGATGTTATATGAAACTGCTTCGGGGAGTGCCCATCTCATAAATATTCAATTCACAGCAGTTACTTGTATTATTGTTCCTAGGACTATTCTTAATATTAGCCTCCCCTTTAAGGAGCTCCTTGTCAGGGCAGGCAGCAGGATTAAAGGACATAGAGGTTTGTTCAAGTGTTTTAGGATACGGGGAATTCAGCACACAGCAGGACCAAGGACCACCTACCAGATGCTGCCCCCGCCCACCCCTGGGCAATTGGGGAGCCTCCCTGGTGGAGGCTACCTTTGAGTGGAGCTCCAAGGTACGAGGGGATTGCCCTGAGAGCCTGTCGCTCTCCACAGACAAGGACGAGTGTGCCAAGGACAACGGCGGGTGCCAGCACGAGTGTGTCAACACGTCTGGGAGCTACCTGTGCCGCTGCAGGAATGGGTACCGGCTCCATGAGAACGGGCACGACTGCAAGGAAGGTGAGGCCGCACCGCACCTGGGAGGCCAGGCTGACCTTGGCCTCCAGAGAGTACGTGTGTGAGAGTGTGAGCGAGGGGTCCTTCTCTGCTTTCCCTCCTCCCAAAGCGTGGTTTTCCCCAGGGCAGCTCCCTCCTTCCGCAGGCTTCGGTGCCCTCAGGCACCCTCCTGGGGTTAATGTTACAAAGCGGGTACACCCCCAGGCTCCAGAATCAGACTACCTAGGGTTAAATCCTGACTCTGCTACTTACCGGCTGTGTGACCTTGGGCAGGTTCTTTAACCTCTCTGAGCTTCCATTTCTTCTGTTTAAAAGGGACTAAACAGACCCTCTTCTTAAAGGTGTGTGAGGAGTAGATGAAAGCATGCCTACAAAGAATTTCAGACAACTTGGGCACCTATAGAGACCCTGACATGTCAATAAATATCAACCATCTATTTCATTATATTTGTTCTCATACACAGCTCTAATAGTAAAATAGAATTCTAAAAAGATTGCTTCCTGTCTCATTTACCACTGGGAGTTCAAGGCCAGATGCCTTTGAATGTCCAGTCATTCTGGAAAGAGCCTCCCTCTGTTCTCACCTTACCTTGTGAAGGGAGTTTGAGCATCTCTGATAAGCACACAGGCCTCTAAGGTCTTGGCCCCAGTATAGTGCCCTGCAGAGGAGGAGGTTGGGAGGGAAGTAGTAAAGACTTCAGGCCCCCCGATCTGGGATAAGCCTTTCCAAGGTAGGAGATCTGATAGGGGTGCACAACATACGGTCAGGCCAGCCTGGGGTGTTACAGAATGAGCTGAGACAGCTTCAGAAGCAGGGTGCAGCCACCCTCCAACCCCAGCCCTGTGACATAGACATGGGTGGTCGTGGGTTGGTATAAGGCTTGCCCCCTGTGGCGTGGGGGAGGCCAGGAGGGACTAAGGTCCCGCCATCCAAACACTGGCTGCCTTCCTATGGGCTCCTCCAGGAGTGGGACAGGGGTATAGCAGCAAATGTCCCAGACGCTGAGCCCCTGCCCCTGTTGGCATTTGTCCTCTGTGTAGCTGCAGGGCCGAGGCAGCGATGAGCAGGAACCTCCCTTCAGCTGCTGCCTACCCCCTCCCCTTCCTCCTCCCCCTGACCAACCCTCCACTGCCCCCGCTGGCGCTGGCCCTGGCGCTGGCACCTCATCCTGCAGCCGCAGGGCAGCGTTGGGATGTGGTGAAGGTGATGGGGCTGATGAGGCCCTAAGCTCCCTCTGTTTCCTGTCCTTTATACCAAAGGCGGGCCCGAGTTCAAGTCCCATTCCCACCCCTTACCAGCGAGTCACTCTCCATCTCTAAAGTTATTTTCTCATTTGCAAAGTGTTAAGGAGCAGATAAGGGAATGCATTCAAAATGCTTAGCGTCGTGCCCAGCACACCTTCTAGCGGTTGACCGAGACACTGCACACTGAGCAAGTCATGGGAACCCTCTTTGCTAACAGCACCATAGCCAAGGCAACATCTCTGGCCTTCAAACGAAGCTGCTTCAAAAATCTACAACAAATATACGTGGGAGGAAGGCCTCTGTTGGCACTTGCTAAGCCTTTTACATGCATTGTCTCATTTAGTCCACATATCCCCCTACGACGTGGGTACCCCTTTTACAAATAAGCACACCGAGACTTAGGTAAGTGCCCAAGTCCCACGGCTTGCAGGCGATGCACCCAAGTCCATTTGACCCCAGTGCCTGTGGTCTCAACCACTACCTACCCTCTTTCCAAGGATAACCATGACATGAATAGGAATAGTGGGGAAAACGGGCCACTGGAGCGCCTCCAGGAAGGCAGCAAATCCAAATAAACTCTCTAGCCAGAGGACACTTGACTCAGGCTGACCCCTGCCCCCACATTTGATAATGACCCCATCACGAATGAAAGACGGAGGCTCCCCCCGGAGGGCCTCTGGGGCTGCCCACCAGTGACCTGCTTCTCTCTGCATGTGTCTCCGCACCCCCTCCAGCTGGCTGTGCCCACAGGATCAGCAGTGCGGAGGGGACCCTGGCAAGCCCCAACTGGCCCGACAAGTACCCCAGCCGGAGGGAGTGTACCTGGAACATCTCTTCCACCGCGGGCCACCGTGTGAAACTTGTGAGTCATTTTCATAGTTGACGGGCAACACGGACTTTGGTTTCAGACCCACGGGGGGTGGGGGTGGAGGGGGAGAGGTAGGGTTGCATCTCTGCTCTGCCTCTTCCGGGCTCTGAAACTTGAGAAAGTTGAAATTCAACCCTTCCAGGACTTGGTTTCATTATCTGGAAAATGGTGTTGCTGATGAAGCCTTCCTCGTGGGGCCGCTGCACAGCGTTCAGGGGGGAGGGGGGCAAGGAAATCTCTCTAAATAGCACCTATTCGAAGTGGTACTGGTTGGAGGGGGCGTTCCCTGCACAGATTGAAAGAGCTGACGTTCAGTTGTTTCCAGCTGTAATTTTTTTTTTTTAAGATTTTTATTTATTTATTTGGCAGACAGAGATCACAAGTAGGTAGAGAGGGAGGCGGGGGGGGGGGGGGGAGCAGGCTCCCTGCTGAGCAGAGAGCCCGACGCGGGGCTCGATCCCAGGACCCCAGGACCATGACCTGAGCCGAAGGCAGAGGCTTTAACCCACTGAGCCACCCAGGCACCCCTCCAGCTGTAATTTTTGACGGAACAATACATTCTCAAGGTTAAAAAAAAGTAAACAGTACAGAACATTGGAAAGTGGAACTCAAAATCTTCTAGACCCCCCATGCCCACTTCAGAAATGAACTCTCTGAACTTTTTTGGTAAATTCTACCAGACATTTCCTAGGCAAATACAATAATTATGTACAAGCATGGGAAAAATATATATCCTTTTTCTTGCCCAGACTTCTTGAATGGACTCTTATCATCCATCTTCCTCTATAACTTACATTTTTAAAAAATCAACAATGGGAGGTTAGGTTACTCATACGTATTCTCTCTTGAATTAAAAAATTAAAGTCTCTCGTGCATACCATTGTCGGTGCGCACACTGTGCTCGGTTATTTCAGAGGAGAACTGAGTCTCTGGTCCAAGTCTCGTTTCTCAGCCCCCAGAGGCTCCGGATCCTGGAGTATAAAGCAAACCCTCTCGCCAGCCAGAGGAGGTCAACCCTAGACAGACGGTTTCTAACTGGTTCTTCTGACTCTGGCGATTTGCAAGCTCTCCAGAAAGCATATGGATGTTCCTCTGAAGTATGGGCCAAAAATGCAGGGAGAATGGAAGGGAACAGAGGAGAACGTGATAATAAGCAGACGATGGCCAGGGGACTTGCCAGGGTGTTTACTGGCGGGTGAGGGCGGTGCGGAGGACAGGTGGGTCAATGGGCGCCCACAATAGAGCGCTGGTGCTGGGGTCTGTCTGTGCCAGGCCCTGGGCAGCGAGCGGTGGCGAAGGCGGAGCCCGTGACCACAGTGTGCTCACAGCAGGCACCTCATATGCACGGCTGCCCATGTGGGAAGTGCTGTCGGTGGCTTTCCTGGGTGTGAGAACCGCTTTGAATCTGGGGGGTTGGGGAACCCCCACAGAGTGCGCTGGTGTCGTGCGCCCCCCAACCTGCCCTCTGCTGGAGAAGGTTCGCAATGGCAACATACAGCTCCGGCTTCGGCGGGGGAATGGCGCCCCCTGGAGGTGGGAACGCGCAGCCTGTGCAGTGGGAAACAGGGCTTCTGTCCCAGCGCCTCAAGGTTTTTGTAGCTGCCCAACGTCTTCCCCTTCTTTACAGTGCTAAGGAACTAAGACAATTGATCACTGGGGCCAGAGTTAGGCCAAATTTATATGACGTTCATACGTATATGTGCTAGTTTTTTTAAAAAAAACTTCCTTGGGAAGTGCATGGTGGATATCTTGATCATGTTCTTTTGCTACCAGAATATGTGAATTGAATACTTCCCAAAAAGCTGGTGTTTCACTGTAAGGGGGGGGCAGCAACAGGGTGTCCCATGGGTGTCCCTCCCATTGCATCACCCACCCTGATGCTGCTGGTCTCCCCTCCTGCTTCTGCCCACTGTGTCTATACCACCCCCAATCCCAGCTCCCCTTCTATAAGGTGTGAAGAGCTTTGCCTGTTTCTACTGTTTGTCATTCCTGTGAAAGCCCACACTGCTAATGATCCCTCTCTACCAACAGCCCTGTCCTGTCTCTCCAGCAACTCTTTTATGAATTCAGACTCCCCTCACCCCCCACTAATGTCTTCTCTTCCTGCTCTGTCCTTTGGTTCAAGCCTTCGTCTGACCCTGTCACCTCTCACTTGTCCCATCCTCCTGGCAGCTGTGGGCAGGCCATCAGTCATTCAGCTGCCCGATCCCTAAGAAGCTCTGCATTTGGAGTTGTGAAGTTTGGTGTATGGCCTAGAATGGAGGGGCTCCCCTGGCCAGCTTTGGGGGACAGGGAGGAGGTGGGCAATATAGCCTGGTGAAGGTTAGAATTGTGGGCTGGAATCAGGCTGGCTGGGGACTAAGTCCAGTTCCTGCCTCCTCTAGCTTGGAGCAATACTCTTGGGCAAGATATTTCTCTAAGACTCAGTTTTCCCCTTCTGCACGTTGGGTCTAATACTAACTCTCCCTCTTAGTCCCAGAATTAAGTGAGAAAATGCTCATGAATATTTGGCACAGGAAAAACTCCTCAAATGCCAGCCACTATGAGGATATAGACTAGGAACAGTGTACATTTCATACAGCCTTGTTCCATCATTTGTACTGAAGGATTGCACAGCACAGCACAAAGGTGGAGGGCGGAGACTCTGCAGCTGGACCTCCAGCCCTACCAGTGGGTGACCTTGGGCAAGTCACCTGACTGCTCTGACCTCAGTTTCCTCATCTGTAAAGTGGGGATGATAGAGGTAGACACAGCACAGGGATGTGAGGATGATATGGTTATATTTGTAAAGCACTTTAAACAGCTCCTGACCCAGAGGGAGTACCTGATCTTTGCTGCTGTCCCCATTAAGTGAGAAGGATCCTTGTGATGGGACAGAGAAGCCCGGCCATCTCAGCTGCGAAGTGCTCAAGCAGCAGTAGCTCCTGTGATTACCTCATAGGGTTTTTGGGGAACCAGAAGAGAGTGTCCCATGCACCCCGTCCTCTCCCAGCCCCTGGTGAGGTGGCCCTTGCCCTGGCTGAGCGCCAGGCTCCTGCTTCCCTTCTGCTCTTCCATCCCCAGACATTTAACGAGTTTGAGATCGAGCAGCACCAAGAATGTGCTTATGACCACCTGGAGCTGTACGACGGGCCTGACAGCCGGGCCCCCGTCCTTGGCCGCTTCTGCGGCAGCAAGAAACCGGACCCTGTGGTGGCTTCAGGCAGCAGCCTGTTTCTCAGGTTCTATTCAGATGCGTCTGTGCAGAGGAAAGGCTTCCAGGCGACTCACAGCACAGGTACAGCCCGCTTAGGCCCACGGGCTAGGCCTAGATGGCCACCGATGCAGGGAGACAAACACCTTTCCTGCTGATGCTAGGGGGTGGGAGGTGCGCCGTCACATGTCCCTGTAACAGTGAAACTGTAGGGGGAAGAGTTGTTTTCTTTGAATGTCCTTAATCAACATTTAAAGTGGGCAACCCTTTGTTGGGGCACACTTCTTTCCTCTCGCCCTCCCGCCCTCCCTCCCATCCTCTTTCCAAAACATATTTGTAAGCTTGCTGGTCCCTGAAATCCCAAAGTCTGGGAGCTGAGGGGCAGAGAGCAGCCCCTGTCATCTCCTAAGTTTTGGAAAATGGAAAATGTTTCTACTACCCATTATTTTCCTTCCACTTAACATGTCACATCTCAGGGACTCGAAATTTCCCAAAGACAACTCAGACCTGGAGGCAATTCTTAGCAAGAGCATGTGGGGTTGAGAGTCGGCAGTCAGGCAGGACTGGACCACACAGAAGCCACACCATGGGGAGCTCGAACCCTTGGAGGAGTGGAGCACATTGAGGACAGGGAGTGGAGGAACTTGCCTTCAGAATTTCTGCCACTTTCTAATTGGTGCTCACTCTCCTTTATCCGTTTCTTTTATGTGGCCTCTAGTGGCCTAGACAAGATAGTGTGGGACCCAGGCCAACCAGAGTTTATAGTCTTAGTTATAGCCAGCATTGCAGAATACAAGCCCAAAGTGTGAGGCTCACCTCACTCGTGACACCCCCAGGAGCCTCAAAGTCAGTCTATTCTCACCACTGTCAGATGCTGGAGCAAATTAATGTCTAATCTGAGGTTTCTGGATTTGAGAGTGACTGGTGGTTCTGATGTGCTTTGGGTGCCCTCTGTTGGCAGCAGTTAAAATTACAGTAAGCCGCTGGGGTCAAGATCCCCCTGGTGCTTCTAGAACTTCCAGGTAATTAGGTGGTAGAGATCCAACCAGCCAGTTTTTTTCAGTAGCTTGCTCAGGAATTCCCCAGAGGCCTTATGTGACCCAATCCAGCAACATAGGACCTTGGCTGCGAAGGGCCAATTTGGACCCCGCCCCCCAACACCCCACCCAGCAAGCCCTAAAACTCAGACCTATCGGCCTCTGTTTACGCCTCTGTAAAATGGGATGAGGAAACCTGCCAGACTTTCCTACAGGGCACACGCAAGGTCCCCTAGAGAAAGCGGGCTAGCATCAGGGTTGAAGAGAGAAGGCCCGGGCCGGGAAGCGGGCGGGGGTGGCCCACGGGTCTCTGTGCCAAGGGGACGGGGCGGCTGTCTCTCTGCTCCAGAGTGCGGGGGCAGGCTGAAGGCCGAAGTGCAGACCAAAGAGCTGTATTCCCACGCCCAGTTTGGGGACAACAACTACCCGAGCCATGCCCGCTGCGACTGGGTGATCGTGGCGGAGGACGGCTATGGCGTCGAGCTGATCTTCCAGACCTTTGAGGTGGAGGAGGAGGCCGACTGTGGGTACGACTACATGGAGGCCTATGACGGCTACGACAGCACCGCGCCCAGGCTCGGCCGCTTCTGCGGCTCTGGGGTGAGTGCACAGGGTGCCTGAGACACCCCGGGTGCGAGACCGGGGTGGGGGGGGGGCAGGGGGCGGCCCCTGCTGCTGGAGCGAATTGGGGAAGGGGAAAGGGGTCCAGAGAGAAGGTGGGGAGTAACCTGGGAGCCCATCAGGAGGGTCCCTGACTGATGCAGGCCCTGTCAGAGCGCCTTCCTTGAGGTTTTTCCTCCCATGTTTGCAAAGGGCTCCCTATCCTCCCCCACCTCCATTTTGATTGGGCTTTGAGGCTTTTAAACTTGTTTTAAGTCATGCTTTTGTATATCTCATGTCTTCACAAGTCTCTCCCCAGGCAATCCAAATGCCTGAGGGAATGATGAGTCCTACTGGAAACACACACTTGGGCTCCGGGTCCTCATCATTTTTCTCATTGTCACCTCTCTCCTCAGCCCCCTACCCCCGACAGGGCAGTCCTGGGTTGGTCACTGTTTCCCTGCACCTCACTTAGAAGCTGGCACCTGGGGCAAGTGTGTGAACCGGCTGGTATGGGGTCCCGGTCAGGCTCTGCCTGAGCCACAGGGGGCGCCGCTCCCACTGGGCCCCTGTCCTCTCCTTGTCTTGGCCTCCGGGGCTGTTTGCACAAGCTTCTCTGCTGTCAGCTGAATTTACATCAGCTCATTTTGGAGTCAAGAGTGCCTCTCGTGCTGATCCAAACCTCAAAATGGCGTTTATATAGGTCTCTGAATAATTTCCCATCATCTTCCCTCGCCTTCCTGAAAAGAAAGGATGATAAAGTGTGACCTGACCAACGCCATGCCTTTGATAAAGTCTTTCAAAGACTGTGGGGCCTACGTGCAGAAGAAAACTTTGGAGAGTCCCAACCAGTGAGTTGTGTGGGAAGCCCATTTAGGTCCCACTGCGCCCTGGAAGACAGCAGCCTCAGAGCCTGGCTCCCCTTCGTTGAGCCCTTGGTGACACCTCTGTGACAAATACAGAGGCTCCGTGCCGTATTTCACTCCTGGACAGGTTCTGGGCCGCAAGCATGGGCTTTGGTGTTTGGTCTGCTGGGAGATCTATCCCAGGAGTGACCTCACGGTCAGAAAGACCTGAGCTGGGGTCCTGATTAGCTGTGTGATCTCGAGTTTCAGTTTTCATAAGTGTAAAATGGAGATAACACCCCCCTGGTCAGGTTTTTATGAGGTAAGATCTGAAAGCGGTCGGAATAGTCCCCAGCCCATCTGTGCCCTTCATAACCCATAGAGTCCATATAAGCTGTGGGTCTAGGACTGTCTTTGAAATCATAGGGCCTGGGGAGCTCTTCTCTGGAGCAGAAAAGGCAATGTTTTCCTTTGAAAAGGAGCTTGTGTCAGTGCCTTTCAGAGTCTCTGGTACCTGGGATGATGCCCTGTGGCAGCACAGACCTGCCTGTGTTCTCATGTAACCTCTGTCTCATCCTCCGTATTTAAAACTCCAGCCACAGCCAACTGACCTGATGTCCCCCTGGTTCTCTTCTGCCCTCTCCTCAGCCACTGGAAGAGATCTACTCTGCAGGAGATTCTCTGATGATTCAGTTCCACACAGATGACACCATCAACAAGAAAGGCTTTCATGCCCGATACACTAGCACCAAGTTCCAGGATGCCCTGCACATGAAGAAATGACGTCAATGTTCATGAAAGACGGGAACTGAGAATGTGTTTTATGACAATAGCACCTTGTGAATCTGCCCTAAACCAATGTAGAGTTGTGTTTTTGTTTTTGTTTTTGTTTCTTGTTTTCTTCTCAAACAAGAACTCAAAATCTAGTCTTGGAAGTATGTATCTGGTAAGGTTCAGCCAAGAAGAAGGAGGGAAGATGTTTCTTTGGGGTTATAATGTTATCAATCATGGACTTTGAGAGAAGATTAAGGTTTTGAAATCACCTGCCACTCAAGCTATGCCTGGTCATACTCATTCTCCTGTCCCTTTCTCCTGTGGGGCAAGATGCCTGCCCTTGCGTTGGTCACGCCTCTATTTCTGGACATGCTTTGCCAGGTGCCAGGCAATGTGACTGTGTCCTGGAGACTCAGGCTGTCTTCTGTCCACACTGAGCAGTGAGGATAAATGCTGGGCCATGGCTGATTTGTGACTCACAGCTTTGGCTGGAGACTTTCACTTTCTGTCTGCCAGGGACATGTCAACCAGGAAACCTGAGAATACGGATCTCAGGCCTGGAAAAGAACTTGAGGGAGGCAGTGCGCAGAGGGAGCTGGAGTGTGATCGTCACTTTCACCACACTGGTAGACCTCAAGCCTTCCCTCTGGGTCATTGGCTCTCCTTGCCATTTCGGGCTTCCTCCTTGGGAGGCTAAAGCAGCCACTGTGAACTCTAACAACATATCTGCTGGTGAGACTCCCCAGTGTGCTGAGAAGAAAACATCCTGGCTTCTCCTGACACCCCTCCTGGCTGACTTCAGAAGACCGCCACCTCTGCTTGGGATTCCATGGACTTGGAAGACCATTTCCTCCTCCAGCGTTGGAGACACTTGCTGTGGTTGACCTTGACTTCTAGACAACTGATTCAAACTGCATTTGCAAGATGTGCAAAGACAGCCCATGAGGGACGAGTTCAGGTCCCCGTGGGGCGAACACTGTTGAAAACGGAATTGTAAGTCATGTAGGACTCATGCATCATCTGTGGGAACAGTCAACCTGAGACTAACTTCCTGTCACCAGTCAGGCTGCGGACTGCGTTGGTAACTTCGCTCAGGCCAACTGGTACTCGACCCCCAGCTTGCAATCAGAATTCACCACACTTGGCACTTGTTCTAGAGGAAGTGTAGAGCATGTTGTTTACATAATTTTAGAACCTCCACATGTACTTTTAAACAGTGAGGTAGTTTTGAATGGCATTTCATTAAGGCATCTATGGGCATTATGAGCTAAAAGCTGTGGTATGTTAGCTTTAAAAGAGTATTTATGTTGGAATAATTTTTAAATAATGTTTACATAACTCTAAGTCCTGTGGGGTTGGTATTGAGCACAGGACAGCACACGAGAGTGTTTCCCGTGTGAGATCTGAGATAGCTCCCAAGCACCAGAATTCCTCTGGGATGATACGACGTCATTGTAAACAAAGTATTTGTGAAAGCTTAAAAGTTATATTTTTTGAAGATCAGAATGTGCCCTCAGAGGACTCTGTCTAATTAAAATGATGGCTGGGAGTAAAACAAAGGATAATAGAAAGGTAGAAGAAATGCATGGAAATATTTTTTTCCTTAAAACAGAGAAAAATTCAAAGTATTATTATTAATAATAATATATGTGTGTATATATGTATGTATGTAAAGTACCAGCTGTCAGAGCCTTAATCGACGCAGTGTGACCAGTGCCGACCCGCTGACCGTAGCTTCACCGTGCGGGCCCTCCTGGAGCAGCCCTGCGTTTTATGCATTGCGTTCCCCAGTCCCTCTCTGGGCCCTGGATGGAGATTCAGTCCGTGTTCTCACATCCAGACACCTCCCAGGCCCTGCCCCAGGGGCACTCGGGCTCAGCCGCGGGAGCCCCTTGCCTTGTGGTCCAACCTGCCCTCTAAGGTGGATCCCAGCTCTCAGAGTATTGTATTTTCTGAGGTTTTACTTTGTCTCATCATATCTGCCCACATTGAAGCTGAAACCAGAATACATAAGGTGGCTACGAGAGGTCTTGCTCCAGCGACAGAAGAATCCTGTCGTTCCAACATTTTAGACATCTGAATAAAATCAACAAATTCTATGGAAAAGTGGGACAGAGTCAGAAACGGAGTTGGCTCTGCCTCAAGGTTGGCCACTCTCGTGAAACAATGGTACTTATTTTTATCTCTGTAGTAGGGATATTTTCAAAAACACCGAACTTGGCCAGCTTGAAACAATGGGACGCTTATGAAAACCTTTAGTGAGGCCTTCTGCGAGTGACATCAGACAAGACAAGCCCTGATTCAGCCTGGGCCAGCCAGCCCGCTCCCCGGGAAGCTCACTCGGGGACTGATGCCCTGGCTTGGGAACAGAAGGTCCCCTCGGCAGGAAAACCCAGGCCCCCTGCTGAAGGTCCTCTCAGGGGACCTTGTACCAACCCGCTTTGTCCTGTAATTGGGTGCTAGGCCTTGGGGATGTCACGTTCACAGAATTACCTTGGTGACCTGATGAAATACTTGGAGTCCAGGTCATCGGCCTGGTCCAGTTCTGGTGTGATCTGGTCTGGCAGAAGCTAGAGCCTGAATCCCAGGGCAGGGTGAGGGTCTGGAACTAACGTTAGCTTGTGGGGTTTCTCCAAACGGACATGAGGAGCCTGAGCATTGATTCACTCTGAAACCATTTTCCTTAAGTTTTGTCTTACTCATGAAACCCTCAGCCTGTATAAACTGTTTGTAAAACCTTAGTAACTAGAGAATTCTCGCTGGGATTTGCCACTGATCTGGTCCAATCGAAGAGTCTCAAATAACTTGCCGTATTGTTGTTCAGTTTTTGAACAAATGTTCCCTTGGCTTCAGCTTCCTTGTTTTTCAAGTTTCCTTGGTAGACCGGACTTCTGAAAAATAATCTCAAATGCCTAAAAGGTTTCTTTTTAAAAAAGAAAAACTGTTTAGAGTGCTATCTATAAATATGTTGTACTTTTTATTTTGTTTAATTTTGCATTTCATGAAATGTTAGTTTCAAAGAGAAAGTGGAGAGGAGCTAACATATCTGTCTAGAAAGAATTGTTTCATTAAAGAATGTGGATTTATGGATGTGTCCTGGGTTTGTATCACTAGTTCAGACAAGAGTGGTCCTCTTGGCGATAACTTCCTCTAAAGCCACCAGACTTGAGGATAGAAAAAGGGGTCATCTTCTCATTGGTTTTCTACTCTCTGGTGCGTACCCAGTGCCTGGTCCAGAACAGAGCTTCCTATTGGACCCAGAAAGTCATGAGCAAAGCTAAAGATGGTTTCAAAGTCATGCCCTTTCTTGAATCCAAGCAAGTTGGAAATCTGACAGCACGCTTGTTGTGGACTGGTTGCTATGGTGACCAAGCTTGAGGTAGTAGACTCCACCCATTTGTCCCTCAGCACCTCTTTCTACTCATCTCTACCTGCCTCTGTGCCTGAGGACCACAGCTGGCATCTAAAACTAAAGGTCAGACCTCCTACAATTTGGCGCTCGCTCTCTCTCTCTCTTTTTCTTGGCTCTGGCAGCCACTCCTATGCCCCACTCAGGCCTAGGGCTGGTCATGACACCAGCTCGTGGAATCCTGGGGCACTTCGTTATCCCCCAAGGAGGACCCTTATAAGTAGTCCTTGGCAGAAGTCCTCGTCAAACACACCAAATCTGTATCTCACTTATTTCCTGTGATACAGGCTCATTTTTAACCCAAGGACAGAAGTTCCATCGAATCAAGGACAGTCTTCTCAGGTTGACCAGTTGAGGAGAACTTGGGGGTGTGTTTAGGATTTTGTGGTTCCTATCAGGGAATGGTGATAAGGAACTGTGTATGTTTTTTTTTTTTAAACACTCAGCTTGGTCTTTTTTTTTTTTTTAAGATTTTATTTATTTATTTGTCAGAGAGGGAGAGAGAGCGACAACGAGAGCGAGCACGAGCAGGTGGGGGTGGGGCAGCAGAGGGAGAAGCAAGCTCCCAGCTGAGCAGAGAGCCCAATGTGGGACTCGATCCCAGGACCCCGGGATCATGACCTGAGCCAAAGGGAGAGGCTTAACCGACTGAGCCACCCAGGCATCCCACTCAACTTGATCTTAATGCAAAACAATCTAAATGCAGAACTCTTTTGCAACTGTTTTGTGCTGTGTGTGGGGGGTCAAGGTTTTAGGACTTTCTTTCTTGCTGTCACCAGTACCTCAAGGATAATCCCCCATGGGACAGGGGTATGAATGCTTGATGGATTAGTCAGGGTAAGGTAGCTCAGGCTGCATCAAAAGCAACGCCCAGATATCAGGAATTACATGGGAAAGGCTGACTTCTTGTTCTTACTATATGTGCATTTCTGGCATCTGGAAGCTCTTCAACATTACCCTTGGTCAGGATGGGGTGATGGGGCCGCTGCTACCTGGAGCTTTGATGATTTCTCTGGCCGAGGGAAACTGACAGATCACGCACTGTCGTTGACCACTGCCAGCAAGGACACGTCGCTTCCATTCCCGTGTCCTTGGCCAGAGCAGCCCGTACGGCTACTCTCAACTGGGAGTCAAGAATGAGATGAAATAGAAGTATCTGGTGGGCCACACTAATGACTCTTACATGTGACATTCATAGATAGAGACATGACCAGAATCTTTCTGTGTGTTTTAACATTTTACTTCATCGCTATTTCCTTACTGATGTTTTAGATACAGATTTTAAAGAATCAAGAGTAAGGTCATTTATCATTCAGAATGTTCCAGGTTTTTAAACCAACCAGTTATTGCCTGACAAACCATTCTATGTGATTGTACAAATGTAAATGGTGGCAGGATACAAATGATGAGAGCATCTCAGCTTCGGTGGCCACGATCTCTTACCCACAAAAGGACATGCCTTCTACAGTTTCTGAGAAGATAATTCCCAGGCCTAACACTGCCAGAGGAGGAGAGACCACTCATCTCACCCATTCCCTCATGTTTTGAGTGATGGTGCCATGCTCCTTTGGCCGAACCAACCACCTAGTCTCAGTGGGAGGGAGTGGCCTCCTGGGGCACATGACCCAAGCCAGACCAATCAGATCATCTTCCTGGAATTGAAGTTTTGATCAAGGGGCAAAAGGGCTGAGATGTGTTGGAGCTCATTTTCCTTGGGAAGAAATCCTGAGAAGACGGTGGAGGGTCTCTACTGTGGAAGCCTGAGGAGCAACCTCGCTCCGCCTTCCCAGAGCCTGCTTCCCTGGCTTCTCTTCTTTCTGTGAGCTCTGCTCTACCCAGCCAATAAAGCCCCCTTCTTCTTAAGTTAATCACAGTCCATTGAATGCCTGTGACCCAAGAACCACAACTGGCCTGGACACTTGGCCAGTGTACTACCGACTAGAGGTCTTAGCAATTCTCCTAAAGGAACAATTAGAAGGAGGGATGATGGTCAGTGGATGTTGACAATTTTAACAGAGTCAAAAAGGACCTCACTGGCCTTACCCACCATAGACAGCCTAGCCAGAGGGGGCATGGACCATGAGCTAGAGTCCCTCGGTGCAGCTCTCTGGTCCAGGTGGGAGTCAACGCCTACCAAGTGAGGTTAGAGGCACATTCTGTTCCAGTTGTACTGATTTCACTAGCCTGGTCAT